>NC_053157.1:192081775-192399275 GCF_016835505.1 Polypterus senegalus | reverse complement strand
AGAAGTGACATGGCTAGACCGATGAATGTGATGTGGCTCCATATCACTAATGTGTCACTTCATGCTTGCCAGGGTAATGGGGAGCTTTGTGCAATGAATGTAATGTAACTGACAAGGTTTCAGCGTGTACTGTAACATGCATACTTCTTTGTTATTAATAATGTTTATCAACAATCACTGTGAAATATTAGTACTGATGGAGAAAGGTGAAAATAAAAGCAAAGATTGTTGCTTCCTGTCCTAAATTCAGCAAAATACTAAAAAATAAAATTCTAACCAGCATGAAAAGGATGCAAACGTGACATTAACTAGCTCTCTGTCAGCTCAGTGACACAGAAAATAAAATTCAAATAGAGATATTATCTGACCAATGAAATTCAAAACCCGGCTAGTAAAATTTCTCATCTAGGAGCAATTATTTCAATGAGGTTAGTGGCCTCTATGTCAGTAGAACAATTGTTTTGATTAGGAAGGAATAAAAATAAAGCTCAAGTACCACACCACTACGAGTTTCCATAGATTACAGCATTTCTTGAGTTGTTTAACAGTTACACTTACAGAGATTTATAAGCACAGACAAGTACATTTTGGAACTCATCAATGTAAAGCAGCAGGGAAAACAAGGGCAGCTGCCAAAAAAAGTTTTCTGCTGTCTGTTTCAAAATCATAAGTCAGCTTCCCTTTGAGTGCTGACAGTTGTGAAGCAGAAAAAATACAATTCTGCATTTTCCACTTCATTGCGTTCATTTCAAAAACATACTGTTTCAATTTGATTTTTGACAGCCCACAATCTATTACAAATCTGTTGACCAATTGAGCTGTTAGATATGCGTACATGGGATACCCCTATTAAATGAGTTTAAGTATTACTTGAAACAGGCAGTACAACATCAGTCCTGACATACAACAGCAAAGAAGTTTCCACCATACTAATATTTTGGTGCAAATGCAATGACAATATCTTTCAAAAGACACAACGCACTAGGGGTAGCTAAGCACATTAATCAGAGCATGATGGCTCATTTTCAATGTTTATCAATAAAGAGACAAGACTGGTGTCCATCTTCACAAAATACATTAACTGCTTGGCAACAAGCAGAAATGTGACAGGTTTAAATTATACAACATACAGCCAGCATTTGAACCCATGAATCAGCACTTCCCGGTCCCCTTCAGTGATCTTATGTGAAAGGGGTTTTGATGGCTGAGCAAAAGAAAAAATGTTAAACCTAGAATATTTTTAATATAGCATATATTAAATCAATGCTATACACCTGACCTTTGGTTGTCTCTAACATTATACCTTTTCATATAGGCGTCTTTAGCAAAAAGCGTACATTACAAATTAATGACCATGGACCCAAACTAGATAGATAGATAGATAGATAGATAGATAGATAGATAGATAGATAGATAGATAGATAGATAGATAGATAGATAGATAGATAGAACATTATTTGCCTGTCACATATCCAGATCCCTTACAGCAAGCGTAAAAGCAATAATGTCGAAAGACACAAAAGGCTGAAAAGTTTTCAAATTAACATTTAGAATACAGTACTAAAATATTGACTGACTTTTTTGGTAATTCAGACTGCTCCTAATATTTACTGTATATGAATGGGTGTTGCTATTTAGCCTCCTTGAAACTTCACGTGACTGCAAACTCACCAAAGTCCACAGCAGGACAACTAATGTCTCTATTGTGGGCAAAGACTGGTATAATTGAATATTTTAAGAATCTCATGTGGTGGATTTCCGTCTTTATTTTATGCTAATTTAATAATAACCAGCGACTGGAAGCCAGATCGAATCGGGCTACAAATTCTACGTTTGTAAATTCCATACTTTCTCTGCAAAGAATTATTTGTTTTTTTAAGTACTTGAAATGATTTTGTTATCATGGCACCGATTTGTGCTTAAAATAGACCTTTTCGGCCGATGTAATGAAGAGCTTCCTGTTTAAACAGGGCTGCGAGATGTGAACTCAGCTCTTCAGCACACCTCATTTTATTTTTCCCAGTAAACAAATTTTCTAAACAAACCATATTTTATGACTCTAATCAGAGTCGGAGTAATAATTATGTTGGTGTAGTCATTTTAGATCTGAGATCGGCTAAAATTTAAACAATGACCATTGTTAATACCCAGATGTCATTACTCAGTTTGCCAATAGATGTCAGAAGGACGGATGCCGCAAACCGAACTGCCCAAAGATAGATTTTGATGTACCAAGCAAATGGCGATGCGTTCCAAATTACTTAAGGTTCGAAAGCTGTCGAAGGGTTTAAGTCAGTGGACGATGTTAGTCCTGGAAAGTACGCCCCACCAAACCAACATTCCAAAAAACCAACCGAACTTACTGTTATCTCCTCGAACCAATACCGACTTACTATACTCGGCCGTCCAGTGGTGTCACTGTAACATTCGAACATTCTTAGTCAATCATGCAATACTGCATCCGCGTTTGCCACGTTATGTTCTAACTACAGAGGCAGAGTCCCATTGCATGGTTCTAACTTGTATTGAGTCCAGGTACTGACGCGAACACCATACATACGGGGTATTGACGCGAACACCATACATACAGATAGTATCAAATTATATATAAGTATAATACATTTTATTTATTACCATGTGCCTTTCTATACACTCAAGGACATCGAACAATAGATACTGTATAACACACATTATAAACAAAACATATAAATTTTTAAATTAGACAGAGCAATTATTGTCAAAGAGAAAAATCAGTCTTAAACAAATTTATCAGTAAAGAGGCATTCAGCACAACATTAAATAGTGCTTCAAAAAGCAACAGAGAAAGGTAAGAGACCAGTAGAGCACTGATTGATTTACACTGCAAAACTATGTAGACATGGTGTATTTGGCTATTTCAGCCACACACTTTGCTAACAGGTGCATAAAATCAAGCAAGCACTCATGCAATCTCCATAGACAAGCAGTAGAATGGGCCATTTTGAATAGCTCTCTGACTATCAACATGGCACTGTCACAGGATGCTGGAATTCCAACAAGGCAGTTCATCCAATCCAGGCACAATGGATGAACGAACTAACCTAATGCAAAAACACCTTTTGTATGAGGGACAACTCCAAAATTTATTCTGAAAAGCCCACCTGAGCCTGAGCAAAGGGAAATAATCGAAAACCCTCTCAGGAAGACTCTTGGGCCGAGTGGTGGCTCTAAGGCTAAGGATCTGCGCTCATATCTGGAAGGTTGGCGGCCCAAAGATGGAATATTATTTCGCTGGGCTCTTGCCCAAGGCCCTTAACCTGAAATTTGCTCCAAGGGTATTGAACAATGACTGGCCCTGTACTCTAACCCCCAAAGGTCATGTAAAAATACAACTTCCATTTAGGGATTAATAAAGTATATAAAAAAACATGACTGAGGCAAAATTCCAGCTCCCCCGGATACCAACAGGGAATCATGGACAATGGTGTTTTCCTCTACAGCCCTGCTGGATACCACTGGTGCCAACAGAGGACGCTGCAGGGAGGCCCAGAGAGTCGTTTATGCCCTATAACCAGGAAGTGCCTCCTGGTCACAGCAACAGGAGAGATGATGTACTTCCGGGGTGAAGAAAAGGACCTTTTATCTGACCCGGGTCAGGGACTATAAAAGACTCTATAGAACACCAGAACGTTGAGCTCAGCTGGGTGGAAGGGTGGCAACACGTCTGGGAGTGGTGGAGAGTTTATTGACTGTGTATTGTGTTAATTTAATGAGTATTGGGAGAAGAGGATGGTTTGTGCACTGTTTGTGAATAATAAAGTTAACATTTGGACTTTTACCTGATGTCTGACGTCTTGGTCAAGGGTTCAAGGGAGCAATAACACCCCATATCTGTCACAACGTACACAGAAAGAGTATGAAAACTAGGAATGCTCAAGTCAAGTGTATTCACTGCACGTTATCATGCAGTGTGCCATTATTGGTCTTTTATAAAACCTTTTCCACTTGCTTCAAGTGTGGCCCTTCAGAAGTATAAACTTAGTGGATAAGAATAAAACTGATCCTGTAGTCAACTGTTACAGACACCTTGCAGGCTATCAAGATATTCTCTCAGCTCCCAAAGATGTTCTCCTAATTCATAGGAAGACATGGACAGGGTGCATTATTTGTTAACATTTCTTTAGCATGGGTAATTGTGTCTCTTCAATCTATTTGTCTTCATTCATTAATGTGTGTGTATGTTTGCAGGTTTATTTACTTAACTATTTTAAATCTATCTATCGATCTAGTTTGGGTCCATGGTCATTAATTTGTAATGTACGTTTTTTGCTAAAGACACCTATATGAAAAGGTATAATGTTAGAGACAACCAAAGAACACGTGTATAGTACTGATTTATTAATACTATATCAAATATATTCTAGGCTTAGCATGTTTTTTCTTTAGCATGTAACTAGCTTCCCCTATTTTTGTCCATTCTTACAAATGCACTCTTAATATCATGTGGTGCGCAAAAAAAGTAAATTCTGGAGTGCATGATCTATATCCATCTGTTAATATAATCTCTAAATTCACTTATGAGGACATCTTTCCATCTGATCAGTAATATCAGCAACAACCTCTGGAGTATGGAGGGAAAGATTTTGTGGTTTTTAGGTGAATGCTCATAGAGCCAGTAGTACAGCACTTTTGAAAACAGTTCCCAAAGTGTGTGTTTTGCAAAAGCATTCACAGTGTATTATAGCTATCCAAGTCCTTCATGTGTCAGAGTAAAGGAGCCTGTACAACCACACATCAAAATCAAAATAAGCTATTCCAATGAATACTGCATGTCTTCTCTCCATCATGCACACAGATAAGGGATGAAAATGTGCAAGGGGACTTCCTGCTAGCTTCATCTGACTAACCTAACCTAGTACTATGTTTTTTTTTTTTTGCACCCTCCTTTATTCATACAGTATATTAAACCTACTGAGGATTAAAAAAGGTGTGCAGAGTGCTGCATTTCAGATACAGACCTAAATATTCCCTTGTGGCTATCGCTAAAAAATTAAAAGGTATATGCTAAGAAAATGCTCATTGAATAAACCTTTTCATTTGTAAATTTTGTTTTCTTCTTTCTTTCCAATTAAAAACCTGTAATGGCAACAGGCTCCTTTTTTCCCAAATAAAGGGCTCTAATAGCAACTGGCAATGTTAACAAGAACACCCTCTTGTGATAACTGCTGTCACACACGTGCGCATGGGAGGCAGCTAAAGGGCTTGAGTAAGGACAGTTCCGAGGCATACTGGGATGTGGCAGAGTGCACTGACTCTTTTCCTCCCTTTCCTGTAGACCATTCACGGGAGATTCCACCTGGCTCTCTTGACGTCACTTCCAGGACCGATTCTATGGGTGGAGACCATGCTGGCACCGGCCCCTGTGATGTTATGATTAGCTGAAGACCTTCATGAGCCCAACCCCTATGATCTCACTTCCTGTATCTCCCTTTAAAAGCCTGCACCTTTTCAATATTCCCTCAGTTCTGTTATGGACTCGGTTTTGTGCACATCAGTGCTGTATTCATTTTTATGACTTTGCAGCCAGGAAATTAATTATACGGGTGGCTGCCCCAAACCTTTCCATGACTCTGTGTCGAGTTTCCGACACTGCGTATACAGAATGTTAATTTTTATGTTGAGATTTTGTTTTCTGAGAAACATCATCTATCTGTGATTCAGGACCCCCAAATAACAAAGAGTAGAGTCTGCTCAGTAATCTTTATGGCCAACCAGACAAGGCTGTTTTGGTGAGACTCTAGCTGCACTTAGTGAAGGAACACTTTGCAGTTCTTTCACTGCATACATTTAAAGAGTTAAACAGTTTGGCATAGCAGCTAAAACAGTGAACTGTAAACCACAAAATCATTTGTCCAAGCCATTTGTATACATATTTTATGTATACTTTTGGATATACATACACAGACACACACATACACAAGCTAGGATACGCAGCAGACCCATACCATGAAAGTTTTGCATGACTTGCTGTAAGAAAGCATTGCACCTCTCACCATCCAGCAGGAACAAATGATAAAGGGAAAGTACGCCTCTAATGGGAAAAGTTATTCAGCTTACAGACACACACACGCAACTGTATGAAGTCGCACCAACAAAAATGATTGAGATTAGCACTTAATTTAAATTAATTTAAATTGGGTTCATTGTCAGGCCTGAATAATGGAAGTAATCAATATTAGCATAAATTAACCTAATTCATGAATGCATTTGGGAAGACACTCAATTTGCTTTGCCAAGGAGCTTAGTTCAGGAATGTAAACAAAGCAACTGATTGCTACCAAACTTTACATAATTAAAAGCTTTGCTCCCTTCCATTAAATAATGCCTGATTTTTCAAGTTTACATAAACACTGATAAGAATTTGAATCCAGCAGTCTTATGAAAATATAACGTTTTCTTCTGCTTATGTGACATGTTGATTCTGAATTCTGTAAACCTCTCTCATAAGACTCAGGTTTTCAGCATTGATTTTTTTTTCCACTTGGTTCAAGAGGCACTTAAATGAATCCATATGCATCGGGTAATTTCACAACTAA
Organism: Polypterus senegalus; assembly: GCF_016835505.1. Taxonomy (NCBI): domain Eukaryota; kingdom Metazoa; phylum Chordata; class Cladistia; order Polypteriformes; family Polypteridae; genus Polypterus; species Polypterus senegalus. Next base: position 192,392,700 of record NC_053157.1, on the reverse strand, counting down.
AATGGATTTTAAACTAGGGAAAAGCTTGATGCTTTTAGCTAAAAAGCAAATGACTTACCATGAACTTTGAAAAGATGTATCAATTTTCTTCCATTATGCAGATATTCATAGTTGTATAATAGATGCATTAAAAAGTACATCAATATTTTAAGGAATATTCAAAAGCTCTCTGATATACAATGCAGTTGGAAAATACAAAGATGGTTATTTCAGCTGACAGAAGTTTAACACAAACATTTCTATTTTATGGCAGAAGTATAAAAAGTTAAAGAAGTATGAAAGACCTGAACACATTCACATTATATGAAGAATGCATTAGGCACGTGACCAGAATTTGCAAATAACTCTAAGGCATTCAAACATGTTGCACAATAAGCATAAGAATGTGGTAGAGAGTACAAATGATGAAAAAATAAGCAATAAAAAGCTGTAATATCCATCAACTGTACTATATCTGCCTTTTCCTGGTCAGTGCCAATGGGAAGCCATGACCTCAACACATCAACAGCTAATACATGGCTGGAACCTGACGAAGCTAGGATGCTCACCATCACAGGGCACAGTCACAAAGAGGCTACATGCTGTAATTACAGGCCACATTTTAGTTGTTGATGTTTCAACTATAAAAGGAAATTGGATTGCTTAGCAAAACCAGGCAAATAAACAGTGAATACCAAAAAGAAGATGCCCCTCTGAGGTCAGAGCAATATGAGGCTGTAATAACTTTAAAGTAATGTAACTTAAATAATGAGAAATAAATACAAAATGAAAAAATCTAATAATAATTAAATGCACAAAATGTTACTGAAATAATTCTGAAGGCCAGAAAATACTAAAGACAGGTATGAATAAAGCACAAACAAAGAGAATGATTACAGATGATACCATGTGGGCAATGTAAACGTTTTAAAGGCTGCATGTTGCATAGTGTGCAAACGACAATAATATAAGATATTTATAAATCTGAGGTCTATGGTAGATTGTCAAGAAGGAAGACATTTACATGGGGTTTCTTAAATGTGATATTCTTAAATTCAGTACAGGAAATCCCATAAAGAGCACCATCTCAGTGGTTATCCATGCTGGGTGCACGGTCATATTATTGAGGTTTATGCTACTATCACTGATTGGGGAAACTGCCTGGACAGAAAGGAAATTAAATGGTGTTGCAACCACCTGTTTTATAGTGTTAATCAGATCACCTAACACAAAAGGAACCTGCTAACCACTTAGAAAGAAATGTCAAATCCAGCTATGCAACAGTCACTTGTAACCTGTTATCCATTCTGTACCCTTGTATTCCACCCTTGGGGCCCCTACGGCAAGCTACTTGCTGTCTGGGACTGTCTTTTCTTCCAAACCTGGCAATTCTTCGTTAATATTTTTGATGCCACAGGGCTATCGATCCTCAAGTCTTTAAAATCCAGTTTCTCTCTTCCTTTTTCCTCTTTTTTCTTTTATCTTCAGCTTAGGACAGCCTCCAAGACTTGTGGAGTAATTATATCTTCTCCTGCCCCCCTTCATGCTCTCATAGAGTTTTCTCTATCTCTCTCCCCTTCCAAAAAGCCAGTCTCCTCTTTATATACTGAGTTGCACTAAACCTTTTTAAGACCCATTCCTTTAAATGCTAGTTGTCAACAAGATATATCTCCTAATTTAACCATATCATTTGTATCTAGAAATATTTCTATATGGAAATTAAAATTATCAAAAGATTCTATTTCGTATCAAATTTTGCATCAACTATAGTGTATATCACTCTCTGCAAGCACTTTTCCATGAGTCTTTCTCCTGATCATTTCTGTAAGTGTGCCACTCTTGACATTCCTGGTGTATTTCTCCACATGTTCTGGAGATGTCCTTCTGTTTCTCTATATACTTTTCTCATATTTCATCTCCTCTTTTATCAATTTTGGCTATAAACATTCCTTTTTCTCCTCATATTTATCTCCTACTAGACTGATCTTCCCACTCTTTCAACCCCCTCTTAAAGAAAATGTTTTCTATGGGCAAATTAGCTGCCAAATTAACTCATTCATCTAGCTGGAGAGAGGTCGACTCATCAAGCCATGAATCTGTAGAATTACTATTTTGATAAATGTTTGCTTCTCAATCAATTGGCTTGAGAATCAATAGATCATCAAAATCAAATATTTAGAACCAGACCTCAGACCTCTGTGATATCTCATCAGGAATAGGGCGAACTACATCCTCACTTACTGTAGATCACAATCTGGCTGCACTGACAGAAGTTGGGTTGGGGATGTGATTTTTTTTTTTAGTTTGAGTTTTTCAAATAATTTCTTCTAATAATCTCTATTTGATCATAGTCTCTTTCTTCTATTTTACAACCAAAAATATTTTTTAACTTTTTTAGCTGGTAGGCCTAATTGTTTTATTTTTTCATCTTTATAATAAAAATTTGATCACAAAAAAACAAGTGTGTCAGAAAAGCAACAGCTGAACTGCAAGAAAGTTCAATTTTTGCAACAAGTGGCAACCAAAAGAAAAAAAAAACTTTTTTTTGAAAAAAGGCTAATAAAAAAGCAACCATTCTTCTCCCAACTTCCCTTCTCAAAATGAGCACCTGGTTTACTTGTTTTCTTCTCTATAAGATGAGCAAACTGCAACACTTTTCAGTTTCCTAAAACACTGAAATGTTGTTAAATCATTATCACAACTTCAAGGATATTTTCCCATGGAAATCAAAAGCTGCACTTTCTAAGTAATTAAATACTATGAATTCTGCTTTGCCTTTCAGCTTTCCCAGAATACACTGCATTCAAGTTCAGCTTGATAATGCATTCAGGCAAAGGCTTATGACCTAAAAACTGTCAGCTGAAAAGGTTAATGTATCTCTCATTCACTACCATTTACTTGGGAAGGGTGACTGCTACAAATCCAAGTTAATACATATCTATATCTATTCAAAGATAATAGTTTATTCTGCTGCAGGCTTATATTAATTAAAAAAACACAACATTTAATTTACTACATATAATATGAGCCATGTGGTACATTTTCACTGAGACAGTGTGGTGCAGAAGATTCATCTTTGAAGCAGACTTATGGGCTTATTTCATGCCTTAATTAGAAACAGAAACCAAAAAATGACAATCCTGCATGGTTATTTGTTAAAGCACATGGTTATGAGATAATACAATCACAGTGGAAATTATGCAACCTAATCTAGATCAAATGGCATAATTTAAATATATACACAAGATCACCAGAAAAAAAAAATCGATACAAATTGAAACGAGGAGAGAATGAGATCTTCAGATGAAATTTTAAATGTGCAGCCTTTAAAGTACAATCGCTGACATGTCAGCTCAGTCACTACTAACATTCAAATTTGGCAAAGAATGAATGTCTAATGTTTGGGTTTTTTTTTTTTTTTGCATATTCCCTGAAATTGTTCTCTTATTTTAGTTGATCTTTGATTCACTGTAATTTTTAATCCTTAAAGATATCTAAAACAATAAGACAACTGGGTACCACCTCTGGTATCTTGACAATGTTAAATTACACAAACATGATGTTCAAATTAGTACTGGAATAATAGTTTAATAATAGCCTAATAATATGAAGAATATTAATATGAAGAATCTTGGAGTCACGTTTGGTGTTATCTGTAAACTTAATTATCAACATACAACATGCTATACTCTTTAGGATACAGCACTTTTTATAAATGTATACTGTTTTTAACAATTACACTACAGTAAAAGGTATGATCATTTTTGAAAATGTTATGATATTAAATTCATGGTGTCTTTCATGCAGACAAGTTAATTCCCATTCATAGACCTAGAGTGTCCCTATGGCTGCGGGTTTTCACTCTAAACAATTTAATAATCAGTAATGTTTAATTAATTGCCTTGTCTTTTCTCCCATTCAACACAGTGTAATTTAGTGTTGTAAAATAAGATAATATTGATAATGAATGTATCACTGTACTGTTTTTCAAATCCCATAGTATAAAGGCCTCCTTTATGCTCTTTATTAATTTTCTTTTAATAAGAGTAATTAACTCTCTTGTTAGCAAATTGCTATTGTTCATAAATAATTTCCTTTACACGTGAGAATAAACAGACAATAGAAAACAGAGCAAACAAAAAAAAGCCAAAACAATAATAGACTATGTGAAAAAATAACACAGTAAAATCTCAATAAGTATGACAGTTAATAACAAAGAAAGAAAGAAAATTGCATCTAAATTCCATGAAAAAGTAGACCAAATTCAAAGAGAGATTTTTTATTAGGGTATAAAAAGATAACATAATAGATTACATTAGAATTCCAACTACAGGCAAGAACTGTCAATTGAGTAATAAACTATTAGGACCAAGCACAGTGAGTAGCACTGCAACCTCACAAGTCCTGTGTTCAGGTATCACGACACATGCCAGGACATTGTCAATGTGAAGTCTGCCAGTTTCTCTGTGTCTGAATGGGTCTTCCTCTTAGCACCCTGTTTTCTCCCATTTCCCTACACAACAACATTTATTTGTACATCGTATTTTCATACACACAATGTAGCTCAAAAAGCAAGGTTAACTGCTGATTCCAAATTGCCCCCTTGTGTGAGTGTGGGTTCGTGAGTAGGCCCTGCAGTGGACTAACATCCGGTCCAAACTGTGTCATGCCTTCTGCTCAGTGGTGTTAAGACATGTTAGAGACACCTACATCCTGGAAGTGGATTAATAAAGTGGAGGTCAGACTATTAGTATACAATTTGGATCCATTTGATTTGCCCTCGATTACAGCAGTATTTGTTATCTCCAGGAGTACAATCACAAGTGACTCTCAGTATTAATTTACTAAGAACTGAAAATGACCATAATTCACTTCTTTTAGCAGTACAGGTAGAATCTCGTATGGATGCAGTTTTGTGCTTTCTTTTAAAATATGGATTTTATTTTTACATTGAAATAAGGTGTACCTTTTGCTTTTTTTGTTGGAGTGGTACTGAAAAAGTTGTTTGACAATCATTTTCACTTTATTCCTAAACCTTTGAAATGTTTTTGATCTTGTTAAACATCTGTAGATGGATAGTAATGTCCAGCATACAGGTTGATATTTCTGTTACAAATGTATGGCAAAAATATGTTACTTTAAAATGTTTAACCTGGTAGGGAAGCTGGAAAAGCCAGACATTGCTCAGACACATTTATGACCCTACTAGATCAGATAAGAACTTTTGTTAAAAGCTGTAGTGGAGTATGTAATTTGTGGTAGGGGAGCATTGAATGCTCTGCATCAACCTGGTTGTAACTGATTGCACAAGAGTGCTTTACTATAACCCATACTCCTGCTGAGTGCAAAGCTGTTGCTTCAATACACTGTGACATCAGAAGTATGTATTTAATTGTACAGTTAGAATTTAAGAGCCTCTGGAGGGAGAACAGATTTTAGGAGCATGAGCACTCCATTCCAGAAAGACTGCCTGGGGAAACACAAGTGGCCAAGATCAATGGCCAAGGCAGAAATGAAGGCTGGTAGCTGATATGAGAAGATACAAGTTGGTTTCTGCTGGCCGGTAACTGGCCTTTTGGAAGGGTTGGCTGAATCTGCCTGAGCAGAGTCATTGGGAAATGCACAAAACCTCATTGATCCAAGAGGTGAGTCAAGGAATATCAGGCCATGGTTAAACTGAGACTTGCAGAGCCATGCAGTGTCTTTGATGCTTCATTACGCAGACACCAATGCTTTTGTCTCTGCTATCACATCCATAAAGGAGTCACGCTCTGTCTTTGCCATTCCATCCAAAGCATATGCTGGACCACGTCAAACCAAAACCAGTCAGCAGATAAAGACAGAGAGCCACCTGGTAATCTAAGCAAGCAAGATTAACTGGTGTGACAAAGAATACACTCCAAACATTATAAAGGTTTGGGACAGCCACTTGTATATTATATCCTGGCTGCAAAATTTTGAAAATAATTGAACAAAGATGTTTACAAGACTGAGTCCAAAACAGAACTGCCAGACTAGAGGCAAGATAGCGGCTTTAAAGGTCTGGAGAGGAAGTGATGTAATGGGGCCCAGAACCGAAAGTGATATCATCCAAGGTCCCGGAACCAGAAGAGACATCATCAAAGACTCCAGAACCAGAAATGGTGTCACCAAAGATGACAGAAGCTGGTGGGATTTCCTGGAAACGGTCACAAGAAACTGAGAAAGACAGTCAGCACACCCTTGCGCACCCTGGTCTGATATAGTATTACCATTACTCAAGACCTTCAGCTGCCTCCTACTCGCACATGTTTGACACTGGTTACTGTCTAGTTTGTATTGGTATTATTGTAACACTCATTTTACTCTTCTTATATTTTGGGCACTGTTGAAAACCATATTTTAATCTATGAACAAAAATTATAACTTCCTCTCCTGCCTGTTCTGGTAATCTATCTAATTGCCGAGTGTTATGGATAAAAAAAAAAATGGGGACAATATTTAACTGCTACAGTAGTCCACCCTGACAGTGACCGGACTGTTAAGAGTAAACATGAAAGGGTTATCACATTTGGGACATTCTGTCAATTTCAATGTAATAAAGAGTCTGAAAGGTAGAATAGGCTAATCCTAGGACCCCACCACTACAAAACAAATGGGTTTACTTTGATTTGGAGGTATTCTAAAACATTACCTGATCAAAGACGTTTTATAGTCATAAAATAATATTATTGTGGGAGAAATCGTGTGAACAGAACAAATACTATCTCTATATATAATCTTCATTTGGATCTTGATCTTTGTTTGTCCGCGAATGAATTAGAAGAAGAAGCACTAGATGGCAGTAGAGACACAGCTAAAACATATGCATTGCATTAAGAATCTCCTCCAGGCTTATACTACTGAAGACTGTAGTACTCCAGTACACCTCAAAACACAGACATTAAAACAAAACAAATTGTTGTGCTTTAAATTAACTAAAGAGATCTTCATTTAGATCTTGATCTTTGTTTTTCCGCGAATTCCACGCATGCGTAGACCACCTTCCAGTTTAGTACGTTGTTGTTACTCACGGATGTCAACAATGTGCTGGAATAACGAAAGGGGTGGTGGATAGTGTTATGCTGGTTAGCTCCTGAGGCCTGGTTAGAGAATGAGATTGCCGAAGATAAAAGGTGCGTGCCTACGTAACATATGGATGAAAGAAAGACAGTGGGTAAAATGAATGACAACGTAACAGCACGTTCCGGAAATTATTATTGTTATGTTGTAGCCAGCGAGTGCTGCGTGTCCCATAGTTGTACCGTGGCTTGCTCACATGTCAGTGAAGTGATCCCTATTTATGCTTTAAAGAGCCTGGATACCTATGTGTCCCCCTTTTATAACCATTGCACCGTGTATATTGCCTTACTCTTTGGATTGCCACAAAGCAACCTACGAGATTGGAGAAAGGTTGAGAAGAGATCGGGAGAGGAAACGACAGCGTCGTGAAAACAAGATGGACTGAGAGCGGATAGAAGCAGAAATGCTTCTACACCACCACATAATTACGATTCGGACAGTGATTCAGAGTAGGCCGTTCCTATCGAATAAATATCCAAGGGTTTTCTTTTGTAATTTTGTTTCCCTTATAAAAAATCATAATGCTGTGTGAAGAAGGGCCCAGTTCACAACTGGCAGCCGCCTTTAAACAGGGAGCCCTTTACAGACAACTTTAACAAGCACAACATAGTTGGCCGCACATGGCTAGATATCAATATTTTTTGTCATAAAGTTACAGCTACAGTATGAGTAGTATATTTACTTTAGTTGTAAATGTGACACATTAAGGCTACATTCACATGTCTACAGTCCCTTGTGATATTTCAGCATCCGCATAGGCAGGGAAACTGCAGTAATAGATCCTGTTCATTTATAAATTAGGGGTGTAAGGTACACCTATTTTTGTTATCCAAGTGAATATAGTTTAGCTTTAACCATGTATGTTATATGCATAACTTTTTTTTATGCTCTGATGGTCAGTTGACCGAAACATTAGTGAATAAAGTGATACTTTACAAGACACAGTGTTCTCTCTCTTTGTTATTTCTGTGTGCTGAACTAAAATGAAAAACTTGATTTCCTCTCCAACTCCATAACAAAGCCATAAATTACCAACTGAATTATCACATGTTCAGTGATGCAGGCTCGAAAGTATGGCCACAGGAAAGCCACTGCATCCTTCAGGTCTCCTTTTTCAAAACATTTCAGTTTTCAAGTGAAGTACAGTAGCAATGGGCAAAGACAAGTAGATAAGGTGAAGGTAGCATACCGGCATTGTTCAACTGAAATAAGGTATGTTTCTGGCAGTACAATGAACATGATTAGTCATTTTAGTGTTATATTCAAATGTAAATATCACCAGTACAAGGAAAAAACAGAGCGAAGTGCAAACACTGCTTCCTGTGTCATTTAAGCAACTTCTCCCTGCTAATTCAGAGCAGGCAAAAGCAATGCCATAGGTGTTTTCATCACATTAGATCTGCAACCATACTCCATCGTAGATAATACAGATTTTAAATACATGTTAAAAGTCACGTTTCCGTTCAGCGAGTTACACCAGCCATTTATACATAAGTACAAGCTGCAGTTTAACATGACTTATCCGACGCATCAGCTCTTACTCTCACCACTGATGTAGAAAAATGTACCCACACATCCTCATATTACCATAGTGGCAAATTGTTACAAGCGAGACAGGAGACATAGTTAGTGCCAGAAGATCTACCCTTTCTGCAGACAATGTGGACATATTCATTTCTCTTAAAAAAACATGAGAATAGAATGACTCAAAAATGTTCTACATGCTGTACTTTAACAGATCTTTATTTAATTATTATAAGTATTTATTTTTATTATTATTACTACTTGATAACCTATAGTTGCAGAAAGTTTTGTTAGTAGATTGTAATAATATTAACATTATTTTTTAAAATAATATCTTTTTTTAACAAAGAAAGCAATGTGGCTTGATTTGCATTCCATATATGTTTAAGAAATTATAGCCAGTTCCTCCACAGACTCCACATTTGGTTCAGGTTTGTCAGAACTCCCATCCACTCTCAATCTTAACCTCACTTCCGGGTGCAACTCCGCAGATCCACCTATTCCTCCCTTCCTGCTATAAAGCTCCATTCCCTTTGTATTACCTCAGTCCCAAATTGGACTCAGTCTAGAAGTTCTTATATATATATACTAGCAAAATACCCGCGCTTCGCAGCAGAGAAGTAGTGTGTTAAAGAAGCAATGAAAAAGAAAAGGAAACATTTTGAAAATAACGTAACATGATTGTCAATGTAATTGTTTTGTCACTGTTGTGAGTGATGAGTGTTGTTGTACACACACACACATAAACATATATATATATACATATCTATACATATACACATATATACATACATATATATATCTACATATATACACATACATATACACACACACATAAATACATACACACATACATACATACATACACACACATATATACACACAAATACATATATATATATACATACATACACACACATATATATAAACATATATATACATATACATACATATCTACATATATACACACACAGCTATTTCGTATCAGTGCAATACTCTGCTTGTTAAAACGGATGACTCCGCTCTTACGCAAGTCTGCGTGGATATTATGAACTATCGTATTTGTTCAAGTTCTATTTAAATTTTAAATAGAAGGAATTTTTATTTAGTGGACAGAAATATCTTTGGTAGGAATGGTAAAAACAGACAGGAATATTATTCCTGAATAAATCAACTCAAACCTTAAACAACTTATAATATTTTGCTCTCCATAAAGATATATCCTGTCTAAATTATACAAGTTAGAAATAAAGTAAACGTTAAAAGAACAAACATTCACATTTCTTTACTCTTATGTAATTTTATATAAAAAATAAACTTAGATTTTAAATATCCCAAAAGATTTTGCTCTCCATAAAAATATATCCTGTCAAAATTATACAAATTCAAATATGAACATGCTGCATAACAAAACCTAGAAATATAAATGAAATGTGTTCCTTTCAGCAATAACAAATCAAATCATTCAGTTGTCTTTGCTCATATGTCATTTTATCAGAGCAAGTTCGTTTATGTTTGGTGTGAGGTTCTGTGTTGTGGAGATTCTCAGGATGGATTGCAGGTGCTCATCAGTGAGGCGACTCCTGTGTGCTGTTTTGTTAGTCTTTATCACTGAGAAGAGCTTCTCACACAGATATGTGCTACCAAACATGCACAAGGTTCGAGCCGCATGTAGACAGATGTTTTTTGTTCTTCAAAGTCACCAAACTCAGTGCGCTCAGTTTATCAGCAAAGTGCGTATTTGGGAACACCGTAGTGACGACTTGGTTTAACATTACTTGGCAACAGGGAAAGTGGGGCAAATTGCACTGGTGCATTAGTGTCTCCCATAAAAGCAGCTTCACTTGAAATCACTTTGTGATTGTGCATGGGTTAAAACGTCCGCTGAAGTGTCAGATTCTTATTTAATTCTTCTGCTTTCTGTATCTTGTGCATTGCATTCAGGTTACCCTGATGTTTTGTCTCATAGTGCCGTCTTAGATTAAATTCTGTAATTACAGCTACATTAGCTCCACAAATGAGACACACGGGTTCAGTAAACAAATACTCAGCCTCCCATCGGTTTTTAAAGGCTCTATTTTCAGAATCAACTTTTCTCTTCAGCATCGTGTGAGCTAGCTTCGCAATAACTTGCAGCATCATAAGGTAGACTTGATTAACGCGGTAAGTGTTCGGCAAGGCAGCTGAAGCGCTGCATTATGGGATCTGTAGTTTATTGTGTTACCAGCGCTTCATATACCCGGGCTTTAATAACAATAATACAGTATATAAAATGATCGCGGGCGGATATAATTACGCCGGGCCGGATGTGGCCCGCGGCCCTTGAGTTTGACACATATGGACTAAATAGAACTTGAAAAGATATATTTTTTCAAATGTGATCGCGTACATACATATACATAATGTAACAGACAGCCGGAATTCTAACCCAGCTGGGTGCTCTATAAAGGAAGCTGCCTCACTCCATTCAGAGATGCAGAGTTGGGAGGTGGAGGACAAACCTTGCAGGAGGAAGAGTGGAGGTGGACAAGAGACAGAAGAGAGAGAAAGTGAGAAAGAAGGACTGATAGGGTACTGTGCTGCATAAGGTAGGAAACAAAAAAAGAAAGTGTTTCTCACACTTAATAAATGCGTGTGGTGTCCTGGACTTGGGCTCTGTGTCTGTTGTGTCCGGGGTTAGGGAGGCTATATGCCTCCTTGTGGTCACTATATAATTTCCCCCAGGGGAGAAATAAAGTTCTATCTATCCACCTATCTGTCTATACAGGTGAAAAAATGAAATATTTGAATGTCCTTATTGAAGGAACTGACAAAAGATTTTAGATTATAAGTTAGCTGCCTCATTAATCTTTAGAACTGATAGAATATTCACAGCAAAAACATTCAATTTCAAAAACAGAAAAATACTAACAAAAATGTAGTAATGCAAATTTTGCTGCCATTCAATAATGAAAATATTTATTATGCAGAGAAGGTACATTCTCCATATAATTGTAATAGAATAGTAAACAGTAATTCATTTTATCCCCTTTGAGAAATTGCAAACTAATGAATATTAATTTGTACATTTTACTAGAGATAGTACCTATTTTTATCAGAATAATATTTCATAGGTAGAGAGTTGTTTAAAAAACATTTTACAAGATTACTTACAAGCAAAATGAACTGATATGAAAAAAATTACAGCAGTATTTCCTGAAGTCAGTTTTTTCTTAAATGTTACATACCCTTTATTGCAAAGAAAGACTAATGTGCAATGCGCAACTCTTTAATAAAAGAAATACGAATAAATCAGTCTTCACTTCTACTTAATAACCTTTGAACACAACTACATCATTATTGAATTGAAAAAAAAATTGCCCAATCCTTCATGCCTCCCTGGAAATACACCTATACTCCATATTGTACAGATGTAGCAGGTACTATACTGTACATTTGCAGGGCTCCAATTCCATAGGAAATCTTTTTTTTTTTTTGCTTTTATTCCTATCAAGTCAATGAACTGAGAGCTGTCTACTTCTGTAACTCAACTGGTTCAAAATAAACATGACAAGCAGTACAGTAAAACACACTGCCACCACTATATTTAATGGTATGCTGGTTAACTATTACTATTGTTATTTTCATATTATTCTTCACAATGTTTCCAATACCTTTTAAAATGCGGACCTTGACAAAGAGGATGAGACTGAATTTCCTAATAATATATGGACTTTTGCTATTGGTAGGTCAGTCCTTGGTAAACCTATTAAAGCAAATCATTTGTGCAGCCAGGTCGGAGGTAGTGCTCTGCAGCAAATGAATTAATAGTTTTTTTGCTTTTTTTAACCACACCAAAAACAGTGCTTTTTTTTAGTTTTCAGCTCAACAACATTATTTTCTTATATATTGGTAATAGCCTTCCTCTGTTCAATTATTAGATTACCAGCCATGCCCCTCGGCTCCACCTGCGTATTAGTGGAAAAGAACAGTGAGGAGGGCCCTGTCCAGCTCCCCACTCCCGACGTTACACTTCCCCCTCTCCTCAGCCCGCTGTGTCTCTCTCGGATTTGTGTAAATAAATAATTACCGCAAGCAAACTATGATACTTAGCGCGATGAGAGAAGTCGCAAAATCAACTGGAATGTTCAAGCAAATTATAGAAAAAAACCTGATCTAAATCCGTTAGGGTTAGGGTTAGGGTTAGTTCTCTCATTTGCTAGCTAAGCGGCGGTAAGGTGCAAGCCCCGAGGCTGGTGCGCAAGTCAGGAGAGACCTGCACCCCTCCCCTCAGCCCGCTGCGTCTCTCTCAGATTCGTGCAAATAAATTAATACCGCACGTGAAATATGATATTTAGTGCGATGAGAGAAGTCACAAAATCAACCGGAATGTTCAAGCAAATTATAGAAAAAAACCCGATCTAAATCCATTAAGTAGTTCTCTCGTGAAATGCGGATAGATATACAGACAGACAGAGGTTGAATGTTATATATATATATATATATATATATATATATATATATATATATATATATATATATACATATAGAGAGAGAGAGAGAGAGAGATGAAATCTTAAAATGTACTTCACTTATTATGTCAATAGGAGGTAACTGATTACCTCTTGAATACTGGCTTTTATTATTGCACAAACATTACTTCATTCAGATCAACTCCACCCCAAGCTGCACCTAAAAGGCCAAGTAATATCTTAATCTGTGTGTCAAAGGATGCAGCACAAGTAAAGGTAAAAACTGATAGACCTTATCCCCAAACTTTACGAAGAGTATGTAAAACCTTCAACTGTTAATCATAACAGGAATTGCCTTACAGTGGACAAAATATTGAGAAATTACTATTTAAAATCATGTAATTTACATTAGAACTTTGAAAAGAAAGCAGAAAAAGATTACAGTTTTGAAAATGTCATAGACTCTGTAATGCATTAGTGAGATTTAAACTAGAGTACTGTGTGCAGTTCAAGTCACCACATTACAAAAAAAGACATAGCAGCACTTGAAGTTGTGCAGATGAGATCAATCAAGTATTTGCAAGGAGTTAAAGACATGTCCTAGTTTGACAGATTCAGAATTAATCCTGCTTAGTCTCGAGTAGATGAGACTGTGGGAGGACTTAGTCCAGATCTTTAAAATTCTCAAATGTATGGATCAAGCCAAATGCCGTTGCAACTTAATGTTGAATCACCCAATGGAGGACACCAGTGAAAATTAAGGGGAATGAAAGCCATTGTCTGCTAAAACTTTCTTGCTTGTTATGTAACTAAAAATGTATAAAGCTGTGACCTGATGATTTTAATTGTAAGCGAAAAGGCAAGAATTGGATCTGTATACAAACGACAATGCAAAATCAACAATACATACAGGGTACTTCTGCTTTTACTCTATTAAATATAATCTGCAACTAAATATGCAATCAGCAAGACTTTGTATGTCTAAACCACACAACACAATATCCTGCCATCCATTTTCTCATTGTCTTTTTTTCCCATTAAATGATCACAGACTCTTCCAAAACCATGTGGTGCAAGACAAAGAATTTGGCCAGAAAAAGATGCCAGTCCATCTCCAGGAGCTTTCACATGTACACTCACACCCACCAACAGTGTGCCAATTGCACAACAAATATGCTCTCAAATGATTATCTTGAATACTTCTGTCATGCCCAGGGGTAATTTAAATTAAATAATTTATTAGTGATTTTAAAGGTTTTTAAGCACGGCCCGATGCTTTAAATGAGATGATCACCAGTGCCTAGTTAATTATGGAGAAGAATGTGGCATAATTGACCAGTGTCAATTGGGGTTGCCACAAAAAACGAGGGTTAGTGCTAGTAAGAGGAGGAACCACACAACAAGAACAAAACAAGAATAAAGATCAATTGTTTATGGAAAGATGGATTTAGAGAGAGGTATTTTATGGAGTTAGGGTAGGCCAGTCAGCGTCAGCTGTGCTGAGCTATAAAACTGGAGCAGGACCAATGTCTGGAGTGGAAGTTCAAGTTCAATGAGTTCCATGATCATCCGCTGTGACCAACCAAGGCTGCAGCTTTGGAGCTACAGTAACCAGCTGAAGTGACAGTGTGGCTGGCTTTACAAAAAAAGAGATTTGTCACGATGTCCTGGAAAGGCAAAAAGAATAACTCCCAAAGGACTGTTTGGATGTTAAATGTATTTGTTTATTTGCATTTAATTATTTATGGAAATTTTGGATCACCCAAAGAAATTGGTCTTTAAAGGCCTGATTTTAAAGGTTTATTTATCAATTGATTTAAGTTCTGCACTGTTGCACTGTGTCAACTTTAATTCTTTCTTGTTAATAAACTTCTGCTACACTTTTAAACTGAAAGCCTCGCCTGCCTACTCTCTTGCCCTGGTCAGTCTCGGTTATGATGTCCCAGCAGAGGTCAATGCTCATGGCTGCTTCTGTTGTTTTGAACTACACTATAACAGATAGCTGAGCAGGCACCGTATTGCAGGCCATGTTTTGTAATGTAGCACTTCTGAAGCAGGCATATCTAAATTTGCGCAGCAGAAAGATAAAATTTAAAATAAAAAAAAAAAATACAGGGTAAATTGTGTATTTATTGCAGAAAAATGGAGCAAATGGAGATAGGCCATAAGCCAAAAACTGAACTCGCTTTCTGTGGAAGGCAATGTCAAAAATCATCTTAAATAGTGGAAAATCTACAAGGCCAGCTATCTAAAAGCCGGACCAACCTGCAAAGAAATAACTTTGCATTCCTATACTCAATGAGCATTTACTGTTTGTGCAAATGTTTTAAACTGTTGGCTACACTAAAATACAAAACAGTTGATGGATTGTCACTCTCACCAGAGCTAGTTTATACCTTGCATCTGATGCTGCTGATATTGACTTGCCCACCCTGGAGGAAGCAGGCCTGAGAATGTTATGTTATATAATGTTCTGTAAAATAGTGACTGGGAAAGCCTGCTCCCTGACAACCACCTCTGTTCATTTGATATGCTCACCCATACATCCCTCTTTCTTTGTGTGCCTTGTTGCCATTGTTCATCCGACATTCTAGCCATTACTTCTTCCTTTCTTTGTGCTTCTTGTTTCCTCTGTTCATCACATACTGCTGTCCACTTATGGACGCCAGAAGAACTTTACGACCAGACACAGATGTGGGCATTTTATCACTTTACATACAGCTGGACTTCACTATAATTGTGTATTGTATTTCAGAAGGCTCAGAAGTGGAAGGACTGCCATTTGGCACAGGTCAGCTGAACTTTGACTTTGCTTGTTGTCAAACCCACGGACTCCACAGAAGTTTATTTTCCTTTCCTCCTTTGTCAGATTGTTTGTAAGCATGACGTCAATCACCTTTCAACAAAAGTTTATCAGTTAGTGCTGTTGATTTAAATAATTTATGCACTTTTATATGGATGTATTATATTTATAAATTTGAAGAAACGCTCGATTTGGTGAAAAGTTTAATATAAAAACCAACTGAACTTAACAGGAAAGATAATTACTAATTCAAGGTCAGTAAGTTTTTTGCTGTGTTTTGTTAACACTTCAGAGCACAGGTTATATATACAGTAGCACATCTAATAGTTATGTACTGCTTCACAACTAGACCCTAAGATTGGTTTTACTTGGTTTTAAAAGATGAGTTTAGTCATTTCAAAGCTGAATCCATATTTTCAATTGAGGTGTACATTCCGTTGCCTAAGGCACTTGTGTTAATTGAAGATTAATTTATAAATTAAAATGCATCACCTCCCAAAACTTACAAGGCCAATGGGGTACCAGAAGACTTGAAACTATAGCCTTAAAACATATTGAATACATGTGCTTTGGAAATATAAAGGCTCCAGGTTTAGAGTGTATGATTCATGACAAAAAAAAAAAACAAAGCTACAAATAATGAATTTTTATCACAGATTCCTGGCACTATCTTTTTCTAAGCCTCACTGTAGCTACAGGCTGTAAATTTTCCTTTCTCTGTCTCTTCAATTTTATTGCTTTTCCACCCTTTTATCTTGCATCTCCTTATCAGGGTATTCTGATTCACACAGGTAAGATTTAGTAACAGTGCTGAAAATTCAGTCACTTTTGTAGTTGGAAATATTGATGATAGAAAAAGAGTGCTTGTTTATCATTAAAATTTCACCAAATCTCTATCATATTAATAGAGCAACAGCATCAGTTGTGAAGCTACCCAGAAGAAACAACTTCTCCTTGGGTTTGTCACATACAGTATGGAGAGAAGGAATGAAATGACGAGAGAGGCCAGACTTTTGTAAAAATGATATACCTTCATAAAAATAAGTTATGTTTTTCAAAAATGATATAGATACTTGCTTTTCTTATATGTGTGCTATCTTAGCTTGTGAATTAATACATATGAACATTCCAAAGTAGATGTACAGAGCATGTCTAAAAAGTAAGCTACTAATTGAGCTTTTTTTACATTAGAACATTAGAACACTCTAGACGAGAACAGGCCATTCAGCCCAACAAAGCTCGCCAGTCCTATCCACTTGTTTCCTCCAAGAAAACATCAAGTCGCGTTTTGAAAGTCCCTAACGTCTTACTGTCTACCATACTACTTGGTAGCTTATTCCAAGTGTCTATCGTTCTTTGTGTAAAGAAAAACTTCCTAATGTTTGTGCAAAATTTACCCTTAACAAGTTTCCAACTGAGTCCCCGTGTTCTTGATGAACTCATTTTAAAATACAAGTCTCGATCCACTGTACTAACTCCCTTTATAATTTTAAACACTTCAATCATGTCACTTCTTAATCTTCTTTTGCTTAAACTGTAAAGGCTCAGCTCTTTTAGTCTTTCCTCATAATTCAACCCCTGTAGCCCTGGAATCAGTCTAGTCGCTCTTCTCTGGACCTCTTCTAGTGCTGCTATGTCCTTTTTGTAGCCTGGAGACCAAAACTGCACACAGTACTCAAGATGAGGCCTCACCAGTGCATTATGAAGGTTGAGCATAACCTCCTTGGACGTGTACTCCACACATCGTGCTACAGTATATATCCTAACATTCTGTTAGCCTTCTTAATGGCTTCTGAACACTGTTGGGAAGTCGATAGTTTAGAGTCCACTATGACTCCTAAATCCTTCTCATAAGGTGTACTCTCGATTTTCCGACCGCCCATTGTGTATTCAAACCTAATATTTTTACTTCCTATGTGTAATACTTTACATTTACTGACATTAAATTTCATCTTCCACAAATCTGCCCAAGCCTGTATGCTATCCAAGTCCTTCTGTAATGATGTAACGGATTCCAAATTATCTGCTAATCCACCTATCTTGGTATCATCTGCAAACTTAACCGGCTTGTTACTTATATTCCTATCTAAATCATTTATATATATTATGAATAGCAGCAACCCTAGCACTGACCCCTTTGGAATACCACTCTTAACATTGGCCAGTTCTGATGAGGTTCCTCGCAACATCACCCTCTGCTTCCTGTATCTGAGCCAATTCTACACCCATCTAAAAACATCACCCTGAACTCTCACTTCTTTTAATTTGATGCCCAACCTCTTATGTGGCACCTTATCAAATGCTTATTGAAAGTCCAGATAAATAATATCATAAGCTCCACTTTGATCATATCCTTTTGTTGCCTCCTCATAGAATTCCAGCATGTTAGTAAAACACGACCTCCCTCTTCTGAACACATGCTGACTGTTCAGAATAACTCCTGTCCTTGCCATGTGTTGCTCAATCTTATCCTTAATAATTCCTTCCATTAATTTTCCTGTGATGCATGTTAAGCTTTTATAAGTACAGTTTTATTTAAGAAGCAAGTTTCTGGACAAATTATTATACTACAATTGAGCAAAAATAACCTTAACTTCAAAAATACCAAATTTATTCTTCAATAAGAGTAGGAGTAAGAGTATTTCTGCATTTCATCAAATTAAAACGTAGCAAACAGAAATAAGGCTTCTCTTCAGAGTGCAGGGCTGCAAAACAACAATCTAAAGTCGCAGTAACAGCCTACTTGGTATCCAATTGCTAGGGATGAAGACATAATAAATGATGAAGAGTTAAAATCTACAAGCCTTGTCTTTACTATACTTGAATTAAATTCTTTATGCTGTGCATGCTTAAAATTAGTTTTCAATAAGAATAAGCAAGCCTACTCTTCGAAATAAGGGATGCAAAATAGTGTTCAAGAAAACACCAAACACATTAAAAAGCCATTTACTAAAAAACAAAAACACTTGCAATGATCTCTCAAAAGTCCAAATTTCAGTATAAAACATGTGAATCTTTAATTAATGCTCTGAAAGTCCAAATAAATTATTTGTATTGTCTAGTTACAATATTAGTTAATAACTTTCCTTTAATATACACATTGCAGAAAGAAGTGAACATCCACTTAATTGATGTATGGTAAGTGTTATTATGACAAAATACATTCTTTGTTCATCCTTCATACCTTTTTAAAATGTATATTAGTCTTTTAAGTGACATATATACCCACATAGCAGATTCTTAGGACCACTGTACTAATACCGGGTAGGGCCACTTCTTGCTCTCAAAACAGCCTCAGTTTTCATGGCATGGATTCCACAAGATGTTGGAAGCATTCCTTTAAGGTTCTGGTCCATACTGACATGACTGCATCAAGCAATTTCTGCATATTTGTCAGATGCACTGCAAATCATGCTGCAAATCTCCCGTTCTACCACATCTCAAAGATGTTCTATTAGATTCAGATCTGGTGATTGGGAAGGCCACTGAAGAGCACTGAACTCATTCTCATGTTCATTAAAAATGACATTTGCTTTGTGACATGTTGAATTATCATGCTAGAAGCAGCCATTAGAAGATGGGTAAATTGTGGCCATGAAGGGATGTTGCACAGTCAGCAACAAAACTCAAACTGGCCATGGCACTCAAGCGATGATTGATAAATGGGCCCAAAGCGGGCCAAGAAAACATTCCCCATGCCATTATACCACCACCAGCCTGTACCGCTGACATATGATTGGCTATATGAATACATGCTATTGGTGCCAAATTCTGGCCCTACCATCTGGGTGTCTCAATAGAAATTGAGATTCATCAGACCAGACTACATTATTCCTGTCATCATCTGGTCAATTTTGGTGAGGCTGTGTCCACTGGAGACTCTGCTTTCTGTTTGTGGCTGACAGGAGTGAAAACTGACGTGGTCTTCTGCAGTTTACACTCATCCAGAACAAGATTTGATATATTGTGCATTCTGAGATGTTTTCCTGCTCACCACAGTTGTAGAGAGTGGTTACCTGAGTGACCATAGTTTTTCTGCCAGCTTGAACCACTCAGGCCATTCTCCTGTGACCACTGTCATCAATAAGGCATTTCCATCCAGTGAACTGCAGCTCACTAGATGTGTGAATGTTTTTTTGTTTTGTTTTATTTTTCGCACCATTCTGAGTAAATGTTAAGAAACTGTTGTCTGTCAAAATCTCAGGAGATGAGCATTTATAGAAATACTCAAGCCAGACCATCTAGCACCAACAATCATGCCCCAGTTATAATCACTGAGATCACACTTTCTCCACATTGTGATGTTTGATGTGTACATTATCTGGAACTCCTAACCTGTATCTGCACGATTTTATACATTACACTACTGGCTCTGAGGCTAGGGATCTGCACTGGAAACTGGAAGGTTGCCGGTTCGAATGCTGTAAATGTCAAAAGGGACTCTGCTCTGTTGGGCCCTTGAGCAAGGCCCTTAACCTGCAATTGCTGAGTGAGAAAAGCGCTATATAAATGCAAAGAATTATTATTACTGCCCCATTATTGGCTGATCTGATAAATGTATGAGTAGGCAGTTGTGAGATGGATTATTGGTGTTCTCTGAAGAATTAATGAATTTCTTTAATGGAAATTTACTATTTGTTAAAATTAAACTGTACATAGTACACGAACCTTGCCCTTCACCACCACTTCTGTTCTTTTTTATGTTTTTGTTTGACAGATAAGATACTTCAAACATATTTTTTTCTTTTCTACTGCTTAATCCAATTTTAATAAGTATTAGTTTGTCCAAATGGGATTTTGTGTGTATTTTTCCATGTCTTTGAGTGCCCTGTAATGTCAAATTTAGATTAAATTGCTGTCTTCACTCTGTTATGGAGTTAAAATTGTCAGTATAATTGTTTTCTTATCATCTGGACCCTAGAATCATCTACTCTGAATGTGACTTTAATTGAAGTTCTAAAAATTACACTTGACTAGACTTCTTTTAATGAGTTGTGAATTCATGCCTGGAAATGAACTGTATGAAATTTATATGGGGTTCAATCTTTCATTTTAATGATTTGAATCCATTAGACCTCATTTTGTGGAAATTCAATATAAATTATCTATTGTGTTGAAATTTATGATTTAGAATTAAAAGAAAAGGATTATGGGAAGTGTCACTCCAGTCACTCGGAGTGAATCATAGCAGGAATTAAAAATCACCTGGATGTCTGACGTGCTTTGCAATCTTTAAAGAATTCTATGTGATTAAAAAGTAACACACACAAACTCCTGAAATGAACTATGTTATGAAATTGTAGTTGTAATGATGGAAGTTCTTTTTCAATGACCCTGTATAACAGCTGGAATGGCAGATTTGAAGAAAATGAAGGCCTGCTAAAATGAGTCTACACACAAAATTGCATCTAGCACTGAGCTTTTTTTTTGTTAAAACCAATGATTCTATTAAGATAAGCATACAGATGCATAAACTAGAAGAATGAGAATACAAGGATAACAATTGCTAGGAGAATTAGCCTTCCCTGTACCAGTCCCCAGAGGCCAATTCGCAGAAGCCAACAATCTATCAACACAGCCAGGCCAGTGTCGCTGTTATTAAGGTCACTGTATCACTGTAACATTTCTTTCACAGACAAGTCAGTTTGGAAAACAAGCATGGGTAATTACAAAGCTGAATAAAATGCCAAACACATTACCAACTTCATTCACCAGAAGAAAGAAGAAAAAGGAAACAGCATATATTTACTACTCACAGAAACAGTGTTTTCAGAAAACTGATACTAAAAATAAAACTTTCAACTTCATAAACAAGTGTTTAATTAAATAAAATATAATATGTAATGAATCCATGCTTAAATAAAAAGTACAGCTTTCATAATTAACATTCTCACAGATGTATTTATAGGGTGCGATGGTGTCCTCTCACATTTCAAAGATGTGCAGGTAACATGACGACTCTAAACTACCTGAGGGAATGGGGAATTTTCTTTTTTGTTATTTGGTACACTGTATTAATCCCTGGGGGAAAAATTATCTTTTTACATGACCTTTTGACAATTTTCAGGTAAGGG
The DNA here is from genome assembly GCF_016835505.1 of Polypterus senegalus. NCBI lineage: Eukaryota > Metazoa > Chordata > Cladistia > Polypteriformes > Polypteridae > Polypterus > Polypterus senegalus. The sequence goes on along the minus strand of NC_053157.1, from coordinate 192,370,768 downwards.
CTCCAGTAATGGGATTTGAACCAGCAACCTTCCAGATACCAGTTCAGATCCTAAGCCTCAGAGCCAGCGCTCCACCCTAATATTTATCTCATGAATGTATCCTGCTGTCCCCACTTATGGCTGATTCTTTCCTTGTACCTATTGGAAACATATACATGGGAAAATGGATTGATAGACATTAGTAATTAAAAGAAGAGTTGGTTAAGTACGTTATGAGGGGTCAGGAAGTGTACCAGTGGTGAGATCTTGACCTACAATCTATGAGGACCTTGTGGACTTTTAATTCTTCTTGTTGTTTTTTTCTCACAATGTGAACATAAGTAAATGAGCTCTGATGGGGAATGTCCAAGACTTTTTGATGTTCTTATACTTTTTTAAGCTTTCAATACTTTCATTAAACACTGCATGTTTGTTCATTCCTTCTTTTCTACATTTCTCTGTTGTCCTGGTAAGTACATTTCAGTATTATATACCTCTCATTTACCTAATTGGTTTTAAGAAGTGCCCTCAAGCAAACTGAACGATCTTTTAAAGTGTACATGATAGGAGTGCTCCCTTCTGCAAAAATGCACATTAAGTTCAGGAGCTCTGGATATTTTCAAACATCTCTTGATTTGAATCTGATTACTTAGAAGCTGCAGATTCTTTTCATGTCTGATGATTTCCATATATTAGTACAGGACATATTGTCACTGCTTTATTTTTATTCCTGCCTCAGCAGCTTGTTTAAAAAAAGGCAGATGTCATTTACTGTATGAATCAGAGCATTAAGTTGCACTGAAAATTACCTGCCCCTTTCAGACCTTTGCACGTATTTGTATTCAGGCAGCAGCTCTAAGATGCAATATACAGGAACAAAGCAATTTAAATTCTTTTAGATAATCACTTGAGATTTCATTATAGTAGTCTATTTTTGTTAAACTGCCCAACGTTCACTGGACTAAATCCACAATTTAATAGTGTTGCTGTTTGGTGGAAGGTGTCTCTAATGCAATGTCCATTTCAAACTAAAAAAAAACTATTTTCAAAAATATTTTGGAGAATACTATTTAAATGAAGACCAATATGCCATTGAAAGAATTACAAAAGATACCTAATTAATTCTTTTGGAGTTTGTAAGTATTTCATATTTTACTGCTTAACGAAAACAATATGAATCTACAGAAGTGAGAGTGTCACTCTTTCTAACTGTACTCATTTTAATGTGATCAAGGTATTTATTCCATTGCTGCTCAATAATTCCACATTCCCTTATTTGACCCAAGATCAAGACTCAATTAGGGTTTACATTCAGTGGGCACTTTATTAGGCACTCCTGCTCATTATCAGAAATAGCCTTTTCTTCAGACACTCCATCAAATGGCCTAAACCCAATATAATGTACTGTATATAGCATGTAGACATGGCCAAAAGATTTAGTTGTGATTCTACAAACACCAGAATGAGCTTGATACTGAGTGACTTTAATATGATTATTGGAGCCAGACTTAGTGGTTCAAGCATCTTAGATAGAGTTGTGATCCTTGGACAAACCTTGTGGTATCTTCCTGTATGCACTGGTTATTACCTACCAAAAATGGTCTAAGGAAGTCAATCAGTGAACCGGCAACAGGGTTATGGATGCCCAATGCTCATTGATGCGCGTGAGGAGCAAAGGTTAGCCCGTCTAGTCCGATCCAACAGAAAAAGTACTGAAAAACTTAATGCTGACTATGACACACGCAGGTGTAAGGACACACAATGCATCACATCTTTCTGAATATGAAGTTGCATAGCCGCAGACAAGTCAGAGGGCCCTTGCTGAATCCTGTCCACCGTCAAAGCGCTACAATGGCCACATGAGAGTCAGAACTGGACCCTGAAGCAATTGAAGAAGGTGGCCTGGTCTGATCAATTATATTTTCAGATCATGTGGACAACCAGGTGCATGTGCCTCATTTACCTGGGGAAAAGATGCAGCACCCTTTATTGATTTTACGTAGAAGAGGGCCCTAAACAATGTGGTATGGAATGATGAGGAAGAAGCTGCATTTGGTGATTTAAAGCAGGCCCTTATATCAGCACCTGTCTTGAAAGCTCCTAACTTTTCTTTACCTTACATACTCGTGATGGACACTTTGGACATAGGTCTTGGAGCCATGCTGAGCCAGAGCGTCAACGGTGTTGAACACCCCATCATGTTTTTGAGCTGGTAACTACTGGGATTGGAAACCAGGTATGCAGTGGTGGAACGGGAGACCATGGCGAATACACAGCTGAGGTACTGCCTCTTACGCTGTGAGTTCACCCTTGTTACGGATCATGCATCTTTACAGTGGATGGCCTTACACAAGGAGTTGAACCTGCGAGTCACAAGGTGGTTTTTTGACCTACAGCATTATAAATTCTTACTCATGCATCACCGAGGCTTTCTCCACACTAACGCCAATACTCTTTTATGGGCTCATGACCTCTCAGTCATGAACGCCCGACCCAAAGGGTCTGGGTACTGGGTTTGGCCATATCACACACGTGAATAAGGGAAATTACATGCCAGAGCAGGGGAGGGTGGAGTGCATTAGCCCTTACTTTTTTTCTCCTGCAGACCACTCTTGGGAAATTCCGCCTAGTCCCGACGACATCTCTTCCAGTTTCTGGCCCTGACGATGTCACTTCCGGTTCTGGCCTCAACAATGTCACTCCCAGCCCTGATGGCCTTATTTCCACTGTCTCACTTTAAACCTGACATTTTCACATTTTCAACCTATGCATCAGTTCCGTTTTGAACTCAGGGAAACATTCTGCTTTGCCTTGCTTGCAACCCCAAAACATTTTGTGACTTTTTTTGTGTTATTATTGTGACAGCGTGTTTCTGACATAAGAATGCAGCAAAGTTCAAAAACTATATCATCCACAACCAATTTCTCAATGTCCACAGGAAAGACATCACAAACATATAGAAACAATGAAGGGGTTTGATACAAGAAGCATGAAAAAGGAGGTCTCGCAGAAATTGAGGACAAATGTAATTTACAAAAGAAATTAAGATAAAGGATTCTTGATGACACCTCGTATTATGCAACAACTTATGATGTGGAAATATATGTGGATACTCCAACTGTCGACAAGACCCACTGCATCAAATCTTCTAGGATGAAACTTAAAAACAAGAGGAACTACTTAAGCACATTTATGTTAAGTAGAACACCCATTGGGGCTTAGTAGTCTTGTGGTCTAGGAATCCCTACAGATTTTTCATTTCTTATTTCTGCAGCATCTTGCCAGAGGTTTTTTTCTGTCCTCACTGGCTATAGCTTTGGACTAATCATTATAATTATAAGAGACTTAAATATGGTCCTTAACTAAGGATTCTGGTTATTCTATGACTTGTATATCTGTATTATTTAGGTGTGCATTGATTATTATTGACTCTTATTTACTATTGTTGGTATTTTTATTCACTTATAAATGTATTTATTTGTAATTTGTTGTATTTCTTGCATTTTTTCTTTTAAGATCTTGTAAAGCATTTTGAGGTATTGTATATGCCTTGTATAAAAATGTGCTATAGAAATAAATGATATTGCCATTGTTCCCCATATCATGTTGACATTGACAGGATGGTGATATTTCTGTAAATGAATACAGATTCTTGAAGACGAAAAGCTATAAGATCTTCTTGAATATTCTCTACTGTGTCTTTTAGTATTAGCAAGTAATCACATTTTTACGTCATCTCTAAATTTTACATTTACTCAGTATGTCTAATACTGTTACCATAAATTAGAAAAAACTAGCATACAGTAAGTATTTAAGGGACTATAATAATGACATCAGCACAAGTTCTGTAGTTCACGCTTTCCAGTATTAGATTATTTTACTTTGTCTAATCTGCAACTCTAAATCAAGTTATCATTCATGTGAAAGGCTTCTCCCTTTAGGATTACTGTTCTGTTTAGACGTATTCAAAAGCTTCAATTGAGGCCTAAGTAAATTGTGCTGCATGCTTTATTATTTTTTTGTTTCTGCAGTTAGGTGCTTAGTTATTGGTGTAATAGTTCATTAATGGTTTTCAAATAACATTTTGTTTCTTTCACAGCTACTGCTTAGGTCTGTTATGGCCAGGATTTTTACGTACCTTTCACACACCTAAGGTATTAAGTATATTTAAATTAATTTAAAATGAAGTTTGTTTCTATTTCTCAAAGTGGCATCTCATTTGTATTTTATTGACAAAACCTTGATGAAATGTTTATTTAGTTAATTTTATGTTTCTTGTTTCTTTTTCAAGTGAATCTCTGAGACTTTTTACATTGCATTTTACTAATTTACTAAAATTCTGGTCGATAACTTAAGAATGTTTACCCTTTACTGATTTAAATATCTTTTTTTTTTGTTTTTGCTTTGCATACTGTTATTACATTATTGAATATAATATCTGGCATCAAATTAGCTTATTAATTGATTCAGCAGCGTAATATAGTGCAACTCTTTATGCTTTCAGTAAATTACTAGCATAAAAGTGGCATCTTCACTTGGAAAAAGACCAAATTATAGCAATTTTCCTGTCACTTCTACTTCTTCTATTCCATTCAAGTACTACAGTTGCCCTGTCAAAAATACATTATGTAACGCAAACTACTTGAGTCATTTGAATGCATTTAGGGTTAATAGCTATGGATGTGATGGTGCAGATTTGAGGACAGTCTCATAGAAAGATAGAATGACACAAGAATAATTAAACTAATAACAAATGAAATAATCATTAAAGCTTTATTCCATTTGGATTATGGTATACTTCAGCATAATCTGATAAATTCTCAGACAGAGATAGCATGATGAAAGTCTGCACACTGCAGGGAAAACATATGCTAAGGAACAGTACAATATGCAATCAGACAAAACTGTTATTATTTGTTGTTTATACAGTACAAAGAAAAAAATCACATGAAAAAAATATTAGGCAAACCCCATATAGGTGGGATGTCTTAAAAATCCAACCTGATATTATGATTAGGCACGATAAGGCAGTAGGATCAATCTCCATCATGCAAGACATCAATTTCATTCATTCCCATCTATTCTAATTACAGGTTCAAGGACGCCCAGCTCTTTTCATTGAGCACTTGGCACACAACAGGAATCAGTCCAGGACAGGAAAATTCTTTTGCTGAGTACATTCACAGTCCAGAATTAATTGGGTCGAGTCATAGTCACCAACCTTCCTAAGAACTCAGAGCCCCTAGAGAAAGGCCATGAAAACAAAGAGGGAATGGTTAAAAGAAACAACACATATATGGCCCAAGTGTGCCTTTAACCAGATCTTGAAATTAACTAGCTGCCTAGTTTGAAGAGAAGCACCAATACATAATGACACCATTGATCACAATATTCTTAGAAATCGCCTTAGTCAATGGGTGGGCCTCTCTGGCAGGGTCCTAAATTGGTTTGAATCTTACCTGGCAGGTAGAAAATTCTTTGTTAGTTGTGGTAATTATAACTCAAAGACACATGATATTCTATATGGTGTTCCACAAGGCTCTATCCTGGGTCCACTGTTATTCTCAATCTATATGCTTCCGTTAGGTCAGATTATCTCAGGTTACAACGTGAGCTACCACAGCTATGCTGATGACACACAGCTGTACTTATCAATAGCACCTGATGACTCCGACTCTATCAATACACTAACACAATGTCTTACTGGTATTTCTGAATGGATGAATAGTAATTTTCTCAAGCTAAATAAAGAGAAAACTGAAATTCTAGTGATTGTCAATAATGGATTCAATGAGGTTATCAGAAATAAACTTGACGCATTAGGATTAGAAGTTAAGACGGAAGTAAAAAACTTAGGGGTAACTGTTGACTGTAACCTGAATTTTAAATCGCATATTAATCAGTTCACTAGGACAGCATTTTTTCAGTTAAGAAAAATAGCAAAAGTTAGACCTCATCTATCATTGAAAGATGCTGAGAAATTAATTCACACTTTTGTTTTCAGTCGACTAGATTACTGTAACGCACTCCTCTCAGGACTACCCAAAAAAGACATAAATCACTTGCAACGAGTGCAGAATGCAGCTGCTAGAATCCTAACTAGAAAAAGAAAATCCAAACACATTTCTCCAGTTTTGATGTCGCTACACTGGTTACCTGTGTCATTCAGGATTGACTTTAAAATTCTGCTTATGGTTTATAAAGCCTTAAATAATCTCGCTCCATCTTATATATCGGAATGTCTGACACGTTATATTCCAAATCGTAACTTCGTAATCCTCAAAAGAGTATCTCCTTAGAATTCCAAGAACAAACTTAAAAGAAGTGGTGAGGCGGCCTTCTGCTGTTATGCACCTAAAATCTGGAATAGCCTGCCAATAGGAATTCGCCAGGCTAATACAGTGGAGCACTTCAAAAAACTGCTGAAAACACATTACTTTAACATGGCCTTTCTATAACTTCACTTTAGTTTAATCCTGATACTCTGTATGTTCAATTCATTATAATAACTATTCATGGTGGCTCTAAATTCCGTACTGACCCCTACTCTCTCTTCTGTTTCTTGGTTGCAACGTTCGCAGGTTGGATCATGCCCTGGAAACATTTTGGAGAGTTTTAGTCGAGACAGATGTGCTCGATATATAATTTTAAGTTGTATAATTGTATGCTTTGCGCATATGGAGCTCGAGTGAATTCTCTGCATTGCTACTTTCCACTCCTTTTCTGATATATTAATTGAGAGATCTTTTTCCCAGTGTCCTCTTGGATCTTTGAAAGGGAGGGATTGTAAAATGATTTTATATATTGTAGAGATGGAGTCTAAGTCCTTGAGATTGAGCAATATTTTTTCCAGCATGGATGAAGGTGCAAGATGAGGAAAATCTGGAAGGTTCTGTTTAACAAAGTTCCTGATTTGAAGATAGTGAAAGAAATGTGTAGCGTTCTACTGATTTTAAATCATAATCGTACAAGAAAGAATCCAATGTAGTAATTCATCTTGCATTTCCTGAGAAAGGTGTCTATGGTGTACATATATTTTGACTGGGAAACATTTAATTTTAACCAAACCATAAGAAACAAAAGCTGAAAAATGACTTTTTAGGCACTGTTTATGGCAATAAATGTGCAATACAAATACACACAAGTAAATGTAGCTTCAATAAAGCTTCTCTCCACACTATTACGATTGCATCAGAAATGGAGTATGCTGTTCTGGCCTCCATTCTGGATAACAGGCAGAGTTGTTCATACAGTACCCGGCAAGTGTAATAGGCCAGCTCAATTCAGACTTCTCTGGAGCTGATTGGGGGCTTTCACAATCCACAAAAGGAACAAATATAGAATGACACAGGTTAAAAATATATATATATATATATATATATATATATATATATATATATATATATATATATATAATGTGGGGAAATATTTTCAAGAGGAAAAAAAGCATTGTGTTTTTAACATAGTGGAGGAATGATCCCTAGCACCAGCTATCCAGTGATATGGCTACCAATTTATCAACTTTCATCAAGCGAACAAATGCAAAACTAAAATAACTTTATTAAAATCTAAATTGAACAACCAACAACACATACTCGTAAGGTACATATTTTCCTAATCTTTTTTTCTTTAATCCTCCTCTACAGCTACAAATTGTCTGTCAAACTGAGCCTGCTTTTGTATCCCTCTTCTATTCAATCTTAAATGTTTTAAAGCTGCCCCTTTGGTGATACGAGAAGGGGGGAGTATGTAAAAGTTCTCAGGCTATTCATCAAATCACCATAAACACAAAGCCAAACTTCACTCAACCAAAAAATATCTCTGTATATCTATACAGTACCTGCACACATACATATATATATATATATATATATTATTTTATTTCTTCAGCTGTGGGCACACGTCTTCCCCGTGGCAGGCCCTTTTATACCCCACCCGGAAGTGTTACAGGTGCCTGACCAGCTGGTCTTAATTGCACCTCCGGGTGGGGCTGATAAACCGTCCAGTGTGGTGGCTGGTTCTCCGCAGCACCCCCTAGCGGCCATCTCCCAACTGGGCTGTTGTGGTAGACTCCATGTCCCATGGAGCCACGGGGGAGATTGAGGAGGGATCCACGGCCAGGAAGACTGCCCCCAAGCGCCCCGGGGAAGGTACTGCAATGTCCATGATGGCTCCCCCGGGACGTATGTGGCCGCGAGGGCCGGTCTTCTCCAGGAGGGGGAGTCGGCATTCCTGGTCCCGCGGCTGCGCCCTGTAAAAACAGAATAAACAGGTCTGGGGGCGCTGCCCCGATGTCCCTCGGAAAAACACAGCTGACCCCCTCCATTATGGTCCCGGTACGTGCGGAAGCAGGCAGGGAACGCCTGCCCCTTGCCCCCTCCGAGGAGGGCTTGTGACGGTTGCGCCCCTCTGCAGTGCAGCCCTCCTTCGGTTCCAAGCCGTCAGGCATACACTGCGCTATGTACGGGGTTTCCGGTTTCCTCTTTGGGACGCACTGACGAAAAGGAGGGACTCCGCACCGCCTGCGTCCCTTTGGACTGCCGCAAGACCGGCGCTGGCGGTCGGGGCGGGGTTGTTTGGCAGCCGGTTTCCACCCAAGAGATGTTAATAGTGGCGGCCGGCGGTGGATTAGGGCCCTCCTTGTCGCCCCCCGCCGACCGCGTCTCGGCCAGACCCTGTGGATCCCCCACGGGCCCCTTCAGGTAATCCGGAGGAGAGGGAAGGGAGTCCGTCATCCCCGCCGGCCGATCTTCCTCGGCGGGTGATTGAAACCCGCCCTCACCCCTTTACCTGTTTCGCGGAGCCGCTCCTGCCCCACTTGCAGGGGCGCCGAGCTGGGGAGCTCGTCCGAGCTCTCCTCCGCTAGCAGCTGGCTCAGGCCGAAGGGAAGACACAGCTCCGCCTCGCTCTCTCCCGAGTTGGCTCCTCCGTCACACCATGGACACCCGTCCCCCTGCCCGCATCGGGTGCTTCGAGTCCAGGAGGTAGATCGACCCACATGCGGAGAAACAAACCCGCGGCCCGTCACCTACCTCCGGTAGCATCCCGTGCGGCGGACTGGTGTGGCGGCGTTTGCCAGTTGGCCTCTGTGTCCGCCCGGCTTTTTTCCTCCCCATTGCAAAGGCGCCTACTGCAAATCCTTGGCGGCTTCGGTTGGGTACTCCCGCACTGGCTGGCGCGTGCCTGCTTGCGGCCCCTGCCGCGTGTGCGTTCTTCGCTCCTTCCTCGTGCTGTACCGCGTGTGCTGGCTTACGGCCCCTGCCGCGTGTGCCCGCTTCAGTGCGCTGTGCTGTGCAGTCCTGACTGCTTGCCTGTAGCTGCGTCGGGAGCGCTCTCTCTGCCGCCGCTGAGCCGAGAACCGTGCCCTGCGCTGTTACGCTTCGCTATGCCAGGTCAGCAAGAGATGTTGATGCAGGTTCCGACCCAACTGGATGGACCGGAATCCTGCCGACTGCGCCAGTGTGAATAAGGCGCTATATAGCGCCCGACCCGGCAAAGACCACGCAGAGGCACGTGTTCACACTCAAGGGTTTTTATTTTATTTCTTCAGCCATGGGCACATGTCTTCCCCGTGTCCCACAGGCCCAACACAGTCCAAGCACAAAACCCACACAAACCAAACGCTTCCTTCCTCCACCACTCCTCCCAGGCAACCTCGTCCTCTTCCTCCCGATTCTGGCCCTGATTGCTGGGAGGCAGGCCCTTTTATACCCCACCCGGAAGTGTTCCAGGTGCCTGACCAGCTGGTCTTAATTGTACCTCCGGGTGGGGCTGATAAACCGTCCAGTGTGGTGGCTGGTTCTCCGCAGCACCCCCTAGCGGCCATCTCCCAACCGGGCTGCTGTGGTGGACTCCATGTCCCATGGAGCCACAGGGGAGATTGAGGAGGGATCCATGGCAAGGGAGACTGCCCCCAAGCGCCCCGGGGAAGGTACTGCAATGTCCATGATGGCTCCCCCGGGATGTATGCAGCAGAGGCATCCCGGCTGGGCATGGGATCCGGCTGTCCGTCACAATATATATATACTGTATATATATATCCATCCATCCATTTTCCAACCTGCTGAATCAGAACACAGGGTCACGGGGGTCTGCTGGAGCCAATCCCAGCCAACACAGGGCACAAGGCAGGAACCAATCCTGGGCAGGGTGCCAACCCACAGCAGGTGTGTATATATATATATATATATATATATATATATATATATATATATATATATATATATATATATATATATATATATATAAGAGGATGTGCAAGGTAGTGAATGAATAGTTAACATACGAATGCTGCCCAATCCTAAATCAGTAAAAATCACAACTTAGTACTTTCAATATGGGCATCTGGTACTGTCTATTCATTTATGCAAGATAAATGTACGCAAGTCCATTATGTGCCTTTTATCCCAAAGAGAACAAAGCATGTTTACTGATTTTGCTTCTAAGCATCAAACAAAATAAAACTTCTCAAGCAGAACTATCTAAATCCAAACCAAACAACTGGAAGAATTACTGTAAATCCTCATACACCACTGTCAAAAGTGCAGTCTCCTCACCGCCAGCAACTGTAAAAGGTCTTGTTGACACAGCCTGACTTGGCAATGACAGAAGTGTCTGAAAAAATCACAAGCCTGCACATCAAAACACCTTTTTCACCTGTGTGGCGGCAAAGAAAGCAGTTGCTGACAAAAAAGGGGGCTGCAAAGACAGCGAATGAGTGTCCCCTGCAGCTAGAGCTGTAGGGAAAAAGTAGACGATGCATAATTCATCTGAGATTTCAACAAAACTCTCACACAGCCAGGGTGCACAGGAAACTACAGGGAATCCGAATCCCACATGATTTAAACTTCCAACTGTTAGGAAATATTGTATTGAGCAAAGCCAGCAGTCTGAATGCCACAAACAATTTTAATTATTTCACTAAACATAGAAGAAGTGTAATGGATTTTGTTACAATCGCTGTTACATTTCATACTTTCTCCACTGGAAATATCTTTTTACATAAACAAAGGAAATATTTACCATTATTTGAATTCTGAAAATAAACTCAATGAAATTTCATTGAAACAAGGGGTGTACTTTAGGACTGGAAATCCCCCCAGGACTCCAGATTAAGTTGAGGCTGCAGAACCTTGTTGCTCACCTGCAAGGCTCAGAACTGAGATTGTGGAACAAATACAGGGTGACAAAGTGACAACAAGTTAAATAAAACAGCAGTAAAAAAAACTTGTTGCCTGAATATAAACAAAAAAAAAAAAAGATAATATTATACAAATTCTGTCTTGTTACTTATTAAAAATACAACAATAATTGGCATGATCAGAGAAATATTTCACATTACTAGGACATACACTGTGGAGGAGTCATGTGTGGGAGTTCCTCTGTACTGTTTCCCTTTTTTGAATGTCCTTTATTTTAGTTGATTCTTTCTTAAGCAAACATTTGATCCCCCCCAAAAAGTCCAATTACAATACCAGTATTTTCAAGATGTCATTTCTGAACACCAGAGACTCAAACACACAGTGAGAAAATGGATCCAGTCAATGTGAAAACAACAATTAAAATTGACCAGAATGGCATGATAAAAAGGACAAAGGTGTTAGATATTTAGGCTTTTACTGGATAAAAACTGAAAGAGGCTGAGAAAAGTATGGCAGAGTTTTTAATTACAATGGTAATGCATTGGTAGGTGACATTACAGGTATCTGCAAGACAAACGTCCTGTGCAAAGCCCTAGGTTATAGATTAAAAAAATATGAGTACATAACATAATGAAGACCATTTTACTGAGGTAGTCGCTCATGGTGTATACAATGAGGGACTGTACCCATAGAAATATAGCCTGATCGTTTGACTAGATAAGTTATTGTGACATCTCATTTAGCTAGACTTTAAAAGCTGTAAGGGTCTCAATAATAATTGGTTTTAGTCTTGAATAAACTTTGTCTTACTTTTTAAGCGAACATAATGTCATTGTTCTGTTTTTTTTTTCTTTTAAAAAAATGATTTTGTATTATATCCAACATCCGAAGATTCTGAAGTACTATCAGGTACAAAGCAAAAGCCATTCCTGATCTGGGACCAGCAGTTAAATCTCCACTAATCAAGGGATGCAAAAGAGTGCAAAATCTGTGGGGTTAAAACACAGCACGTATTTTAAAAAAGTTATTAACAATCTGTGCATAATGTTATCATGTGTTAGAAAACAGCTTAAAACCATTTAATCAGCTTGTTCTATTTCAGTTAGTACTAAATGGGACTTGAAAACAAACGTAAAAATAAAAATTGCCTTAAAAACACAAAATAAAAAATGCTATAGCAGGCATATTTACCTTCTGCATTTTTATATTATGGTTCTAACTGCTCTGAATGCAAACACAGATTTCAAATTCGAAATCCGAGAGTTATATACCACCATACCTGCATAGCCACTTTTTGCCCCAGTTAATGAAAATGAGCATGCTTCTTTCAAATATTCCCAGGAAATTGTAGCTTGTATGCTTTTCTGGTGACAAAAAAATGACTGGGCCAAAATGGTCCATTATACTGCTGATTGAGATCAAATGAGAAATAGCTATGTTGAGAATTCCTGCTGCCAAGACTACAAATAGAGATTTATGGTCTGATCTGTTTTTCCTATTTTATTGGATTCAATATTCCATGCTCTATAAATTATTATTAGGCAGGTGTAATTGATAACTGAAATAAACACTTTGGATTTATTTATTAGGTTTGTTGCATCAAGTATTTACTGGTATAAGATGGATGCCTAAGGAATGGTTTTCATACCATTTAATACCTTTATAGAACTCTGTCAGTATGTGGTTTAATTTGTGCTGGGTTAGTTTTGCTAATATTTTTAGAAATAATTAAAGACTACCCAAATAAAAAACATACATTGTGACCACAAGAGGGTGCCAGGGAAACCCCAAACCACAGACCACACATTGATACAGTAGAACAAAATAAAGGATTTTTATCCTTTTCTGAAGCACTTCCCCAGCCCCCCTTTCTGATAATATACCACAAACACAATTACAAGCACAATAAACCAATGAATTTTTCCTTCTTCCATCCTCCAGCTAAATGTTTCCAACTTAATCCGCACTCTGACTCCTAGAGCTATGGAAGGGGGTTCCTTTTAAGGCGAACCCAGAAGCACTTTTTGTGACGTTACAAGGCCAGTTGGAAGCAATTTTGGGCTCCAAGAAAGCCAGGGAGATCCTTCCCCAGCAGCAGCCTCTACCGTGCCCCCAGGAGCTCTACAGGGCTGTACTTCTGTACTTCAACTCCCACGCAGTCAAGCAGGTATAAAAACTGCGACCCTAACATGAGGGACAATGTCACCTAGAATGCAGGGGGATTAATTTTCCCTCTGCTGGTTTCTGACATCTTTGTGCACCCCAATTAGGATGGGAATAAGATTGGGTATTGCCCACACTTATTCCACCCTTCCATTATAGCATTTAACCTGAAATTTTTCATTTAAGTATTCTCATCTTTGGTGAAGTATAATTCAGATGGGCAAATCAAAGTACAGAAAAAATCACTTTCAACTAGATTAACTAGATTAATTATAAACTGTTAACAATTACAGTTTTACAGCAAACCAAACAATGTAATTTAGTTCAAGATTGGGTAAAAGGTAGCCGAATATCACATACTAGTGCTCTCAGTTGTCAAATATATATATATTTTGGCTACCAGGGGGCGCACTGCTTCCCAAACTTGAAACAGACAGACATAGACATAAGTTCAGCACAACACACTTTTATTTTGCTGCGGGAAGCACTTTCCAAACACAAAATAAGCACAAAAGCACACTTTTTTTTTTTCTCTCACATCCCCTTTTTCTCAGTCACCCTCCACTTCTCCTGACAAGCTTTGTCTTATCCCTCTGATTCTGGTTCCTCGAGTAGAGGCAGCAGGCTACTTTTATCCTGCACCTGGGAGTACTTCCAGTGGCCTGTTTGCGTGGTCCATAAGCATTACTGGGTGAGGCAGAAGCCCAACAAAGTAGAGCTCCGCAGTCTCTGCGGCACACCATGGCGGCACCCACAGAACCCAGCAGTCCTGTGCGTCTGAGGCACCGCTGGAAACCAGGGGAGCTGCCATCTAGTACTCCAGGGGAGATAATTCCCCCTTGTATTTTTCTCTCCCCCCTCTCCTTCCAATACATAAGTATCCTGGTATATATATATATATATATATATATATATATATATATATATATATATATATATATATATATATACACTGTATATAAATATTTGCCTTTTTATCTTACCTCTGAGGGTAGCACTCAAATTCAGATTGTACATGCTCAAGCAGTATTTTATTAAAAGTTCAGGTTTAAGATCATTGTTTAAGTTTAAGCCAGGGGTGTCGAACTCCAGGCCTGAAACTAAGGCAAATGAAGTTAATTAGCATCAAAAACTGGTCATTAATTAAGAAGATGGTTAGAATGAAAACCTGCAGCCACTGCGGCCTTCCAGGACTGGAGTTCGACACCCCTGGTTTAAGCTATACCATTACATTTTTTTAAATTCATTTCTGTTGATTCTACATTATTTTTGTGATTCAGTGTGTATTAATTAATAATTTAAGATTTTATGATGATAGGTTGTAATGTTAGATGTGATTAATTAGATTTTTAATCGATTCCCAGCCCTAATATATATATGTGTATATATTTATTTATTTATTTATTTATGAAATATATATATTTATCAAGTCTTTTGTTAGTCCTCATAGGTTTATGTAAACATTCTGCCTGTAACTTTGGCTTTAAGTGCAGAATGTACATTGAGCATAATTTTTCCAGATCTCTAAATCCATTTATAGTGCAGCATGTTAATTAAATGTTGGATCGCTTCTATGATCAGGGTGTGTACACTAGTGGCTCTACTGCAAACCCTTAGCCTTGTTCATAACATGTTTTTCTACTGTAGCTTCACATCCTGCTTTGTGTAATATTCATGTTTCCTTCCTACATGTAGGTCTCTGCAGCTAGCATTCAGTGAACAACCCGCACACTACCCTTGTTTTCCCATCTCGAGACAAAGCTACGACTGCCCACGAGCGTCAGTACGGCAGTTGCCAGCATTCAGTGAACAACCCGTGCTAAAACGCTCTGTGAATATTCACGTAATTTTGTGTTTTTTCGCATAAATTTGAATTGATTGTTGAAAAGTATGAAGGTGGCATGCATATCCGGGACTTGGCTGCTGCATATCATATGCCGAGAACAACGGTATCTACGATTGTGAAAAACAAAGAAGTTATTAAAAAGTAAATTGAGGTTAAATTTTCATTTATTTCATCTAACTGCTTTTGTATTTATGTATTTTAGTATTAAGCAGTATTTAAATTATTTTATACAACCCCATCAATGTATATAATATGCCAAGAACAATAGGATTTTTTTTCATGGGAACGAATTAATCATTTTCCTTTTATTTCTTATGTCAAAAATGTTTGGTATACGACCTGTTTGGTATAAGTCAAAGGATCTGGAACAGATTAAGGACATATACCGAGGTACCACTGTATCATGAAATGGAGCAAACAGCACACCAAGTAGTCACTTGGTTTTCAAATTAAAACATTCATGTTTAAATATCAAATAACAAGAATGTCCAGATAACATAGCAAAACACTCTCAAACCCACTTAACCAAATTCAGGGTTGCAGAGGATGGAATCTCTTCTGGTACCACTGGGCACAATTCCATCACACAAGAAAGTAAAACTGTCAGTCCAAACAAAAAGAACTGATTTGGCTTGAACCACAAAAAACTGAGTCAGTAGTACTGAGATCTATATGATTGGCTCTGGGGTTTCAAGTCACCTCCATGTCCACCATACCACACTGTTAGCCTAAAAACCACAATTTCTTTCTCATGAATCCAGCACCCCGGTGTAATTCCTAGTTGCTGTTTGTTGGAAATGGTAAACTTTCTCTTTTTGCTCACTCTGTAGTGGTGTGTTAGATTACTGCCAATCTAGCTCTGTGAGTGCAGATATGTGTGAGTTGATCTTGTGCTGGACTGGTATAAAGTCTTTGGTTGGATCTTACCTTGTGTCCAATGAACAAAGGACAGACTTTGGCACTTAACGACTGTAAATTGGAATGCACATGTTTGAGAAGGTTAGGTTATTATTTTCATTTTTTGAAAAACATGCTTTATTAATTTAAAGTTGTAAGACATTTGACAACACACAATGAGCTATCAATGCAATTTACAAGTATAAAATTGGAGACTGCAAATACTAAGTCTTTTCTTAGTGGGCTTTAGCCAAGGACTTTTTCAGTTACCGATAATTTATGTCTGAGCTCAAAGTGTGAGTGCATTAGCTTTATTTGATTGCTAGAAAATTTGTAGCAGTGCAACTTTTATGACCGTGCACAATATAGTAATCCCTCAAAGGCTTGTAACATTTGAGATAGGCCACCTTCACTGATAATGGAAGAAGGCTGAATAAATGAATTACATTTTTGTTCCTTTTTTGTCATCTGATGCATCAGATAGTTTGGTCAATTTCTGCTTGACTTCATTAATGTGCTAAGTTACAGAAGCAGATAGCAAGGTGAAGAATTGAAGTTCAAATTATTATATACTAGCAAAATAGCCGCGCTTTGCAGCGGAGAAGTAGTGTGTTAAAGAAGTAATGAAAAAGGAAAAGAAACATTTTGAAAATAACGTAACATGATTGTCAATGTAATCAAAGTAATTGTTTTGTCACTGTTATGAGTGTTGCTGTCATTTATATATATATATACATACACACACACATATACATATATATATATACATATATTGTGAACGCTGGCCCGAACACACACAGACGGACAACATAGTTCCACCCAACACACGTTTATTTTCACAATATCTACAATAAGTGCACTCACAAACCCCAGTGCCTCCAGCACCGATTCCCCCAATGTCCAGGCCACACAGTCCTGTGCCTCTCTTTCTCCTGGTCGCCTCCAGTCCTCACTCCAGCTCCGTCCTCTTCCACCCGACTTCCGCTGCTGACTGGAGGGAGGCGGCCCCAAACCCGGATGGGCTCCAGCTGCTTCCCGGCAATCTCCCGCGGACACAGCCCGGTGTGGCGGAAGTGCCGGGCTCCCAGGATAATCAGGCACGGGTCCCTACAGGGCTGAGCTTCCAAGCCCTTTACCCGAGGCCCCCCCAACATGGAACACAGGACGGCACGGGGACCACAATATATATATCTCTATCTCTATCTATCTATCTATATTATATATATCTATCCTACTCGCGGTCTGGAGGAGGCACAAGCCCTCCTCTCGTCCTCCATGGATGACCGCAGTCGCGATACTTCCGCCCTTCCTCCGCCATCTTGCCCACGTCATCCGTCCCATCCTCCCGGGCTCCAGCCCTGCCGCGGCGCCAGGAGTCGGGACCATTATGAACTCTTCATATATATATCTCTATCTCTATCTATCTATCTTTTATATTATATATATATATATATATATATATATATATATATATATATATATATCTAAATCTATCTATATATATCAGTGCAATATTCTGCATGTTAAAACAGATGACTCCTATACGCACTAGGGAATTTGCTTTCTCTACAAAGTGTTTTTAACATATGCCCAACCATTTTCTCTCTCTCAGACTAGTTCTGACTGTTTATAATTATTATTACTATTGCATATTAACCTGAAACCTTTATCAAAGAATCACACAAAATGATGATAAGTTACAAATATTTACACATATACAGTTGAACCTCAAACAGATTAAAACACTTTCTGAGATTACACAGTGGGATAAAAGCAAGAAGGGTTTAAAGTCCAGTGACTTGGCCGCTATACCATAGAGCTCTTCACCTTATTCTTTACTTCTTTCAGAAAATAGGGTTAATCCATCTTTATATAGACATAGGAAGCATAACTAGGCAGAAACAAAACTGGCCATTAATGCCACTTGTTGGGACATCTGGCTTAAACCAGTACTTTCAGTGTATAACACCAGTCAGGCAGTGCTCCTCTGAAAGGCCACCAGTAGTAAGAGTCCAAGGAGGCCCGTAGGATGCGTGGAACCCTAGCCTAGAAAATGTATGAGAGTCTAAGAAGCAGAACTCTGTTAACATTATCTTTTTCATTTGTTCTGATATATAAAATTTTTTTCCGAGAGTAACTAATTATATGTAAATGTACACATTTTTTTCCTTTTATTTTTATAAATATTTCTACAGTAACATTTGTTAAGCTAGATTGTTAATTGCCAAAATGTCTCAGGAAAACATGTCATTGTGCTTAAACCTAGGGGTATGTTTGTAGCAAACGTCTGTTAGCATCTATAATGTGCAAACACATATATGGAATACATTTACATATTCACACATATTTGAATAAATAAATACAAACTGTGCAAGGAGTGTGCAATTATTGCTAATAAAAGTGTGGCATGCCAAAATAATTTACTGTACACTAGGCTTGTGCTGATAGAAAATATTAGCAATTGATTACATACTTCACCAATGGACATTTCCTTTGCCAATGATTTAAACCATGTGATTATCCATCCATCCATCCATTCATCATCCAACCCGCTATATTCTAACTACAGGGTCACAGTCATTTAAATACACTAGGCACTTATATCCAAATTGCATACAGAATACAGATAGGCTGTAAATGCATTGCATTTAAATGCTTCTTTACCAGAAAATATGATTACATTTTCCATTGCAAAATGCAAATTAGCAATCTGACAACATTCTCTGTTGAGATGCTCAATAAGGTAGATGCGTCACTCTGTACGCTTTAAATTTTTACTGATAATGAAGGCCAGTAGAGGAAGCAATTTCTGTTATAATATTAAGAGACAACAAGAGAGCCTGAGGATGTACTATAATGCAGAAATTTTAAAAGGTCTAGCCAAAGCTGCAACTTTGTTGCGGTCAGTCTGAAAGCATGAATTAAGACTGGCGAGAGAAAATCCTGCTTAGATCGTGTAATGACTGGTACTGCTGCACAGTTCCTGCAAGTGCTGTTTTACATTTTTCTGCTCCTGGCTATAACACTTTATCCTGTCTTTCAGGAATAAATAGATCATCACGGAGCCAGTGCATTTGGAAAGAGTGTTGTGCTCTCCGAGGTGACATGAATTAGTCTTCCACAAGGTAAGTGACTGTGAAGGTGCAATTGATGGCTCATGTCTTCCCTTCACTGGACCAAAAAGAATATGACACAGATTATTACAGTATAGCTGTTAAGGGACGCTGTTTAATTTACCTGCCATACGTGACCATTTTCTGTACAGGTATGCTGTTTTGGTGGAACTATGTGAATTAGCAAGAAAAGTATTCATTATACTTTAAAACAATACGATGAAGAAAATGCATGAAGCAAACGTAACTTATTTACATAAATAATTACTGCCTGCGGTTCCATACTGTCCATTTTGTACTACTCTGCTTATATTTTGTGCTTTTTCAAAATCCAGAAGCACCAATAATTAAAGGCTGATGAGATGAGCCTTTAGCACATGTACCAGCACCATTGATTAAGCTCAAATAATTTGGTGGATGCTGTACACGCAAATGAGTGTGCAAATTTGTCATTTGTTCGTTTTCTGCTTTGTCAACAAATAACCTTGGTTAAACTGTTTGGCTCAACACACTCATTTGCATTGACGCCAAAGTTTAGCTAAATAGGCAAGGCTGGTTTGGCACCCATTCTCCTATCTGTGTTTTTCTACATTAAACAAAGTATTTTCATGCCTTTTCATATTGCATGGCTATTGACAATAAGAACACTGTGACTAAATTGAAAATTACAGGAACTGAAATAAAACAATGTTAGCTTACTCCTTTAAAATGGTGACTGCCCCATATACCCAAACCCCACGATATTAAAATGGAAAAGTTGATCATCCTGAAAATATTACATATCACCCAACTATAATGTTCACACACTAATCTTACTCTGAGGCAATAGGTAGAAGCCACAGACCAACACCTATGCTTTGAAGGGTACTTGCCTCAATATTTACATTCTGAAAACAATTACATCCATAATCATAATCACATTAAAGCAGTTCACATGTAAACAAGCACAAAATGAAGATTGCTGCAGAATAAAACCTGGAGTTCAAATGATGAGAAACAGCAATGTTGCCAAACAAAATTAGAGTTCTTTTAATGTAATTAGGCTTCAGCAGCACAAAAGGCAAAACAATAGTGAACATGCCTACAATAACCCAATCTGATCCTCACTGATCAGCAACAGAAACAGGTCTTACTCAAGGTAGCCTGGCCCCAAACTCAAAAGGCAAGCTTCAAGGCTGTCACAAGCCCAAAATGTGGAAGAGACTTCATAACTACTTTTAAATGTCCTAGATACATAAAAAGTGCCTCTCAAGGGAGAGGACGACTAAAAACATCTGTCTTAAGACAAAAGCAAAATAAGGTTCTTTAAAGTCAAAGGATTTATTAAATAATGAAACAATGAAAGAAAAACAAGAAAACAAATAAAAGTAAGGCAAAAGGATTTGCCTAAAGGGCAATCTAAGGCCAACAAGTCTAAATCTCTTCGGCAATAAAAAATAACCAAAGACAGAGAAAAATCTTTAATAATCCAGAAACTCCCTGAGAATACTGACAATGAAGCACACTCTACCACAATCAGTTAATATTATCTCCTTAACCTCGACATAAAGGCTGAAGGCGGTTAATTCAGAAGTGACATCGTGGCAGTCCTGCCTCTTGAGGTTCTACCAACAAGACACAAGGAATGTAGCCTTGAAACCCAAAAACACAACACATAACAATTAAACAATTTTTACATAAAAATGTTGACAAAAATAAGAAACATGAAAAATAATAATTTAAAAATAACAGAAATGACAACAAATAAGCCAGGAAATAAATTCTGGCTGTAACATAATGATTATTAATATTCAGAATACTTATAAAAAATATGCATTGTATAACTCAAATGCAAGAATGCTTGTATGTATATGATGTCAACTTTAATACAACAATGGTAGTAGAGACAGGACATTAATGCACCCTTAAAAATAGCAGCTCAACAAATGTTACCTGTATTTCAAAATACTTTATACAGCTGGATATTTATACTTCTGGTACAAGACTGGTATTAGAGCTATATATATTGTCACACACGTGTGCATGGGAAGCAGCTGAAGGGCTTAGGAAATACTGTTTATACATCTGCCCAGGGGGGGGCGGGGTGCACTGACGCTCTTTCTGAGTTCTCTGCAGGTCTTACCCGGGAAACCCCACCAGGAGCCGCCATTTCCAGGAAGGACACATCACTTCCGGTTCCGGCCCCAAGAATGAGGTCACTTCCGGTTCCGGCCCCAAGGATGATGTCACTTCCAGTTCCGGCCCAGAGGACGACATCATTTCCGCCCTCTGTGCTATAAAGCTCACTGCCTTTGCTTAGGCAGGCAGTTCTGTTTTGGACTCTGTTGTGTAAACAACTGTTACAATGCCTCAAAGACTTTTGCAGCCGGGAAACCGTAATAAACGGGTGGCTGCCCCAAACCTTTCCACGTCTCTGGTCTCCACTTATTACAGTGGCGTAGTCGGCAGGATGGTGTCCCGATGAACCGGGACACGAACTATCACGGAACCAGGTGGGTGAGTACCGGGGCCGAGTTTCAGGGCGGGGAGTGCGCCAGAGGGTCAGGAAGGACGCGGTGCAGGCTCTGCTCCATGAGCATAACCCGGTGTGGACCACCCATCTCGTGGAGAACGTAGAGGACCCACAGGCGTGGGCTGGCTTCTGGGGAACACACACGAGTGGCTCAGTATGCTCTCCTTGGCAGGAAAGCCGAGCTGCCCATCGGGACCAAGGTCCCAGTTAACGATGGGTTGTCCCCAGGCCGGCAGGTGAAGGAGAATCATAAACTGGGAGTTTAACCCAAGCAAAGGGCTGTCAGAGCAGGCTATGGCTCTCTGGCAACAGGTGGGTGAGTGGCTACGCCATTGAGTTAACCCCTTACAAATAGTGCAGCAAGTGGCCTGTTTTCTGCTGCTAAAAGACTACCCCAGGAATTTGCCCAGCCGCCTGGGGCGAATTCCATTCTATGGACGAGCTGCTGCAGCTCTTGCAAACCCAGAGGCCGGCTGTGAAACCTGGGAGGGCAGAACAGCCGCTCTGTGGACTACCGGGAGCTATGTCCCACTAAAGCAGTCCCTTCCACGCATTCCAGAGCTTGTTCGAAGTCGCCGGGCCGTCTGGCTTGCGACCTGTCGGGGAACAAGGCGGACCGTAGGGGACAATGGCGGGGGTGTTTGTGTGCCCTTAGCAATCCCTGGCGGATAAACATACGGGGGAGCTTCTTATTAATGGACATAAGATCACAGCGCTGTTCGATTCCGGCAGTAACGTGTCTGTCGTTGCTCGCCGTTTTATTCTACCGCAACAGTGGATTAAAAGAAGACCAGTCTAAAATGTATACACGGAGATATCCGCATACAATACCGCCCGGTGTTACGTATGTCTCGGAGGAACCCTTCGACAGCTTACCGTGGCGGTGCATCCGGATCCTCCGCTTCCGTAATCCTCGGGCGAGACTGGTCTGATAGTAACGCGGTAGTTTAGTAAGCATTCCCCGAAAAACTTATGGCCTCGTTATAGATGACAACGATTCATCTCAAGTTGCTTCCACACCGTGTAATCAGCCGACAGGGAGTGGGGCGGTAGGCCAAGAGAGTGACGAAGACACTCCCGGACCGTCGCGGGCTACTACGTCATCCACTAGCGCCCCGGCAGCGAGGGAGGAATCTCCGCCCCTTGAGGTCAGACCGACCCGCTCTCTGAGTTGCACTTTCAGTTTAGAGCGACGCCGGCTTCTTTCAAGAGAGAACAGTGGAATGACGACTCTCTGAAACACATAAAGAATGCAGTGGTTCTCGTTAACGGCAAACGCACGCATTTGCCCATGCCACAGGGACCTCACTTTGTCGTTGATAATGATTTGTTGTATCGGGTCGCTGAACAAGAGGGAAGGTCCGGAAGTTGTTGCTAATCCCGCGGACCTACCGGCGGCAGGTTTGCGAAGTTAGCACACTCCCACCTTCTTGGAGGCCATCTCGGCTCCGATAAAACATTAGAGCGAATTAAGCTCCGTTTTTTCTGGCCGGGATTAATGAGGAGGTTAGCGCTTTTGCTTTCCTGTCCGGAATGTCAACTGCGGCAAATTCCTAGGAGGACCGTGCTCCTCTGGTTCCCCTTCCCTTATTGACGTTCCCTTTGATAGGATTGGGGTTGACATAGTAGGACCCTAGAACCCTCAGCCGAGGATATAAATATATACTGCCCTCGTGGATTATGCTACCCGATTCCCTGAAGCCGTTCCGTGCGCTCGGCTACCACAAAAATATTGCACGGAACTAGTAGGAGTCTTTTCGAGTAGGCATTCCTAGAGAAGTCCTGACGGACCAAGGAACGCCTTTTACCTCGGAAACGTTCAAGGAGACTGCCAAGTTACTGAAAATAAAGCATTTAAAGACCTCGGTGTATCATCCTCAAACCGATGGCCTAGTGGAGAGATTTAATCAAACTCTCAAGCAAATGCTACGTAAGGTAGTCAGCAAGGATGGGAGGGATTGGGACCAACTCCTCCCCCTTGTCCTCTTTGCATATCGGGAAGTTCCTCAAGCCTCTACGGGTTCTCTCCATTTGAATTACTGTACGGAAGACAACCCCGGGGTTTATTGGATATTTTAAAGAGGGCTGGGAAGGGAGGCACAGCCCTCCACTAATATTTTGGAATATATCGCCCAATTGCGCAGTAGATTTGATGCAATAAGACCGATTCTAAAAAGTCATATAGAGGAGGCGCAATCAGCACAGGCCGCCTTTATGACCGTGGCACGACTCTCCGGAGTTCCAACCGGGATCGCGTCATGGTATTGGTACCAACTTCTCACTCTAAACTGCTGCCCATTGGCTAGGCCCCTACGAAATTAAGGAAAGGAAGGGATTGGTTGACTATTTGGTGAAACAGCCCAATCGCCGACCAGCTGAGCGAATATATCATGTAAACCTGCTGAAACCGTGGAAGGAGAGGGGTCCCGATCCCTCCTCCGGACAGCCCTGCTCTCTCTTCCGAAGTAAGTTCCCTTAATTTCGCGAGCAGCTATCCCCAGGCAGAAACAAGAGCTCGAAGCAGCTATCCGCTCTGTCCCAGAGGTGGTAAGTGAAAACCGGTCGGACCTCTCTGATTGCGCATGACATATTGACTGACCGGGGTGATCGTCCGTGGCGACCCTACAGACTCCGGAGGCAAAGAAAGTAGAAGTGGAACTGGAAATCAAGCGAATGCTGGCACTAGGAGTAATCGAGGAAAGTAGTAGTCCCTGGTCCAGTCCCATCGTCTTGATTGCTAAGCCTGACGGCAGTTGGAGGTTTTGCAATGACTTCCGTCGGCTTAACCAAGTTTCCAGATTCGATGCTTATCCCATGCCTCGCGTGGATGACCTCCTCGAGACTGGGACCAGCCAAATTCTTGACTACACTTGACATGACAAAGGGGTACTGGCAGGTTCCTTTAACGGAGTCCGAAGGAAAAACGCGTTTAGCACTCCTAGCGGACACTGGCAGTATCGTGTCCTTCCATTCGGGTTACACGGGGCGCCTGCGACTTTTCAGCGTCTGGTGGACAAAGTGCTCCGGCCCCATAACTCGTTCTGTGCTGCCTATCTGGATGGCGTGTCATCTATTCCAGCACCTGGAAGGAACACATACAGCAGGTCACAGCAGTATTACGGACACTGGGAGAGGCCGGGCTCCGAATCAACCCCAAGAAATGTTTCTTTGGATTGAGGGAAGCCAAATATTTGGGCTACCTAGTGGGCCGGGGTACTGTGAGGCCACAGTGTTCCAAGTTGCAAGCCATAATGGCCTGGCCCGTCCGCAAACCAAGCGGCAAGTCCAATCCTTTCTCGGTTTGGCCGGGTACTACCGCCGGTTTGTGCCTCGCTTCTCCGAGAGCGGCGCCCTTGACCGACTTGACAAAGAAAAGAGCTCCTAATACGGTGGTATGGTCTGATAAAGCGGGGGCTGCATTCAGTGACTTAAAAAGGGCTCTGACTTCAGCACCTATCTTGATCTCCCCTAACTTCTCTCTCCCTTTTATCCTCCAGACGGACGCCGGACACAGGCTTGGGTGCCGTGTTGAGCCAAAGCGTCGGCGGTGTTGAACACCCGTTATGTACCTGAGCGGAAACTGTTGGACAGGGAGACCAGGTGCGGCGGTGGAGAAAGAGGCTCTGGCGATCAAATGGGCAGTAACTCAGCTGCGGTACTACCTCTTGGGTCGCGTGTTCACTCTGGTGACGGATCATGCACCTCTGAAGTGGATGGCCCTTCACAGGGAGTCGAATCCACGGGTCACGAGGTGGTTTCTTGACCTGCAGCAGTACAAGTATACGCTCGTTCATCGACAGGGGTCTCTTCATGCCAACGCCGATGCCCTCTCCCGGGCCCACGACCTCTCGGTGCAGGTCGCCCGACCCGACGGGTCTGGGCTGAGGGGAGTCTTGTCACACTGCGTGTGCATGGGAAGCAGCTGAAGGGCTTAGGAAATACTGTTTATACATCTGCCCAGGGGGGGGCGGGGTGCACTGACGCTCTTTCTGAGTTCTCTGCAGGTCTTACCGGAAATCCCACCAGGAGCCGCCATTTCCAGGAAGGACACATCACTTCCGGTTCCGGCCCCAAGAATGAGGTCACTTCCGGTTCCGGCCCCAAGGATGATGTCACTTCCAGTTCCGGCCCAGAGGACGACATCATTTCCGCCCTCTGTGCTATAAAGCTCACTGCCTTTGCTTAGGCAGGCAGTTCTGTTTTGGACTCTGTTGTGTAAACAACTGTTACAATGCCTCAAAGACTTTTGCAGCCGGGAAACCGTAATAAACGGGTGGCTGCCCCAAACCTTTCCACGTCTCTGGTCTCCACTTATTACAATATATATATATTAAAGATATTCTGGAAACATTTGAGCAGCACTGTTAAAACTACATCTTGCTGCATAAATGTTTCTCCATTACTTTATTACTTCTGTCTTTATTTGTTGTGCAACTCACTCTTTAAAACCACCCATTTTGTTTTCCTTGAACTTTCTTTTAAAGATCACTGCAGACAGATTAGTAATTTCAAAATCAAATCAATGTCGACAGGATATTATACCTCAAGACTTCTTAAAAGCAAAGATGAAAGACACACAACCTCAAGCAATGAGAAGCTACTCTTTGAATTACTCCACAATTTATGCCAGACAAGAATTAATAAAATTCTAAACTGGACACCATACACAATTTTAAAATCAGCCTTTCAAAAACCTTTGCAGTAGCATACCGCACTTGTGAAACACCCTTAACAGTGTAGCAGCCTCCATTAGCCGTAGACTTTTACCTTACCCTCGACTCAGATCATATTTTATATTACATTGTCAGAGACCTTTGGAATTTCAACAAACTCTCATTCTCTTACTGGAATCTTTAAAAGCCAATGGCCAGTCTAATGTAGCTGGCTATTTTGACACCAGTTTTACTTTGTTTGAAACACCATATGCCATCCTCAATCCTTTAATAGCTCCAAGACCTGAATTTAGAAAAAAAATAGTTTATTCAACAGCTCAGCAATTCTCTGAAGCATGATTACCATTCTTTGACTCTTCATTATGGATTTCAGTTCCCAATAAGTCATTTAGTAAGGGAATTGGGAATAGGATGATTAGGACCAAAAAAAGGAGAAATATAAGGATCATTTTTAATGTTCTACAAGTGATACGCACATTACTATGAAAACATTGCACTGGTGGGGGCAGTAAATTTACCTTCAGAATGGCCACAGTGGGTGCCAGATAATAACTAAGTCTTCTTAAGAGTATTTATTGCCTGCTGGGTAAGCACAAAGGCAACACATTTCAAAAGAAAACTTGTACATTTGACTCTTTACTTTACTATTTAGAATTCAGCACCAACGCAAATTAGAAACGTATCAGTTATTCAAACTCATCTCTAAAGAACAAGCCTACATGGTCTGGGTTGACATTGTATAAACAAATATCAAATACATTTTCAAAATGTTTAAAATATTTCCAACAGTGAATAAATAAACTTTCTACAGCAATACTCTGCAAACTGGGTTTATTCTTCTTGCTGCAATGAGATTTATTTTGGGAAGGGAACACCCCACAATGCATTAAGCCTAAATTCTGCATTAGTTTCCTGATATTATGACACCTTACACTCACTAAACCAAGTCCAGTTCCAGCCCTTAAAGACAGAACGCTGTCCATCTCCGGCTCATACTGAAACCTTTTTGTTAAAACCTTAACTATTATAATTGATAATAAAGAAACGGGTCAAGCATCAAGAAGTCTTTCTACCTCTCTAGATTTAGTCTGATACCTTTCCACAACTTAATAAAGACGAGTGAAGGTAATCAATGTATAATACGGACTTGTTCATACAAAAAGGCCAGCTGCCCAAAATCAAAAATCAGCGTAGTCAAATCAACACAAACGACAATTGATGAGCTGTTTAGCAATCACCAATTGGAAACTTGATCAAAGCAAAATTATATTTACAGTATAATAACTCCATTTTCCTACCTGTGTAACCAGAGGCTCCAGGAGTCTTTCTACAGTTAGAGTCCTAATCTCCAAACTTTTTGGGTCCCATTTCAGTAGAATAGGTGATGTTGCAGTTGTCATTTTGCCTAAAGAGAAATAAACAACTAAGAGTAAATTTATAATCCTTTAACAACACACAGTATACACTCCATGCTTTAAAATACTGTCAAACACCGAAAAGAAAATTAAATTCCATTTTAAATTGAAACTTACTTCTCTGAGTGTCCAATACTAAACTGTAAAAGACAACAGAGTGATTGATCACCGTTTTGCTGCTGTACCTTCCTACTTTTCAGATATTTTTTGTTTGATGCATTAATTATTGTACAGTAAGAAATGTCATAAACAGTACGACGCTCTAAGACATTTTATTTGAGCAGGTGACCTTTTTCTATTCTATATTTGGCTGCCTAGCATCAGAGCCCTAGATAGTAGAGGTCATCATGTGACTGATTTTTTATGGTTCCACTTTTGTCCTCTCCCACAGAGTTTTGTGGCACATTTTTGATCCTGCATCCACCCAGAAGCTCAGCACTTTAACCTGTAGTATCCATACAGAGAATGAGTTCTAAATGCTCTTACAGCAACAATTCAGCATTGTATTAACAGTGTACTATGTAACTGTAGTACTTTATCATCATCAATACTACTGGTTTAATAGCCATTTTCAAGGTTTACCTGGGTTAGCCAGTTGCCCTCTAATCTTATTCCTCCACTCTATAAGCTCCTGAACATTACTTAGGACAAGACACAATTTTTATATAATTTTACACCACCTCCAACAATGTCTACTTTGGCCTCACTCCTTGACTTCATCCTCTCTATCTCGGTGCAACTCTTCACCTAACCATATTCTGCCTTTCACTTCACATGGTCAAACCATTTTAATATATTTTTTTTTTTCTAAGCATAAATTCTGCTGACTCCAAATCAAGTCTCTTGTACTCCTTCCACTATCAGATTCATACTATATGTCACCAACTTGTTTTTCTCCTTAAATGTATGATTGCATACAACTATTTTCATCTCATCCACAAAATCCAGAATTGTCTCACTGTCAACATTCATGGTCAGTCACCTTCCCCTGTTGCACCCAGATGGCACCTCCATCTATCTGCCCCAAAACCCCTCCTTCTGTTAATCTGTGCAGCATGTGCTTAGTCTATGTTTTTCACCATCTTCACCTCTACCACTTTGGTCACACATTTCTCTCATACAACTACACCAACCCCAGCACTGACATCACTTCTCCACTACAAGAAAAACTTGTACCTTCCTCTATCATCCCCAAGCATTCTCAAACCTTGATTATAGTACCCTTATTGTAAACAGTGATGCTACTTGCTAGGTTAACCAAGTTTTTAGCCCAGTCAGTTAGGTCACTTATGTGTCCACTCTGCACAGGGACTATGAATGCTGAGACTTGGATACAAGAAAGTAGCATTTCCCCAATGAGGAATTACTATTTCAAACTCAAAATTATTCCATTCATTCATTCATTCATTCATTCATTCATTTAACATTCAGGTAATATAAAGACTAAAGTATTGGTGCATTCATTTACTGAACTTCTCCAATTTCCCCATTCATGTGTATCTCTTGTTTGCGTGTGACTGCATCCAACTGGGAATAGAATTTTATCACAGTCTTTTAGACTATGAGGTCATGGGTCAGACACGGTGCAACCTTCAGTGTTCATGAGTCTGCACAATTCTTCTGAGCTCTTTGATGATACAACCACAGACATAGCAAGATGGGCTCAAGAAGCCAATAAATGGAAAAGTAGTAGCACTCATCCACCACCTTCAACTCCTCTTGGTTTACTGATGGCTATGACAAAGATAAGTTGACAGAAGATTACGTATGTTATTTACAATATCACTGAAATAAAAGGTCTATCATTTTACTCTTCACACTACTTTCAAAGAAACACTTTGACTTAATAAATACATAGAAAAAGCCATCAACATAAGAATGAATCTGCTTGAAACTGAGATGAAGGGATTCTATGTCACCTACAAATGTGGAGTTCAATATTCTATGAGGGTATCTTTGCACCAAAATGTGCCCACACAAATTTAACTCTCTTTTTATAAGGCTGACTGTGATATGCATTTAATGTATATATTGTGTCTTGACTGGTTTTGCATAAAACCAAAGTGCTAGCTGTATTAAATTTAATACCATAAATGAAAGTTTTTTGGTAATTCGTTAGGCTATAAATAATCTTTATTCAGTTGCTATATGATCCATGAACTTTTTTTCTAAGCTTTGAATTCCAACCACTGTTTATTACCTGTTCAATCAATGCCTGTTGCATAACCAAACCCCCACATGTATTTTTTTGACCTAATAGGATTCCAGTGAGGATGCAGATCTCTAATAAGTGGTTTGATCATCTCATTTCCATTACTCATAATGGCTCTGCTTAAGGTCATAATTTGAATTAATTTGTTTCTCAGTCTGGCTAGCGTGTGTGTTCAAGGTTTGAATGATGACTGTAATGATAATTATAGATATACAAAGTTATTGCAATTGAACAAGCTGAACAAGGTTGTGCTTTCCAAGCATATTCATGTTAGTCTAACTTGTTGTGATACTCTCAAGATCAAGTTATTTTCTATAAATATTTTATTAAAATTAAACAAAAGTCTTATGTTTCTAAACTGCTGGACACATAGTATATAATGAACATTGTAAGCAAAATTAGAAATATACAGCTGCACACCAAATACACAGCCTTTGTCGATTTTCGCAAAATGTTCGACTCAGTTGATCAAGCTGCCCTTTGGGACATCCTGAGGGTTCGCGGGATCCCCTCGAGGTTGCTGGGTATCATGGCCGGCCTGTACACTGATACTGTGAGTGCTGTGCAGAGTGGAGCAGGACCTCTGTATTTTTCCCAGTTGATTCTGGGGTTCGTCAGGGGTGTGTTCTTGCTCCTACTCTGTTCAATGCTTGTATGGACTGGGTGTTGGGCAAGGTCATGGGGTCCAGCAGCTGTGGAACATCTGTTGGTGAAGAATTATTCACGGATATTGACTTTGCTGACGATGCTGTGATCTTCACGGAGTCAATGGAGGCTCTGATCGGGGCTCTTGAGAGACTGAGTGAGGAGTCTGAGTGTCTGAGCTTGCGAGTGTCCTGGATAAAAACCAAGATCCAGGCCTTCAATTACCTCTTGGGCACAGCCATCAGCAGTGTGTCTGTTTGTGGAGAGAGTGTTGACCTTGTTGAGAGGTTTACTTACCTTGGCAGTGACATTCATGTCTCTGGTGACTCTTCCTATGAAGCCAGTTGACGGATTGGGAGAGCATAGGGGGTCATGAGTTCGCTGGAAAGGGGTATGTGGCGCTCCCAATATCTATGCAAAAGGACCAAGTCTTTTGAGTCCTGGTGCTTCCTGTCTTGCTATATGGTTTTGAGACATAGATGCTATCCAATGAACTGAGATGAAGACTGGACTCCTTTGGTACTGTGTTTCTCCGGAAAATCCTTGGGTACCGTTGGTTTGACGTTGTGTCGAATGAGCGGTTGCTCATGGAGTCCAGAATAAGGCACATTACCTGCATTGTGAGGAAGCATCAGTTATAGCACTACGGCTAAGTGGCGTGTTTCCCCGAGGGTGATCCGGCTCGTAAGATCCTCAATGTTGGGGACCCGAGTGGCTGGACCAGGCCAAGGGGTCACCCACATAACACCTGGCTGCGGCAGATAGAGGGTCATTTCCAGAGGATGGGACTGGACCATGCGTCTGCCTGGGGGATTGCAAACCGGAATCCCGAGTTGTTTCATCATGTAGTGGGTGCGGCAATGCACTGTACCAGTGCATGCTCCCCAACTTGACTTGACTTGAACTATTTCATGTTTGAGTCTACTATATGCTTAAAATATCCTGAAAGCAGAACATCTTTACATGCAGATACCAGCTATTACAAATTAATTTTCCAAACTAAAAAGTTTAAAATGCCTTTGAACCAAAAAATCACATAATTTCCAACTTTACTTTTTTGAATGTTGTATTTTCTAAGGTGGCACTTGCCACAGTGGTTAGCACTGCTACCTCACAGATCCAGCTTCATTGTTTTCTCATGCTTAGTTGCTCTCTATGTGGAGCCTTCATCTTCTCCCCATGTGAGTGTGAGTTTTATTTAAGGCTACGCTAAGTTTTCTCCCACATCTCAAAGACGTATGTGTGTTATGTTAATTAGCAACTATAAATTGGCCTGGTTTAAGCATGAGTGTGGGTGTGTGCATGAGTTAGAATAGGATGGCCCCTAGAGGACTGGTTCCACACTTCCACCCGATGCTATGGCTGGAACAGGCTGCAGGTCTTGTGATTTTAAATTGGATTAAGTGGGTTGAAGAATGTTAAGTTTTAACTCATAAATTAAGTCATATAAGGAAAATATATATAATATAGTTAACAATCATTAATTAATCCCAAATGCTTAAATTCACATCCATCTTTGTCAGATATTACAAGTTAATTAAAATAAAAATAATTATAAATATTCTTGCAGATTCCCATACTGCACGTTGCTCTGAATTCAGTGAGAGGGAGTGAGGTTGCTATGGAAATCACAAGATAATCAGCTCTTCTATGCAGACATCTGGACGCTTGATTTGATTGTCTGGAAATCACATGCAGTTCAAGGGGGTGTGTGGGGTATAAATACAAATGTTACACATTATAAACAAAAATATTTGTTAGCACTCATTATCCAAAAGAAAAAATGTGAAAAACTTGGCAATTCTCTATATATATGCTTTCAGAAAAGGGAACAAAAATAGCTGGTAAATCTAAGATCAGTACAAATGATAAGCCTATTTATAATAGTTTGTCAAACATCTGAAGTATATTCATGTACAACACATATTGAGGTGAGACAAATCTTTAAAAAAAGTAATTATGATAAGCATTTTTTCTTCAACAACCATAATATTTATCAAAAAAAATATTTTAAATAGTTTCTTGTGTGAGATTTATAAATTCTGGTAACATTATGCTTTGAGATACTGCTTTCATTTTCTGAAAGGCAAAATAGGCTATTTGGCATGTGGTGAGATACTGGCTTTGAATCTCGGCCTAGGTACTATCTGTAAAGAGCTTTCACAAACACTCTATGCAAACTGTGGCATAGTGGTTTAGGCTTTGGACTTCAAACCCTGAGGTTGTGTGTTCAAATCCTGTTACTGACACTTTGTGACCATGAGCAAGTCACTTTACCTGCCTGTGCTCCAACTGGAGAAACAAGAACAGGTTTGGACAAATTGTAAATGCATACAGTGGAATGTTGATTCACCTACTTTGCAAGCATGGTAGTCCAGATACGTTTTCTAGTAGTCTAGCTTAATATATGTGGTAGTAGGTTACCTGCAACTTTTACTTGTGAAGTTTTGTTGTACACAACTAATTAGCACACTTGGAACAGAATACTTTAGTAAATAGATGATTTTAAAGGATTATGTCATGTTAATGTGTGGTCTTTTTCCAATGTACACAAAATTATTTTATCGAAAATGAGCTGAGACACTGCTTTAATACTGTATTCTCAAAATTGTTTTTCATACCTAACTTAGACCCTAATAAATAGTTTGGCCTCCAGGGTTATTCGCAGGTGTCATACACCTTTAGTTGACTACAGCCAGCGATATGTTTATACAACTGCATCAAAATTTGTTATTCCTACTATTTAGTGGGACCTCACATTAGTAAGGATGAGGCTTAGGCCTGAAAAAATCCTTTTCACATTCTGCGGTGTTTGGGCTAACCGTAAGGAGTTTTTCACCACCTCTAGGGTGCCCAAAGAACATATTGGTTGACAGTGAGCATCTTATTTTTTTAAAGAGATTCATCTTCTGACCATTCTGCGACTATAGAAGGTAAGATTTGTTTGGTATGGAGTACAATCATCTGATTTCAATAAGGTCTACTATTATCTGTTGCCTCAGTGTACATTTTTGTTTAAAACTTGTACATTTCATGAAATGACTCAGCCCGGCATCAGCATTTGTTAGATCTTGCAGGCTAATCAGTACTGTACAGTAAACAGTCGAATGTTATTGTGCGTACTTACTTTTTAAAAATCTAAATTTATATTTGCTATGTCAAAAAACAAAGGGTCACTTTTATGTGTGCTTTCTGGATACTTTCAGCATACAGCATGGTACAGTATATCCTCTGTCTTGGTAGTGATGTTGTCTCCTCCCTGCAGTCATCACTACTTTGTGGCATATTCTCCATATTTAATCCATTGAAGAAGTTCATAATGCTGCAAATAATTATGATCCATTTCACTTGTAATGGTATTGAAGTAGTAGTGGAACAGTTTGTCATGTTCTTCAATTTTTTTAAATCCATAACAAAGTATTTATACCTTATTTATATCAAGGAAAACAATGAGAGGATACAATTAACTTTTGGCATTCTTGCCCTCACTACCCCGGTTGCAATACACGTAACGTATAATTTCATTATATTGCTCACTGTGTATCTGTTAGAAAGTGGTTACAGCATTTTGACGTGCTATGAGCAGCTAAAGCAACATCCAAGTTAAGATTATACATAAAAAATGGGGTCTTTCATTTTTATCATAGTGTTTTTAATCAGGCGGCACGGTGGCGCAGTGGTAGCGCTGCTGCCTCGCAGTTAGGAGATCCGGGTTCGCTTCCCGGGTCCTCCCTGCGTGGAGTTTGCATGTTGTCTGCGTGGGTTTCCTCCGGGCGCTCCGGTTTCCTCCCACAATCCAAAGACATGCAGGTTAGGTGGATTGGCGATTCTACATTGGCCCTAGTGTGTGCTTGGTGTGTGGGTGTGTTTGTGTGTGTCCTGCAGTGGGTTAGCACCCTGCCCAGGATTGGTTCCTGTGTTGGCTGGGATTGGCTCCAGCAGACCCCCGTGACCCTGTATTTGGATTCAGCGGGTTAGAAAATGGATGGATGTTTTTAATCAGGAAAACATTGCATGCACCAAAGATCTGAAACATCTGGCAGTCTGTCGGGCTTTGTGAGTCTGTAGTTTGGTCTTCCAGAATTAAAAACTGGTAGTCCTAGAAGACCAGAATATAATTTTTTTCCACTCCTGAAAAAGAAATGCAACCAACTGAATCTCTCAAATATTGTAAGTCATCTTGGATAAAGGCATCAGCCAAATAGTCAGTAATAATAAATTTCCATTCAAAATATATCCATCTATCCATTATCCAACCCGCTCTATCCTAAATACAGGGTCACAGGGGTCTGCTGGAGCCAATCCCATCCAACACAGGGTACAAGGCAGGAAAAAAACCCTGGGCAGGGAGCTAGCCCACCGCAGGGTGCGCACACACACACACACAAAGAGCACACACTAAGGACAATTTAGGATCGTCAATCCACCTAACCTGCATGTCTTTGGACTATGGGAGGAAACCAGAGGAAACCCGTGCAGACACGGGGAGAACATGAAAACTCCACGCAGGGAGGACCCGGGAAGCGAACCCGGGTCTCCTAACTGTGAGACCGTGCCACCCATTCAAAATATAAGCATGTATAATTCAGATAATGACTCCAACACAGCCCCAGCTTGAGTGTCAAGTGTGGGAGTGATTCTGCCTTATGATAGACTAGAATTGTAAATTTGTTCCGACCCTGAGCTTGATGCTACCAGAATAAGAGTCTGCCCCCTAAATCATCAATCTAATATGATGTATGGAGAGGCTTTCATTTTGATTGTTATATTGGGAGATGGAATTCTGCTCAAACGACTTACTATAAAAGACCTAAGGTTACAAAGTTATGACAACTTTTCTTTCTGAAAAAAGGTTGTTTTTCTTCTTAGGAAACAAGTAGCAAAAATCAACACAATGAGCATGTGTGGTACCATGTAATCATTAAAGGAAGAAGTGATATCTGGTGAAGAAAGATCTTTAGTAAGATGATACAAATGATACATTCTAAGGCAAACATTTTCAAAGAACCAAATAAAGAAAATGTCAGAACTACAGATTTCTGAGATATTTCTCAGTTTCAGGGAGTGATATCATGAAATGACAGAATATATGTATGTGTGAGTGAAGGTATGTCTATATTTATTTATTTGCAGATAAAGCTATTATAATGTGTAAAACTCACAAGCAGTTAAACTGTTGCACACTACAGATTATATACAATCAATCATCAAGTCTACTAGTTCATGCGTGCAATATTTGCCTGCTATGGCCTTCAAAGTTAAAGTATTAAATGAGCCTGGCTGTTACAAAGAACAACATTTTTTAACTCTAAGATTGTTGCTTTTGTTCTGACTTCAGCATATGGTTTAATTTTAGTTAATCCAACCTTTTATTAATTGAACCTCAGTGCCGCAGGAAACCTGCTTTCTCATTTTTTGGCTGACCTCCTACTACATCAATGCAACATTACCCTTTGTGCTTTTTGATTGCAACTACCTTGCTGCCTTTGATTGTATTGACCATGAGACTCTCCTAAAGGGAGAGTTCCACTGGAAAAACTGAAATCAAAAACATGTTTGTGTTCCTATCTCTGTTAGCAAAAGATGGCAGTTTACTCAAGAGGGGAGTGAAGCTTTCTGTATCCCCTGATTTGTGGTGTTCCTTCCACACATGTACTTGGCTCAACAACATCGACATGCTCTGTCTCTGGGACATGCAGTCTAACATCTGGTACTGCATGGTAATACTGACAGTGATCAATTGTACAGTATATAAAAGATCTTTTTTGTATCCATATCAGCAATACACAATTTCAATAACTACTTAAAAAACTTGAAATGTGTGGATGTCAGCCCAATTTGAGCAAATGAACACATATAAAGCACAAATGTTTCCGTCAAGTACTAAAACTTGATCCATCTTGTTTGACAATTTAACCTTGGAGCGTTGTTACATAAACTATTAATTTTTCCAGGAATTTCAGACTCGCTGAATATTTTAAACATAGAATCATAATGTGTTGTTCCCTAGGAAAAGGAATCAACTGATTTGTTAGTGGAAGAAAGACTCCATCCTGCATTTGAACCTAAGATCCAGGAAGAACACTGTGAATTCTGTTCTAGTCATGGACAAGTGGTCCAACTCTAATTTAAGGGTTATTGGAAATTCTCAACCATGTCAACATGTGCATTATAGTCATGGAAAAAGCGTATTTCTAAGTATGCTGTTATGTGCTCTGGAAGGTATGACAAAAGGGTGGGCCTCCAGTGTTACTGCTTCATGCTATTCAGTCCTTGTATCGACATATAGACAAAAAATAGTGTGTCTGGCAGCAAGAGAGTCTCCACTGCTTTTCATAACATAGTAGCAACCCTAGAGACAGCATAAAGGCCCAACGCATCAATAGTTTAAACTTAAACACTGCCTGGTTGTGAGAGGCAAAACAACAGATTTACAAGGAAACAAAATCCATGTAGTGTCTGATCAGATAAATCTCAGGAAGGTTCAAAGGAAAACCAAAATGTCTTTATTGAATACTTAAAACAAAAGCCAAAGTTGAAAAACCACACCAGAATTCTCACTACCGATAAGACTTCAGAAACTATCTACAGTATCTCCATCTTATATAGGTGGCAGAAGAAGGTATGCAGTGTATGTCACATGACCAGCATTGCCCATAGCAACCCTAAACAACACAGCCACATCCACACAGCAGTCACATTATCAGGGGTCATTTGCTGGACCACGGTACAGGCAATGCCCACCTGCTTTGAATTTGAAAGCTTGAATTTCATGCTGGCCTAGGGAGAAAGTCGCCTCCCGCAGGGGCTAGGGAGCTAGCTAAGGGGATCCGAGAAACTGTTATAATAACCAAAGTGCAAAACTGTGGACACAGCCAAAAGGGAAACAACCAGAAGATGGTTACAAAAGAAATACGACTGTAAAACATAACGCAAAACCAACAATGAATCTGAAAAATGAACCACCATAAGTCAAAAATTAAAACCAGAACTAGATGGAAAACTATTAGCAGAATCAAGAATGAATTTGCTATGTGTCAAAAACTAAACAATCTTCAATACTTTATGTACGCTCACTGCATAGAGAAACCAGAAGTGTAAAACTGTGCTTAGTGCATATAGTGCCTTGTAGAAGGTAATCCCTAACATCAGTGCAATCCTAAAATTAGCAGATTAAGAATTTCACATATGCAAAAAAAAAAATGGCCCAAATTGTAATAGGCAGCAACTTTAAAAAATAATAAAAAAAAAATGGTGACAAAGCATCACCATAAACACGACATGAAAACATTTTGAAAGCCAGAACCTAAAATCCAAAATTAAAAATAGCATGTGGGTTATTTTCAACAAAGTACAAAACCCCAAAATTACAAGAAAACAGAATGTTGGACCTGAAGCTGTGGCCTGTTCCAGTTAGACACTAAAGTAGGCAGAGCAAGATGTCACTCAGTCAAACAGTACAACACATTCAGGCACAATTATCTTAGACTCAGTAGTTGTCCAATA
Source organism: Polypterus senegalus (assembly GCF_016835505.1). NCBI lineage: Eukaryota > Metazoa > Chordata > Cladistia > Polypteriformes > Polypteridae > Polypterus > Polypterus senegalus. Next base: position 192,332,666 of record NC_053157.1, on the reverse strand, counting down.
TGATTGAATTTATTCTCAAATACATTTTGAAAATTACTGATAGGCCTAAAGGGAGAGTACAGAAAGTTTTCGCATTTGTCAGGCTCCTTAAGTAAAGGAGCAAATGAATGCAGAAATGGCTTAGACACACAAAACACTACACTGTGGCATACAGAACTTTTTTTTAGAACTTGTTGATGTCAAACGTGGAGGTCTACAGGTATCACTGCCATGGTTGGTGTTTTTTAAAATTTATGTAAATGGTTACAGTAAAAAAAAATCCTAATAAATTAGGTACATTTACAGATAACTATAAAATTACATACAGCTAAAAAACTTGGCAAACCTCTGAATAACTTTTACATGAAGTGAAATCTAATAGAGAGAAAGTAAAAATATATACAGTATTTACACCTTGGGGGAATGGAACTATAGGTCACAGAAAATATTAATAGGTGTAGCTACATAGCAGGCTGTCAAAGGAGGTTACGCTTAAGCCAGTCAAGATTTGGGCTTCCTCAAGGTAAACTGCAATCAGAAACTGAAGCACAGTCCTGGTTCTGCATGGTGGAATCATAAAACGTTGTGCAAAGCGATAAGAAGAAGTCTTCTTCATTTGCAAGTTTGCTGACTTACACACGGTTGTTATACATCCAGCTCTGTTAAAAAAGTGAAACGCACATTAAGTTGACTTCATTTGTTAACAAAGTTTGCTTCAATTTTATGACAGTACAATATAGTAGTGCATAGGGTTAATCAGTACTTTAGAAGTACAGTATATTTCTCAGCAGAGCTGGAAATAGTAACAATTTACAACACCCTAAACAAATTTAAATGCAAGTAAATCCTTTAGTATCACGCTGTGCCATCTGGAAAACAATTAAAATGACACAGCTTCGCATTTCACTCTGACAACGACTGAAACACAAAGCCTAGGCAGCTGAAAACTATTAAGGAAAAAGTAGAAAATGGGAAGCTTGAGACAAAGAAGTGGTCCCAGGGGACTTGAGAACCTCACACAAACAAAGAACATGAATAACTGCTTCAGCAAAATGTGGTATAATCTGCCTCCTCAATGAGTGATTCTACAGAACATTACTGTACAATATATTAGAGAGACATTGACTAATACTGGAACAACGTCAAATCCTTCCTACATAGGCAACATAACCTACTTGCATATTTATTATGCTTTTAACTTTCTTAAATATTCACATTTTCAAAAGATTTTATCTTGCTTGTCAACCATTCCATATTACTTCTCTAGGTGTACAAATACTTTATTTTGCCTGCTGTGTTCTTTCTTTACTTTCCAGTTATCCTATAGTAATACATATTTTCATAGATTTCCTGTAATAAATATTAGTAGAAATAATAACAATATGTTAAAAAACAGTGTATTGATTGAACAATTGAAACTGTTTTACATTACATAATCCAATTATTTACCTATTTACTGAAGCCACATTGTGCATTACAGATCCATGGCTTTCATTTATTCGTTTTCCTCCGTTTATCCAAGACCAGGAGCAGTCTTAGTAATGAAGCCCACACATTCCTTTCCCTAGCCACACTTGCCAACTCATATTGTGGGATCCCAAGCCATTCCCAGGACATCTAGGAGATATAATCCTCCCAGCAAGCCCTGGTTCTTCCCTGGGTTTTCCTCCCAGTTTTTGGTGCCCATAAAACCACCACAGAGAGGCGTCCAGAAGGCATCTGTGTCAGTGCCTCTCTGGGATGCCTTTGCTTCTCATCCTTACATATAAAGTATATACATTGTTAATGGATGGGCACACATGGGCTGATATGCCAGCCAGGAATGAACAGGGACTCTTTCCCAGCCCAGAGGCCGGTGTAATGGAAGGACAAGGCGAGATGATCACTAGTGAATATTTCCTCCCCCCATACACTAGATGGCAGCATCCCTGGATTAGGATTCTGACAGAGACACTCGCAGGCATGCTGGGATCTGTAGTAACATTGGGCATCCTTACTGGGTTCTGTGGGGGCCTTCAGGGGGAGCTGCCAGAATTTATAATCCCTACTTTTTTCAGAGACTTGTATTTGAACTACAGGTGCTTCCAGCAGGCTATGCCCTAGGAACAGAAGTTCTCCTGGGTCACAGATAAAAGAAGCCACTCGATCTCAGCCAGGCATGCCAGAGTCAGGAGAGGAGTTGGACAGTGCTCGCCTGGGAAGAGTTGAGGAGAAAGAGAGAAAGAGTTTGCTTTGCTGTATTTTGTTAAGAAGAAGAAGCCTGATAAAGATATCTTGTTAAATAAAATATATATTTGATATATATATATATATATATATATATATATATATATTTACTGTATTTTGAAGTAAATAACTAAAGCAGAAACAGGTGTAAAAGATAGAAAACTGCACAAAGAAAGACAATCAAACACAAAAGTGAGACAAACACATGCCTGAAAATATTAGACAGCAATGCCATGAAGTAATTCTTGCATTCCAAGTGTGCCCTCACAAAATACTAACTTATTTTATAAGATGTTCATATATAAATAAAAACTCCCCAGCTCCCCAGGCATCAGCTTTTGGTTGCTAAAAAGCTAAAAATATGGTTGCCATTTTTAAGCAGCCTATATTTGGCATACTTAAGATGCTATACAATTAATACATATATCCGCTTAATAACGAAACCATAACATTTTTATCTAAATTATTTTAAAAATATTTTTAAATTGTTATCTTTGGATTTCTGGCATACCAAGCACTACCAGTAGAGCAGTTATTTTCATGTTGCTTGCAGATCCTTCAAAAAGTAATCAGTAACTCTCTGCTTGCTATGCTCATCCGTTTCCTCCCTTCAGATTTTAGACATCTTACACCAAGTGCAAGATAGCTATTTTCAAAATGGCAATTTGCTAAAAAATATATCCTTCATTTGCTTAAAGTGCACTGAATGTGATTCCATCCTGCAATCTGTTTATAATCTTGCTTTTATGGAATACTGTGCACCTGCAAATAAAAATGAACTGATTAAATAGGCGCCTAAACTACCAGAGTTGGCTTCAATAAGCTATCCTTGATCCCAATAAAATGAAACAGCTTACCTACTTCTGACAGCATTCTGCCATCTTAAAGGTATAGAGCGACAGATCACAGCAACATAACAACATAAGGGATTCCTTACAGGTTGCAATGAATTATCAGTAATTTAAACATTTTAAACACAGTACAATGTTACATATTTTAATCAAGTCACAATACATATATAAACCTTGTATATATCCATCCATCCATTATACAACCCGCTATATCCTAATCACAGGGTCACGGGGGTCTGCTGGAGTCAATCCCAGCCAGCACAAGTCACAAGGCTGGAACAAATACCATGGCACCAGCCCACCACAGGGCACACACACACAAACACACACCCTAAGGACAATTTAGGATCACTAATGCTCCTAACCTGCATGTCTTTGGACTGTGGGAGGAAACCGGAACACCTGGAGGAAGCCCACGCAGACACACAGAGAACTTGCAAACTCCACGCAGGGAGGACCCAGGAAGCAAACCCAGGTCTTCTTACTTCGAGGCAGCAGTGCTACCACTGCGCCACCATGCCGCCAAAATGCAACAATCCTCCACATATTTTTCATATTTAATAAATTTAACAGCAGCATGAAAATGAAAGATGTCAGTGAGTTTCACTAAATAATCTTCTTTGGCTCTCTATATTTTGGCATGTGGCAAAAAAAATCTCAAAAAACGAAAAGAAGGAAATGTCCCTTATTGAAATTTAAGTATGTAGGGGCTTGTTCACCTTTAGGCACCAACTGTTATGATACGCAGTTTTGTAGTTGTGATGCTTCAGAACTACTGTGTGTGTGGCACTCCTCCAAATACTCTTCTAGCGTCTCAGAATGAATTGCAACAGAGTACATATTTATACTTACCATGTAAAGTCTGTGCACAGATTATGACACAAAGTGCACAAAACACATTTATGCATGTGGTGGCATGTTGATATTCTCCTAGTTAGTAGGTGGCAGTATTTGGTCAATGTCGCATACTTGACAATATCACAGCAGAAGAAGTAATTGTTTACATGACTGTTCAATGAAAGATGCCTATGCTTGATGGAAGAAGAGTTATGCCAGCTATCATTGGTGTGAAGAGGAAAAAAAGGAGAAGGAAGAGTGTCTATGCTTTCCATGCTTACTGTTTCGTTTTGTCTAGTACAATTTGCAATTACAATCCATTAATTTGTTTCCATCTGTGTATCATTGTGGCCTCAGAAAGAGGAATCGTACAGGTGCCTAAATTGTTTCACTAGATCGCTTCTGTTCAGAATTTTGGATATACCACAGCACGTTTGTATCGGTTTGTAGTCAAGAATAATTCCATTCACAGCATTGCGTGAAAACATTTCCACATCTGACGTCATTTTTGTCTGTATGGCTCTCGCGACTGTCCTGGTCGACTGAAGTATAAAACAGGCTTCAAAGGTCTTGTCATTTTTGCCTGTTCACCTTTTGTTTCACATCAGTTTATCCACAATATTCAGAAGCATTTTTCTTTCTTGTTCCTTTCTTAAGAAGATGTATCTATGTAGCAAAAATGCAAAATGTTGGTGCTCAAGTAGAACGACAAGACTGATGTTAGACCTCTAAGCACTGTGCACAATGAAGCAACTATCAATATCTTTGTCGCAGAAATGTGGAAGCCACTAAAGCTTTGCAATGTGCCTATCTGTATAATAAAAAAGGGGAGAGTCAATCATGCGGGTCATGCATTGACTCTCTACCCTCTCACGCTCAAACAACAGAAAACTTTACAAGAAAAGTTTCAAAACATATCACATGAACACCAGATGTACATTTCTTACTGTATTTATGGTGAGGTTTTGGTAGTAACATTTTTTCTGTTAATGTATATTATATTATTATAATATTTTATTGTTGAAAAAAATGATACTTTTTACTCATTTTTCTGTAAAAAACATTACGTTAAGCCAAGACGGTTTAGGCAGTTTTGGGCTACAGAAATCATACTTAATGAAATCATTCACTGGTTCTTTTTATGAAATGTTTCAGTTAAGGAATCAATCAGTCACTTATACGGAGCCTTTTACAAGGTCATTTTCATGGCATTACAATCAATTATTTAGTTAGGTAGAATAATTTAAGCAAACACGTTGGTTAGCGTGCTACATATCTACAGATTCCAAATCTCACCATGGACTTGCTGAGTGAGTTTAATGAATTCCTTACTTGCTCTGCTCCTTTCAGAGGGGACTGGGCAGTCTCATGGTCTGGAATCCCTACAGATTTTATTTTTTCTCCAGCCGTCTGGAGTTTTTGTTTTTCTGTCCCCCCTGGCCATTGAACCTTACTCTTATTCGATGTTAATGTTGATTTATTTTGTTTTATAATTGTGTCTTTCATTTTTCTATTCTTTAATATGTAAAGCACTTTGAGCTACTGTTTGTATGAAAATGTGCTATATAAATAAATGTTGTTGTTGTTGTTGTTATATACAGTATGTCACCGTAACCATTCTACTTAACTGACTTTTAAAGCACAAGTTGATACATACATTTTGTTTATTATTATATTACCTATTTAAAGAAACATAATTTTAAGGTTTTGGATTTTCTTGCTTAAGGAAAATGCAGAAATTTATTATATTATTATAAATATTATTATATTTATTTATACTTCTGTTTCTAGATATCAGAAATTCAGAAATAAATGAATGCTTTGGTTTAGTTCAGGGATGTCCAATGCGTCGATAGCGATCAACCGGTAGATTGCAAAGGTAGTGCAGGTATTGCATTCAAAAATTTGCAAAACACTGGTCATGATGCACGCATGATCAAATGCACGAGCTACTGCAAAACTCCGGCTGTGATCTAGTTAGCCTTCCAATTTGTACCGACTAAAGAAGGGATTAAAAAAAAAAATTGTTTGGGGAGGGTATGGGCTGGATGTGGAATTGGAAGAGGATTTTTTTTCTTACAATGTCACAATCGAAGTGCATTTGTCTGACATCCGAGGTTCGATCCCCGATGAGGGGTGCAGTGGAGTGTGTATGCCTGATGAGCCCAAAATAGGGTGAAAGACGCGTCACGTACTCTTTGCATTATTTGAAACATTCTATGATCCGCTTCTCACAACCCAGAGGGCACCTGTGGCAGATGTCTGCCGACTTGCAGACCAACCACATGCGTTACCTGGTAGGTAACCACCCATACAATCAGATTGTGATTCAGACTTTGAATGCTATATTATATATATATATATATATATATATATATATATATATATATATATATATATATATATATATATATATATATATATATATATATATTTATATATACTAGCAAAATACCCATGCTTCGCAGTGGAGAAGTAGTATGTTGAAGAAGTTATGAAAAAGAAAAGGAAACATTTTAAAAATAACGTAACATGATTATCAATGTAATTGTTTTGTCACTGTTATGAGTGTTGCTGTCATCAAGGATTTGATTATCATTATTTCTTTCAATCAGGTTCGTATTTGGAGGACGTGTTGTGTTCAAGTTACATTCCATGTTTGTCAACCGTTGTAAAGATAACAGGTTTCATTCATCGAAGTGTTCACTACCCAAATCGCTACTCGTGAATCTAAGATGTTTAACAGGCATTCCCGGTATTAATTTGTGTATTTGCCTGTTAGCGGCAGCATGTCTGTGAACTTGTGGAATTGCCTGCAAGTATTTAGCGACAGCGTCTCTATGAACTTGTGCATTTGCCTGCGAGTATTTAGCGACAGCATGTCTATTAACTTGTGGATTTTTCTGCGAGTTTTCATCTAGCTGCATCAGAAAATGTACCACAACATCTGACACACCTCCTTTTTACTGTTTTCTCACAGCTTGGATTGCTGCTGTCATAATCGGTTTGAGTTTCATGGTTTGTTTCAATTGCGTTAGTATTTGTAGGACTTGTGTTGAAGTGACATTCGGCATCTGCCAAGCTTTGCAAGTATACAACCGGCTTCAATGATAACTTCGCATTCAGCTTTTGAGAGTTGAAACATTCATAAACATCAAATTGTCCACTACTCAAATCGTCACCTGTGAATCTAAGATGTTTAAGAGCCATTGGCGGTTCTCCAAAGGTGTAAAATATTTGGCCATTTCGGTACACTTTAAAGCGACAACCGAACAATTCAGTGGCAGCCATCAACTCACATGCAGAAGCATAGGTGAAGGGCTTAAGCATTTCACTCCTATAGTGTCCCTGTGTAGTATAACTATCTCCTGTACCGTCATCAGTCCACACCTTGAACGTGTCCCAGTCATTTAATACATAAGACAGAATGTTCCTCCAGATATCAGGATTGAGCCTGATGTGGCCATGCAATATGTAACACAGAGAATGTAAAAGGCAGGCAGCATCTCCGGGCATGGAAACCACTCGGTAAGTGACAGTTCTTTGAAAGATGGTGATCACCTCGATAGACATGTTAATGGGGGTACGGTTGGAACTATAAAGGAAATGGGTACCTGAACAGGAAACTAAGTCTAAAATACCTACACAATAACTATAATCATAATAAACAAACAATAAAACAGCGGAGAAGCCGTGGATTAAATAAAAAGGCTGCAGTTATCAACAGGGAGACGTGAATACCATGGCGAACCAAGGAAGGGAATGAAGAGACCGGAGCGAAGGATGGCCTTATATGGGCAGGCAGTCAATTACGTGGGAGGCGTGGGGATGGGGGATGCAATATAGGCAGGGAGCCAACTACGTGGGAGGCATGGTGATGGGGGACGCAACAGCGCAATAAGTGTGTACCTGAACAGTAAACTAAAACTAAAACACATGCACAATAACTATAATCGTAATAAAACAACAATAAAACAGCTGAGAAGCCGTGGATTAAATAAAAAGGCTGCAGTGATAGGGGACGCAACGCCGCCTCACACAGCGACCGGGCTGCAGGCTATGAACGTATATATGTACGTAAGTAGGATTCAATTATGACCGTTACACATAGAATTTCAAAATTAAACCTGCTTAACTTTTGTAATTAACCTGTAAGGAATGAGCCTGCCAAATTTCAGCCTTTCACCTACACGGGAGTTGGAGAATTAGTGATGAGTGAGTGAGTGATATATATATATATATATAGGGCGGCACGGTGGCGCAGTGGTAGCGCTGCTGCCTCGCAGTTAGGAGACCCGGGTTCGCTTCCCGGGTCCGCCCTGCGTGGAGTTTGCATGTTCTCCCCGTGTCTGCGTGGGTTTCCTCCGGATGCTCCGGTTTCCTCCCACAATCCAAAGACATGCAGGTTGGGTGGATTGGCGATGCTTGGTGTGTGGGTGTGTTTGTGTGTGTCCTGCGGTGGGTTGGCACCCTGCCCAGGATTGGTTCCTGCTCTGTGTTGGCTGGGATTGGCTCCAGCAGACCCCCGTGACCCTGTATTCGGATTCAGCGGGTTAGAAACTGGATATATATATATACATCATTTTTAATGTAGGTAGATTTCAAATTGGTCATTTTAAAAGTAGCTCGCAAGCCAAAAAAGTGTGGGCACCCCTACTTTAGTCCCATATATTTGAACCTTCTTGGATGCTTTTAGTTAAGTAAAGGCAGCAAACTAAGCCAAATTTGCTAATTAGGTATTCTGTATTCAAAGTAATGATGCAAAATCAGCTGAAACACATAATCCATTTCATTTTTCTTTTTGTGGGCTTTAAAGAGATAGACTCAAATGAAAAAGAGATTATCCACTTTTGCTTACAAATTCAAAAAACATACAGACACCCTGCACTCCTCAACACATAGCGGCATCCTCGATTCAAAGGACTGCTTACCACAGTCTTGAAATAACAAATCTATTTGTTTAGTATGTACTTGAAATAATCTGCTTTTTTTCCTGTATAATTTGTTCTCTGATATTTCAAGAATAGAATTTCATTAGCAAAATTGGACTAATGTATTTTACTAAAATTTTCACTGTTTATAACCAATACACTTTATATTATTTAACAATTTGCTTTTTAAATGTTGAGTTTAACCTGTAAATAACTGCCAATATTTAATGACACAGACTTTTGCACAGGATTCTCACAATCCCTGGGGATGAGAGAACTGTTTCATTGAAATAGTTGAATAATCCCAAGGAAATGACCAAAGAATGGTGCAGCCTACTAGGAACTACAGGCATTAAACTCAATCAAGTGTCACTTTAGCAAATAATCGGGGCGTGTATAATTTAATTGTATACAGCTATCTCAGCATGAACTTGTTTCCTACACTTCTGGTGTGGTTCTGGAGTTTGCACTGCACAGGCAAGAATTTCCTCAAGTAACTTTGTGTGGCCTCATTTTAAGATGTAAATCTGTGAGCACAACCTGTTTCAAAGGCCCAGGCTAATTATTTTAATGTACTCTAACTCTCCGAGACCATAAAATTGGATTCAGAAGGTAAAACGGATGAATACATTTTATTTTCTCCATATGTTTTTCTTTCAATGGCTATCTTTCTCAAGTACTTTGACTTCTCACCTGACTTTGTGTCTCTCCTTCCCCATTCTTATCCATTCTTTATATCTTACCTGAGTGCTCTGTTTAATGCAAAAATCTGATGAAAGTCTTACAGCCAATATGTTGAGCTCATAATGTTTTCAATGAGCAAATCATTTGTTTTTGCTTTTGCACATCAACACTGACACTGCCCTTCTCTGGCTGTTTATTTTCTTTTTATATTTCATCAGTCATAAAATGAGCTATAAAATAGATTTGGAGACAACACCACATATGACGACAGTGTCACTGTTGCTTGATTAATTTTTCTTAAATCAGATGTTGAGTGGCCTACTCTTTAGAGTTAGGGAGTATGCCATTTCCATTACTTACTTATTTGTGTGTATTATGTGAATTTTCACTTTAGAATTTTATTCACTATTTTTGTACTTTATTTTATTTCATTATTTATCCACGTAATTGTTCTCTTAACCCTTTGTAAAGCACTTTGAGACAGCACATTTTTATAGAATTTAGTACTGAAATAAATGTTGTTGTTTTGTATGTTTACTGATTTGTGTACATGTCAGAGGGTCAACCTTCTGTCTTCCTCCCTGGAATGTAATTCCACCATGGCATGATAGGGGGCGCTGATTCTAACTGTATTGTCTTCCTTTTCCACCACAAGACAGAGAAACTGTGGGCATCTGACTGGCCCCTTTCTGTCCTTGGACCTTAAAAGGTGTAACTTATTGACTGAGAGAGTGAGGAGACAGATCCCATTCGTGCTTTGACCCCACATATCATACAGAGTCCTTGAGAGGCAGTATTTTGCTGTTTATTGTGCCATTGAGTTAATTTTTGTTTGGACTATTCATATAAAAGGGAAAAACTGGGCTGGCAACACAACATTCATCTTGTGTCAATGAGCCATCATTTGACGACCACACTATCCAGGATGACACTGTAAAGAAATCAGGCAACACAACACCCGATCTGAAAACCATTTTAGAACTCAAAACTGGAGTCTTTCAGCTGGCATGCAAAGAAAAAAAACCTAAAGGAAAAATACTACAGAAAACCAGAAAGAAGTATGAATATACAAGAGGTGAAGGAAATTATACAGATTACATAGTTCTAGCAAGTGATCTAAAAGCCTCAGGCTGCTTTAATAATGATTCCCAATGTTACTGGACAGATAAAGTATTGCTTAAAAAACTGCAGTAGTAGTAGTAGTAGTAATATTCCTATTGTAGAGTGTAAAATCCAGATTTGAACACAACATTAACCTGAAAACATTACTCCATGAACAAGCAAAATGGCATTTTGTGCTGCAATTTATATTTGAATTTATCTGTTTTCTGTTTCTCAAATCCATTTACTCCAATATATGATTACAGCATAATTCGGGAACACCAGCCAATTATAAGGCACACGTAATCACATCACGCAAATTTATGGTGGATGACCAACCACACCTGCAGAGGCTTGCATTGTATGAAATCAGTACAGCTATAGAAAACCAAGGAAGTTCTGTTGGAACTCCTCATAAACAGTGCACAGTAGATCTGAACCCAGATATTATGACCTGGTTTTAATTTTCTGATTTTTATAGTTGTTCCTAAGCCTCTAACACTATTCAGATATAGCTTTTGGAGTTTTAGAGGCTTAAGGATATAGTTATTATATTTATTTTTGAATTGAAGTGATTTCAATATGTTATAAACAAATTACTTAACTAATTACTTACACATTACTCCCATTGTGCTTTTTTGTTTTTGAGTACTCCAGTTTTCTGGTTCATCTTATTTCAGTTACTAGGCAGTTGCTAGGCAACAGGAAGTGTATAAGTTGTAACATCACATGACTGCAGGTATAAAACATGGCTTTGGACATCCCTAGTTTGTCCAAGTTTGTGCATAAAACCTAAAAGGCCCAGTGTTCTTTTCTTTAGTCCTTAGTTTAAATTCTGGTTACAAACTCTTTTTTGTCTCTTTGACCACAAAACTTTGACTATGGCTCAGTTTACAGTTAGGTCCATAAGTGTTTGGACAGTGACAAAATTTTAATAGTTTTGACTCTGTACGCCACTACAATGGATTTAAAATGAAGCAATCAGGATGTGTTTGAATTGTAGACCTTCAGCTTTAATTTAAGCTGTTTACCAAAAATATCATATGAGCCATTTAGACTTGGCATTTCTGCATTACCACCCCCCCACCGCCCCCTTTTCAGGGACTCCAATGTAGTTAGACAAAGTAACATAATCATTAATATTATAATAATAATTCTTTGCATTTATATAACGTTTTTCTCACTACTCAAAGCGCTCAGCAATTGCAGGTTAAGGCCTTGCTCAAGGACCCAACAGAGTAGAGTCCCTTTTGGCATTTATTTACGGGATTCGAACCGGCAACCTTCTGATTGCCAGTGCAAATAATTTTTAATTGGTTGAAAATCCTTTATAGTCAATGACTACCTGAAGTCTGGAACTCATGGCCATGTCCAAATGCTGTGTTTCCTCCCTACTGATGCTTTGCTAGGCCTTTCCTGTAGCTGTCTTCCATCAGTTTTGTCTTCAGTAAGTGAAAACCAGGTCCAATTGGGTTGATGTCAGTTGATTGACTTGGTCATTCAAGAATATTCCACTTGTTTGATTTGGAAGGCAACTGATCTGCTTTTGTAGTGTGTTTTGGCTCATTGTCCATCTGTACTTTGAAACATAGTCCTATCAGCTTTGCAGCATTTGGCTCAATCTGAGCAGACAGCATAGCCTTGTACACCTCAGATTTTATCCTGGTACTTCTGCCAGCAGTCATATAATCAATAAACTCTAGAGACTGACTTACATGATCATGCAATAAAACTGCTTCCATGTTTCACAGGTGATGTGGTATTCATCAGATCATGAGCCATTTCTTCTCTTCTCCATACTCCTATGTTTTGCCACATTCTGGTACATATTGATTTGTCCAAAGAAAAATGCTCCAAAATGGACAGACTTAAAAAAATGTTTTTCTGGTAAGACCTTTCACCCACTTAATAGTTAATGAAATGGTAAGGGAACTGCTCCCACCTGGCGCAAATGTCCAAATACTTTTGAGCCCCTGGAAATGGGGGACTATGCAGAAAAATGGCTGTCATTCTTAAATGGCCCATATGATATTTTAAATTAAAGCTGAAACTCTACACTTCAATCACATAATGATTGCTTTATTTCAAGTCTATTGTGTTTTATTAAAATTGTGTCACTGTCCAAATACATGCACTTTACTGTATACAGTATGTACATTTTTGGTTTCAGCTCACTCTTTAATTGAACATTGACTATGACTTTTTGTTAACCATCTTCTGATTCTTTCTCTCTCCATACTGCTGCTGCCTTGTGCAGCCAGAACACCAAGACTGTGTAGCTCTGATATGTGAGCAATAAAAACTGCACCACCTTGCTGTCCTCATTTAAATGTAACATACTTCACATCATAAGAAGGAGTGCAAAGTAGACCATAGAGAACTCAATTCAAAACTGTTGAATGGTATACAATCAAGTAACACAAAAACACACAATGTATTTCACAATTGACTTGGGAATGCTTGGGAAATTTTCCAGGAAGTGCTGTTTCTGGGGAGAGGTTACTTGACTAGTTTAGATCAGCATATTACCATCTGCAACCATGACCATGACAAACAGACGGAGAGTGAGTGAGTGAGTGAGTGAGTGAGTGTCCAAATTCAGCTAACGTCTCTAGGGATAACAACATGCTCAGATACTGAGAGCCATAGCTGGTAACATTGGCAGTGGTAGTGACCGAAAAAATGAGATCATGAATACAAGCGGCTGAAATTAGTTTCCTCCGCAGGGTGTCTGGGCTTTCCCTTAAAGATAGGGTGAGAAGCTTAGTCATCCGGGAGGGGCTCAGAGTAGAGCTGCTGCTCCACCGCATTGAGAGGAGTCAGATGAGATGGCTCAGGCATCTGATCAGGATGCCTCCTGGACGCGTCCCTGGCGAGGTGTTCTGGGCACGTCCAACTGGGAGGAGGCCCCGAGGAAGACCCAGGACACGCTGGAGGGACCATGTCTCCCGGTTGGCCTGGGAACTCCTTGGGATTCCCCCGGAAGAGCTAGTAGAAGTGGCCTTGGAGAGGGAAGTCTGGGCATCTCGGCTTAAGCTGCTGCCCCCGCTACCCGACCTCGGATAAGCCGAAGAGGATGGATCGATGGATGGATTAAAAAAAAACCCTACAAGTAGTTGTGCTCATCTGAATTAGGCTACAGATTCTTAAGCACTAAAAACTGCAACAACCTCATCCCCAACAGACACCATTTTCCCCAATCACACTAAGGTCAGAGGTTGAGCTACCCTTAAAATACATCTGTAATTTGTTAAACATATCTTGTAAGAGTTGTTATCCAACCTTGTACTACAGATGTTCTCTGCTTTGATTTTTCTGACCCTTTTTTTGCAGAGCTTGCACCTGCAATGATACCCCAAAGCTGTCTTTCAATGCCACCACTTTCTCACATATTTTAAACAGCTGTCAAACCACACAAGTACAGTTATATGCCTGCTCCTGTCAAATATCATTCATCAACAGCATAGGACAGCACATCATACTGCAGTGTGTGATCTGCTGATATAGATTAGGTTAAGTGGTGATTGCAAATTGGCTCTGTGTGAGTGTTGGTATCTGTGACTAGGACCTATGATGGACTGGTAAAATGTCCAGGGCTGTGCTTTATGCCTAGAGCTCCCAGTAGAGTCTCCAGCCCACTGTAACCCTTAAAATGGATTAAATAGGTTTGAGAATGTTATTTAGACGTAATTTGAGAAAGTAAACACAAATTTAATGGAAAATCTTCAAAGTTTTATTTTTAATTATAAAACCTGATTTACACTTCTCCTTCTTTTGGCTGCTCCTGTTAGGGGTTGACACAGCGGATCATCTTCTTCCATATCTTTCATAACATAGCTGCTCTCACTACCATCCTGTAAACCTTCCCTTTCACTCTTGCTTATATCCGTCTGTCACAAATCACTCCTGACACTCTTCTCCACCCAATCCACCCATTCCACCCTGCCTGCACTCTCTTTTTCACCTCTCTTCCACAATCCTCATTACTCTGTACTGTTGATCCCAAGTATTTAAACTCATCCACCTTTGCCAACTCTACTCCCTGCATCCTCACCATTCCACTGACCTCCTTCACATTTACACACATGTATTCTGCCTTGTTCCCACTGACCTTCATTCCTCTCCTCTCTACAGCATATCTCCACCTCTCCAGGGTCTCCTCAACCTGCTCCCTACTATTGCTACAGATCACAATGTCATCAGCAAACATCATAGTCCACAAGGACTCCTGTTAAATCTCGTCTGTCAACCTGTCCATCACCATTGCAAATAAGAAAGGGCTCAGAGCCACATAACACATAACAATTTAAATTTCAAGTGTACAATAACATGAAAACTCTTAGAATAACATGTATCACATATATGATTTCCTGTACAAGTGAATCCATTATTACCCTCAACACTTTGTACATTCCACTTCTTTTTTGGTTATAACAATGTAGCCTAATATCAACTTTACAAAAGTCTTCACTGATAACAAAAACAGAATGACTTAAGCCAATAGTATCATCTCAGAATTCCCTTTTGATGATTCTACTAGTCATGAAGGAATAAATTAATGTTTCATCTATTTCATAAAATGAATTCAAATCAAGGTACTGTATGGAGATTTGTATATTAATATAAAAGTCCATAAGGACTAAAATCAAGGACACCGTAAATTAAAAAGATTTTATACAATGATAACATCATAAGAAAAATATTATATCAGGCAAAAGTACTACTGAAGTAATACAGTAAGTCTTAACTTCTTTTTTAAAACTTTCCAAAAGGTCCATCTCCTTCAGATCCTCTAGCAGATTGTATCAGTGATTACAACTATTGGTATTAAAAGCTGCTCCGACAAGTGTTTAAATCATGTATTTATTATAGGTGTTTCAATCTGAGAGTCTGAGAGGCAGAATCTAAAAATCTTTTAGAATCACGTCTGAAAAGAACTGAGGTGAGATTAATAAAAGGGTTATAATACACAAATTTTAAAATCATGTCTATAAGAAAAAAGTATCAATATAAAAACAGGTGTATCTCTTCTTTGTTTTAAGGTTGTTCTGGCAGAAGTATTTTGAATTATTTTACTTATGGTGAATCCAGAAAAATATTAATGATTGTAGTCAAGGTGGCAGGAAATAAATGTATGTGGCAGCTTTTAAGAATCCTCCTGGATGAAAAGGGGCCTCACCTTATCTATATGTTACGAATGAGGAAAAGCTGACTCAGTAATTTAAAGTACATTTGTTGTCATATTACACATACTGTATTAACCATATTAGTAGGATGGCATTGTTTTTAAGGAACACTGCAAAGGTTGTATTGTAAGATGCTGAGAAATTAATTTACACTTTTGTTTTTAGTGTTCTACACTACTGAAATGTACTCCTACCTGGTCTACCTAAAAAAACATCAATCTGTTGCAGGTAATCCAGAATGCAGCAGCAGGAATCCTGTCCAGAAAAAGAAAATCTGAGTACATCTCACCAGTATTAACATTGTTATGTCGGTTACCCATGTCCTTGAGAGATGGCTTTAAAATATTACTAATGATATATAAAATTTTAACTAATCTAGCTTCTTCCTATATTTTGGCGTGTCTGTCCTACTACATTCCAAGTCGTAACCTTAGGTCTTCTAATAATGGCCTGCTTAAAATTCTAAGAGCCAAGTTTATAAGAAATGGTGAGGCAGTCTTTTGCTATTACGCACCAAAAATCTGGAACACATGACCAATTGAGATACGGCAGGCTAATAATGTGGAACATTTTAAGAAACTCCTAAAATCCCACTTTTTTAATTTTACTTTTTCATAGCCTCAATTTAGTTTTACTCTTAGATATGTATCAAATTATCATTCTCTTCAGTGAATCTACAATCTGTATTAAGCTTACTCCTCTCTGTTTTCTTTTCCAGTTCCTTTATGGAGGCTTTCGGCACCTCCACCACCCGATCAGAGTTCTGTGCAGCCACCTGTGATGTTGAATGAACAACAAAGAGCTACCTAAAAACATTTATGGCAAGCAGAATGCCCAGGTGGGTCTGGAAGGTGTTTTGGCTTGGACAACCTGCTGATTTATTTTTTCCCAGAGTTAACTATTTTTTTTGTCCACCCTTGCCATCTGACTTTATCATCAAACTGTCATTTAGAAACTTAAAAAAAGTTGAATTTTTCTTATGTATGTGTACAGTATGTATCTATCTATTGTACACTACTTAGTCATTGTTATTCTTATTTAAATTCAATTTGTTTTTCTTTGCATGTAACTACTTTATCACATGTTGCAAAGCACTTTGAGCTACAATATCTGTATGAAAATGTGCTGTAGTAATAAATGTTATCATTGTCTTTTCAAACATTTACCACTTTAAAATTATTCTGAAATTTTGTCCATTCAATTCAATTCAATCTGTGACAAGGAAAAGTGCAAGTACAAATTTTACAAATTACTAAATGCAGAATTAGTACACATATTTGTTTAAGCACACAGGAAAACAAACTATTTTGATACTAATATAAATGTAAACAAATAATAACTAGTAATTAATTGTTTAACTTCCTGTATTGTCCATCATTCTTTAAACAGATAAACATACATGACACATTACATCATTTCTTTATTTTTGATTTTGGAAAGAAAGAATCTTTTTCCTATTTAATCTAAAGAGTTCACAGTTATCCATTACCTTAAATTAAAGAGATACAACATTCTACAGTTTTGGGAAATCTGCTTCAAAATAAATATAAAATTGTATGCCATCTGTTTAACAGTGAAAATGTATATGATACTGATTAATTCTTTTTCCAAGCAGAAGCATAGACAAAGGGAAAAACAGGCAACCTGAATTCTTGTTTCAGCAATACCTAAATCAATGGAAACGATTTCTGAAAAAGCCACACATCCATTTTCTAAATCTGTTGCCCTATTACAGGGTCACAGGAATGTGGAACCTGTCACTGTAGCTTCGCACAAAAGGCAAGAATCAATCCTGAATGGTTAGCCAGATTACCTGATGATGCACTTCATGTACATACTGACAAAGAAATACTGAAAAATTTAAAGCCATATAATTATCCAATTTACCCTTACAATAACATAATCTAACACTGTATGTATAATAAACCATTTAAGACCAAACCACACTGCTTTCATATTATAAAAAGCATCAAGGAAGCTATGATTTTTTTCTAATGCATAGTTATTATGAAGGAGATGCTAGCAAATCTAACATATATAACACTAACAAACATGGCACTTCTGAGGTTACAGATTTAAAATGGAGAGCTTCGATCCTGAAAAAATATAATTTTACCTAGAACCATAATTTATGTCTCTCTATCATATAAAAAAATATATCATCTCAGGAAGACACTTTGAAGTCCTGCGAGACTTCTTGCACGTCACGCCCCGCTTACAAACAAATTCCCGGGAGACAAGGAAGTGAGACAGTGACAGCTGGTGTACAGGCTTTTAAATGATCGTTGTGCAGCGCAACATGCAGAACACACAGCTCGGTAGCAGCAGCTGCTGTACAGGCTTTTACAGTAAATGATCGTTACATAGCGTGACATGCAGAACACGCAGCACGGAACCAGCAGCTGCTGTACAGGCTTTTAAATGAAGGTCGCGCAGCACGTCATGCAGAACACACAGCTCGGTAGCAGCAGCTGCTGTACAGGCTTTTAAATGATCGTCACGCAGCGCGACATGCAGAACACGCAGCTCGGTAGCAGCAGCTGCTGTACAGGCTTTTGAATGATCATTGCGCAGCGCAACATGCAGATCACGCAGCTCAGCAGAAGAAGCTGCAAGCCAGCAGCTGATTTGTCTGCATCTCCTTAGCGTGCATTTAGCCCCCCCCCCCTTCACAACGCACGCAGCAGAGACGTGAAGTGGCGAGTGTGAAGCACACCCCCAGAGAGAGTGGAGAATACATTTTTCAATTTTAGTTTGATGACACCACAATTACACATCATCTGTCAATAATTTAACATTTTGTCAATATATTTCTACAGTTCCTAATTTATAGTTCAAATTGAGTTAATGTATTTATTTCATTCATTACTTTTGTCAGGCTGTTAAAATTGTTCACAATCTAATGTATACTTACTTCAAAATACAATAACAAGAGTCATAACTAGAACCAAGAAATACAACCATATAACTCCAAATCTTACATCACTCTACTGGCTTCCAGTTACGTTTAGCACTAGTATTAAAGCCTTTAATATAAAATGCAAATAAATTATATAAATGACATTTATTCTTGCTAGTCATTTCCATTTTCTTTTTACTATTTTGGTCACTTACATTGGCAATAGAGGTAGCTTAGGGAAGACATGCTGTTGCCAACAATGAATTCATTTTGTATCCTGAATTCGCCGTTCATTCCGAGCTGTGGTACACTGAATGTCAGTAGTGCAGCTGGGTGGGAGGCTGAAATAGGTTAATTGATTTCTGGGGCTAGACTTTATTTTCACATTTTAATTTAATCTGCTCATGAAACATACAGACCTACTGTCCTAAAATGAAAAGATGCAAATCACTAAATATAAACAACAGTAAACTCTATTATTTACAAATTTAATAGCAATTTATTTTGAATTCTATACAGTAGTTACTGTACAATAAACGTTTCTGCCCAAAATGTAAGTGTCCACCAGGTTGCCGCTACCTAAAACAAATTTTAGGTCATAAGCTGTCAATTACAAGTTCTAGCACCATTAGTTCATGAGTAATAGCATGACAGACTATATAGACATTAGCATTTTATATATAGAGAGAGACATAGAAATACCATATTTCTAATTTATATATATTTTATTTCATTCAAAAGTGTTCTCTGAAACATTTATGCCAGGATTGTCTCCAGATGTCCATCTAATATTGCACAGTCATCAACTAAGCTGAAAAGTACTGTACAATGGGATTAAGTTTTAACATGCAACCCAAATTTATAGACTTTTCTCTTTACTAAAATATTAACTTAAAAGAGTTTCTAATGATCAATAATAAAGCTACTATATTCAAAACTTATATGGGACCCAATCTGATTACTTAAATTTATGTCAATCTACTATACAGGGTTAGGCAGAAAGGACGGACGTCTTTGAAATGGCTAGAACTCACCACTAGGTGGAGTGACAGATGTGCAGTAGGTGCTGTTAGGTTCGCAAAGTCTTAGCATTTGGCCTCAGTAATCTTTTGGTAAGGCCTATTTTGCATTTAGACCTGCATTTCCATCCCTACAAATTGGCCATTGTGCAACAGTTGAAGGCTAGGGATTATGCACAGTGACTGAACTTAGCACATGAAATGGAAGCAATTTTTGAGCAAAATGACATCCTCATTTTGTTCATGAGTGATGAAGCTCATTTTCATCTCAATGACTTGGTGAATCAACAGAATTGCCGTTATTGGGCTTCTAAAAATCCTAAACAATTATACGAAAGACCACTGCACAGCCTGAAAGTGACCGGTTTGGTGCGCTATGGACAGAGCAATATTGAAAAGAGTGGAGGCCAACTTCCATGAATGCCTTCAGAAATGCCTCAGTGATGACGGACACCACATGGGAGATGTTGTTTCCCACACTTGATTTTGTCAAATGCTTTTTCAATATGAACTCAAATCTTTCAATAAATTTCTTTCTAAGAAAAAATTTACAATTTTGTGATTTTGTAAAAAATGTCCATCCTTTCTGCCTCACCCTGTATAATAAAACACTAAGGTTTGTGTGTGTGTGTGCCTGGTTCTTCCAAGCAACCTGATTAGTCAGTCTTGCTTTGGTGACATGTTCAAATGAGGAGGTGCAACTGTGAGATGTACGAGGAAGAGTAAAGGCATAAGAGGCATGCAGAGAGTTGCCATTAAAGAGAAGAGGTATAAAAGTGGACAGGAGGTGTGCAAGGCACCTTCAGCATGAGAGAGTTTGGGAAGCAGGTCAAGAAAGGTTTACACAAATGAGGAAACTAAGGACAGGTACTGAAGGTACACACAGGGCAAGAGGTGTGAAATATTTTTTAATTTACTCGACTGCAGGTAATGAGGCTAGTATTCTTTAAATCGCTGAATATAATCTGATTGTGCAGTAGAAATTTCGAACGTCTCCAAAGAAAATACAAGAAACACAAAGAATTACAAATTATTCCACCCTGAAAATAATGTGGAGTGTTAGCTTCTCAAATTACTGATGGCAAGTGTCATTGCTCACAAAGGCAAAGAAGTCTGGATTTGCAGTAATAACTGAATAAATCTTGTGCAGTCCATGAACTTTCATTAAGAAGATATGCTGGAACACCCTGGTCATAAATGGTGAGTTTTCCAGACAGGGTCAATCAGTTTTCTTTTTACGATTCCTCATTATTTATCCCCTTAACATCTGTTACCTCACGCTATTTATTTAGCACTGTTAGAAAATAATTATTCAACAACATTTTCTGCTAATATGAACACAATTTAGCATAACAAAACAAAAACATTTGGTGGTACTGAAATTAAAAAAAGACAATGAACAATTAAACACAAGAGAAAACCACTTAAATTTGCTGATTGAGAATGGAATATGCTTCGGATCATGTCCATTCATCTTTTGTTTGCAGGTTGTCAGTCGCATCTCATTCTTACATTTTTTTAAATACCCTGACTATGGCATGGTCTGAATTTATTGTACAGCTCTGTAATTGTATTCTGATGATTACTGCATTTGGTAGCCATTCATGGAGCACTGGAGCTCTATTTATTTTTATGAACAATAAACAAGTGAGTAAACACCAAGGGAACTAAACATTCAATGTTTGTTCATATGCGACTATTGTTTTTGTTTTGCTTTATATTTAATAAAATGGCAAGATACAGAACCCCATTAATTAGTAGGGTTTGATATTTTTACTAAATCATACGAAATGTATTACATGTTGTGTGATATCACAATTTTTTAAATATACTGAAAAATGCATTTTTTCCAAACTCTTTATGACAATAGTGTGAATCTTACATTTGTTGAAGACAACAGTGACCACCAACTAGATATCCATACTCAAACATGATAGATTTCAAGTTTCCACCGCCATTCTGGAAAATTTGAAAACTGGAACAGTATGCCGAAATGATGCAAACTTTATCTGCAAACAATATATATTAAATGTCATAAAGATCTAGCTGTTAATGGTTAAGGATGGTCAAGCTCTCTAAAGTTCAAGTGAATAATTTCATTTTAAAATGCTTTCCATTTTTAGGGTTATATACAGTAAATTTTCATTTACTTATTCAAAATTAAAAGCAAATGTTCTTGTAATATCTTCTAATAAATCAAATTGGAGCTCTTATTTTATATTCAAACTAGAAATCAAATAGCTTTTATTCTGAACATACATTTTCCTTTGATAAATTCCAGTTTGGAATATAATCTATTTCTTTTACAGACCTCTTGTGGGGATTACAGGTGGCCTCAGGTTCATTTTTTTGTAACCCAATGCCTTTAAAACAATCTGGTATTCATTATATTGTGGCTATAAAATTATTAGTTTTATAAGCCTTCATTCTTAGACTACCATTTGTGAATTTCCCATTGGGATTAATAAAGTATCTATCTATCTATCTATCTATCTATCTACCATTAGCTGTATGATAAATAATTTCACCGCTTTCTACTTGGTTATCATCATATTTTCAGCTTCAGATTTATCTTTTATTACATTACAGGTGGTGTTTCATATGTTTGAAGCAAGGCAACAACAAAGGACTCCAGGGTTGAGGGTATGTTTATTATTTGTCTTAAATGTGTAAAGTCTCATCCCACCTAAAGGCACCCAGGATGCATACTCTTCAGATACAGAAATATTATTAGTGATGTACCAAATTAACATGCATATATACAAATTCAGCTGACTGATGTAGTAAAATACGAAATCTGCACAATACAACGTGGCAGCACGGCATTCAACATTACTTTCAGTGGAAGTGTAAATCAGTAATAGTATTCAGATTTAAACTCCACGATGGAGCTAGCAAAACCAACTGGAGTGAGTGTGTGACATCTCCATCATGCTACCTGTCTGTACTCAAAGTCTTTTGTCTAAATGCAAATATTCATTAATTGCCTCGCAGTTAGGAGACCTGAGTTCGCTTCCTGGGCCCACCCTGTGTGGAGTTTGCATGTTCTCCCCGTGTCTGCGTGGGTTTCCTCCAGTTGTTCCAGTTTGCTCCCACAGTCCAACGACATGCAGGTTAGGTGCATTGACGATCCTAAATTGTGCTTGGTGTGTGGATGTGTGTGCCCTGCGGTGGGATGGCAACCTGCCCAGGGTTTGTTCCTGCCTTGCGCCCTGTGTTGGCTGGGATTGGTTCCAGCAGACCCCCGTGACCCTGTGTTAGGATGCAGCGGGTTGGACAATGACTGACTGATTTGAAACTTTTCACTTATCTTATGCAATCTTATCTTATCCTTTTCTACACAAATGCGCTGTTATGTATCAAAATTTTCCATTGGGATTAATACATTTTATCTAATCTAATCGAATAAAAGTTATTTTGTAGAAAACAAAATATGCTAACTTATTGAGAGGAATGCACCAAAACACAGTGCCATGAATCTAACCGGGTACTGCAGTGGCACTTAGAACAAACTAATAGCTATTACAAGCTCTTTGTGAAATACACATTTAAAAGAACAAATTTGAACAAATAATTAGTTCTGCGAGGTTCTGCTCTTAAATGTGCTTTAATTCCTAATCCCCGTTAATATAGTGGAAAGCCTGTTTTAGACATTCCATTTAAATTGCATTTTGTGGTTTAAACAATTACTTTAGATCAACTTTCTAAAATAAGAATTCTATAAACAATACATACTGTATAAATTCAAATGGAAACCATAATTATTCATTTTTGTCACATTCTTAAGGCATTTTTATACTGGGTGATGTCTCCTAATATATAAAAATGAACATAAATATTAACATGGCGAAATGTTAATTCTGAAAAAGCGTAAATTTACTATTCAGCTATGTATCTTTTTCAGCAAAATTCCAAAGATATAACCTTCTCAGTATATTTTGTTTCAGAAAATCAAGGGGATGAACCAATATAGATTTTTGTCTTCTTTGGCTCGTATCACTTCCTGTTCACTTTCATCGCTCACATTAGGCACTTCATGGTAACCTCTATGTACCTTTATGTTGAAAAATCCATGGAAGGGCCAAGTGATCAGAGAGGCCAACAGACTACCACAGCTTTATTTTTCGTAGCTCCAACGTTATTACACGATGTTTATTTGTATCTCCTCCATTTCCGATTGGCCTTTTACACACTACATTCCTCCATCCATCTGTTCTCAATATTGCTTCATTCATTTGTGGGTCATGGAGTATCAGAGCCTAAGCCAAGATCATCAGGCGCTGCTCCATCACAGGACATATTCACCCAGACACCCGCCCCGCAGCTCAGACTGACAAATTTAGAGCCACCAATTAACTTAACACATATGGAGAGGGTAGGAGGAAAACTGATACAGATAAAGGTACAACTGTGTATACGCCACATGTTACAGATAATATCAGGCTACAATTTAATCCCTTTGTACCATTGTGCCACCTATAATACCACATACATTTGCACATTATTTGCCTGGAAGTAATTAGCAATTTTACAATAAATTCATGAGATGCCAAGAGATTATAAACAAGTGCACTTTATTCAGCAATCCTAAAAGCTTTCATTATTAACTCCATTTAAATGAAATTTTTACAGTAGAAGGAACTTTTCCCTTACTGCTGTCAACTTTTTTTTTTATATATACCATAATCTTAATTCACATTAAAATAAATTACATTCTGTGTTAACAGTAAACTGAATTTAGCTATTGACAAAGCATCTATTGTACTTGTCACTTTGTGGTCTCAAGTGTTTTGGGTTATGCTTCTGTAATTATTCTATTCTTATAAATTTCCATGCAGGAAAATTTCAAATTCATTATTTTTCTTTTACATATACAGTGTAGTGCTCATCACTAATTACTGGTTTAGAGTGCATCATTAAATATACAGTTCAATAACAGCAAACTACCAAAGCATACATTTACCTATATAAGCACACATTAAAACTGAGCTTGAGAATCTTGAGAAGTCCAATGTCATTATAATGTCTATAGCCATTAACATTAAGGTATATTAAAAGTTTCTGATTATTTACTATATGCTAACCTCATATATAGAGTAGTGCAAATGAAAGTTAAAAGTCAACATTGACTTCATTTTATATACGCTTTTATTGTACAGATGGGAAAAGTACAGAATGATGTTAAGCATTTAGGAAACCATAGCAGCCACAAGTAATACAGAATTAATTTATCACTATTTACAACTAACAAACCTACAACACAGAACAGTTAACTTTTGGCAAAGAGTAATTTTACGTCTCCTAAGTACTGTACATGAAAATTGTCAGAGGGCATAAACAGAATGTTGCTCAGAAGCATTTTTGAAAAACCAGAAAAACCCCCCGATGGTTAGGCCCTTAGGCACAATTTGCTCAGGCTTTACTGTAGTTACACTCCTGCTGATTCATTTGAATAAAAGAAAAATGCAACAAAAATGAAAAATCCCCATTGTCTTTGTCAATTTATTTGTTTCACTCCAGATCTGCTCACAGATGAAATATGAGAATATTTGTTTCAATATTTTTACTTTTTACTTTTGAAAAAAAAGGACAATCAAATTTGAAGCACAAGGTAAAAGTGAGTCACCTCAGAACTGAGAGAATGACAAAGATAAATCATTGCAAGGAGGACACTCATAATGGCTCAGGTAAAATCAGATGAGCGTCCCGCTGCTTGAGCTCATTAGTTGCCTACAAACCCTGTCGCCTGCATCCTGCCACCCATTTTTCTCTCTGAGCTTTCAGTCCTTCCTCTTAGGCAACAATCTGCTGACTCATTACAATATGAAGCAGTACCATTTTTAACTTTTAGCAAGGTGTTAAAAATAATCTGCAGACTTCAGAGGATGGATCACAATCACATAATAATAAACACATTTAGGGAACAACAGACAAAAGAATATTACAGACCCTGAGATAATAAAGCAATCAAACAAGACAAAGACAACTAATTACTGTATATTATTTCCTTCTTTCTTTCTCAAAGGAAATTGATTTCAAACTATAAAAATTGTGTGATTATTGGCGAGCACCATTACAGCTCCTGGAACCTGGGTTGAATTAGCTGTCTCATATTTCATATTGATGTAGTTTTTTTCTGGTTAATCTGTTTTTCACTCAAAGACTTGCATTTTATAATAACTATATTCTTCTAGATTATGTGCCAGTGTCTTATGTGACAACTTGTTATCCAATGCAGGAACTGATTCCCACCTCAAATTTAGTGTTGCTGGAATAGAACTTCCACAACCCTGCAATGGGTCTAAAGAATTCAGGAAATAAGTGAATGAGGGGTTGTCAACTGTTTTGAAGCTTTTGTACTACTCCCTATCTTTATAATTCTGATAATCTAAAGGATCTAATCAGAGCAGAATTTACTATAATTTAGAAATTAAATTAATTATTTAAATTTTATTTTCACTGGACCTTGTGCAACAGCTGTCATCGACCATTATCTAATGGCACACCTCTGTGTTTGTTTGCATTATTTCTTCACTTGCATAGTGCAGGTGATCTACAGAACAGCAGTAATGTCAGTACATAATATTTTAGGCCCCCATTCGTATCGTCACTGAGGAGAACAGCACATTGAAAAAATAGATTTGCTGTATATGCACTGAATGTAGATACTGTATATGGAAAAACAGAACCATGTATATTGTTATATTTTTAAGCAAGAAAATGTAAGAAGCAAGAATGCTACCCATTACCATTTCCTAACAATCGTGCTTTCCTGTTTCCTGCAGAAGAGGCCAAGCACAGACACACTACAAACACCATGGAGGAATGTACTCAGTCTTGCTGCTGTCTCCAATGCATTTTTTGGAGTGCGATTTCAATGAGTTTCACCATAAACCACCATTGGCAAAGTGGACATCGCACTACAAGAACAACTACAATACAATGTCTGCAGATGACAGGAAATGACTCTAGTGATTTTTTTTTCCCACTAGTGACTTTTATTTAAATACAAAGTGATAGGTAGACACATACTGAATTAAATTATGTAAAAGGCAAAAATCTTTAAATGGTAACTGTCTGTTACCATTGGAGCTTCTTTTTAATTTTTCATGGATTTCTCTGGAGTTGGAATACTAATCTTGGCATTATTTTGGTAGTTTCAGCACTAAAGGAATCTAACTCTACAATCAGAATCAGAATAGAAATTTCATATTTTTTACCAATGCTATTTTATTTTAAAGATGCTACTTGGTGGGTATGTGTAATCCATTTTCATGGTAATTTCCCATGCAGCACCAGGGCCACAATGCTTCATCGGCACACCAATATAAAGATCACCATAAAATTGTCACTATTATCAGAGAAATAACCAAACATAGTCTACTATTTACTTTGAACTTTGATTACTATGATTACAATGAACTTTGATTGGTATTTGGATACCAATTTGGACAACAATTTTTGGTTTCTGATTTAGCTTTGATTCTTCTTTCTTGTCGACTTTCAATTATGACCCATGCTTTGCCCTCTGACCCTATTTTTTTGTCATGATTCTCACTCTGTAATTATCTGGACAGGCTTGCTTTATACATTAGGAGCATTTGCACCCATAGAAAACTCTTGGTATAGAAGCTGGCGTGACTCAGACATAAAATAGCTGTCGATTAGTCTAGCACTAATATAAGGAAAGCAAAATAAATTGCATTATTAATCAATATTTTATATAGGGTCTTCCATACCAACCAGTATTAATAATTGCCTTACAAAATATATATTTTGTTATAAAAGATTAAACAAAGAATTGTATTCCTTTATAATAAATAATCATAAAAATCTAATGAAAAATACATCACAGAAGCATTTGAAAGGCAAACTATAGTCATGCGCCAAATTACACCTCCATTTGGGACTATCCATTTGGCTGTATGGCGTATTGGCCATATGTTGGTCATAAAATGTTCAGGTCATTGCAATTGAGGCTCTGTGGGTCTGGTGCAGGTTACTGGTACTTTAACTGTTGGTATAGAGTACCAGAAACCAATCTTCGAGTCTCAGAGTTGGCATGCCAGACTGGAATAAGGCAGAGTTTCTCAACCACTGTCTCTGGCGCCATTGGGTCATGCGTTGCCGTCTTTGGTTTGGAAGTGAATCATGGTAGGCCACCTAAGCCAGCGTTTCTCAACCTTCATTTATAAGTGAGCTCATTTCACCCAAGGGGGCAGTTTGCAATTGTTGCTAGTGGGCCATCAATTAACTTAAGAAGGCTAAACTAGGTCTCAGGAGTTAGGATCATAAAGGCAGAGAAACAGGGAAGGGAGTGCAGGCTGAATGCATTAGCCACGTTGAGCAGGGCATAAGCACAACAAACCTTAAGGGGCCCTCCAGGAGTCAGAGAATATATGAGACCTTGTGAAATAATAATGATAATAACAAAAGATTTATTACTGCAGCAAGTTTTGGCAATTTCTAGAACATCATTACCTTATTGTTCTCCTTTGGGCCTCGG
The DNA here is from genome assembly GCF_016835505.1 of Polypterus senegalus. Classification (NCBI taxonomy): domain Eukaryota; kingdom Metazoa; phylum Chordata; class Cladistia; order Polypteriformes; family Polypteridae; genus Polypterus; species Polypterus senegalus. Next base: position 192,304,447 of record NC_053157.1, on the reverse strand, counting down.
GCATAAGCATGAATCTGCTTACCTCGGTCAGCAATAAATCGACACATGACCGTATTATAAAACTGAGCTACCGCACAAGGAATACTGTCATTGTATGCTGTTAGACTTACATTCTGATCCTTAAAAGCAAAATGAATACAGATGTCCATGAGACATAAAAGGTTAATACCTTTAAATATAATTTTAAAAAGAGCTCTTCTGCCTAAAATATTCCAAATCACTAACCAAACAGCATATGTCTATTTAAAAAAAAAAAACTGAATATAGTTTAAAATTCAAAGTGCATGGTGTCTTTAGCAAGGAAAAGTATATTACTTATCATAATCCTACTCCATAATCTAGACTGCAAAGGAAACCATTAACTGCACTTCAAAACGCCCCAGAGGTAATTCAGTACCACCAGTGAGGCCAGCGCCAAATTCATATAACAGAAAGTTTTCTTTGGCCAGTTGTACTATTATGCCTTTGAAGTGATCCTTGGCGAGTGCTTCCAACTAATGATTGAAAAAATAATTTTGGAACAAAATATTTTTATGAAAATAAGATTCTAATCTTGAAATAAGATTAAAATCATATATTCACTTAGTTACAGATATTAGTTAAATTAACTTGAGACTTTGATCTTCAATCAGTAGAGATAAGAACTTTCAAATACAAATTTGAGGAGAAAAACAATTTTTAAAGGGTTTAATAAATAGGAGATAAAAATAAACTTTGAGAAATAACCTGAAGGGAGCACATGGTACTTAAAGTAGTCAGCTAAGTCAGATTTAAAATGAGAAGTTATCCCTTCTACATTTTGTTGTACACTGATGCTCATATTTCACTCTCAAATCATTTTTCACCTGTAGCCAGAGGTACAGAATAAGAAATCATATACGATTAATGTGTCACACTTGCCACTTGTCTGTTGGCCTAATTGCTTTATATATACTGTGACAGGGCACCAGCTGTGAAAGTCAAAAGGGTAAAGTTAGTCAGGGAACAAGGAGACAATAGGAGATGGGCCCGGTAAGGTAAGTCTTACTCCAGAAGGACCCAGTTATGTTATAGCAGGTCAACAGTCATTAGAGATCTGTCATACTCCCTGTTTTCCAATAAAATCTATTTATAACATGGGCAGAAAGTTAAAAGATCATAACAAAGATTAAACTGAAAGAAGTTTACATAACTCAGAGGTACCTGACGTTTACATGACTCTTTTGCCCAGTAATGGTTTAATAAAAGGCTTAGGAATGTAAAATGACCTGGGGCCACAAAGACAACCTCTAGGAATCAGGCTCTAGGGCTTTTGGGGACCATTCCTAATCCCAAATGTGTTTCCAGAGATTATACCAGAAGTGATACCATTGTGGAGAGTAAAACTGCCCTTTGGTTAGTTTAACTTTCATCTTACAGTGATGAAGTCAATTAGCCAAAGGCTCCTTCTGCAAGGAAAGTAACGCAGTCTGGAGAGATAAAAATTGTAAGTGAGTGGCAAACTGATTTGAGTGCGTCCTTCTAGCATTATTGTTATGTTTGAATGACAGGCCAAAAAAACTAGCTGCTCCACCTTATTAACAGGATCCAGACGCATATAGTTAGGCCAAATGTGTCAAATGGTGCAAATTGTCATTTTCAAATTATTTTTCCTTCCCTTGTACTCACTTTGAACCATATTTTTATATAGAAGTGTTGACTCTTTCATTCAGGTTAAGAGTGGTACACAAAAGTACTGTATATAACATATCGACTCATCTGATGTATCAACACAAATATATCTTATTACAAGAATAAAAAGCACAAGATTGTATATTTTAGCAGTGTTTAGATGCTGTATACAAAGAGAAAAAGAAAAAGGTAAGGGCATTCCCAATAATAGGCTGACATTGCACATTTCCTGCAAGTCAAGGTAAATGGGTACAGCTGTGTAGCAGACAGACCCTCAACTTTTTAATTATCATCAGATAAATAGCCTTTTTCCCTGTGGAGTAATCAGTTTTAGAATACAGCTGACCTTGGACAAGTGGAATGAGAAGTTTAAAGAAAAAACACTCCTTTACTTCTTATATGAGGGCTGTTGAAGTTAAACCAATTAATTGCAAAGGTATAATACATTATTTTTCCTTAGTCAAACACAGTTAAATATAGTCAAATATGCATTGTTTGACTATATATTTGGCTGTGTTTCAATTCCACTGCTCAGTCTCATAGTGTTCCCCCTGTAAGACTCCACTTCTGTGTCTCTAATCACTGTTTGCAAGGATGGACACTACTTGGAAACCTCATGCCAAAACTATTGAGGAATATATCAGACAAAATGAAATAAATAAAAATGCAAATAAATAAAAGTACTGTGAAATGTGACAATGATTAAAGACAAAGAGCATGAACAAACATGTTACTGAATATTGTTTTTGTTGCTCATTGTTTATTTTATTTTGTCCATAATACTCCTCTAAATGCAACAGGAAATACTACTAGAATTTAAAACTGTCACTTTTACTCATCAAAGCTGAAAGGATGGACTCTAGCGACTGCTGTGCTTTAACTGGTGAAATTGTCAGTAAACTGGACCTGCACCTTCTGTCATCAAATGCCACTGATACTTCAGATGAAGGCTCCTAATGATGTATTCTAAGTTTATATAATTAAAGTAGCCGCTTCGCACAGTAATTTTTTCTTAGTGAATACCTACTGACTTAGACGTACTGTCCAGCCAGAATTTCAGCTTTTTACCTAAATTGGAAATGACATTGCGCCAGCTATCCATTCTTGGTCTAGTGGATGGTGGTCCAATACAATGGATCCATAAAGCCTGTTAAAGATAAGTCCAGTTGGGCTGCACGGTTCAATTAGCCAACAAGGTATTGCCAGTGAACCCGATCAAAACGTATTGCTGAAGTGGTTAGCCATGTTCAAGAGTTAGGTTCTCATGGTTTTCCTTCCACCGTGGGAGTTAATTTTGAACCAGTCTTGCCTTAAGGGTTACATATGCATCCATTTTTCCTAATTTTTCTGGCACCATAGATCTAAAAATATTTGAAACAATCAAGACAATTCCCCATTGTAAAATCACAATTTAACAACTTAAGTGTTCATTCTTAAAATGGGAAGCAATTACACATATTATTCACACGGTCTTTTTCCAAGTTGTTATCCTTCAGCATAACACATCATTAAGTTACAGTGACCGTCCCTAGTAAAAGAATCTTCAAACACCCTCTGTAACAATCAGAATCTTTCTTGAAAACCAATACTATTCTTAATATGAAGCCATACACAACATTGAAGTTGAAATATTATGTCAAATCCCAATAAAAAATAAATGAGTTCACAATATGTTATTGTTGACAGCCTTTCAATGAAAATAACATTCCACCTGATCTATTTCGAGTTTATTTGAACTAAAAGACAGGTGATTATTTGCTAAATTTACTATATTTATTTTTTTATGTCAAAATGCCAAAGTTAAGTTTATATTGATTTATGTTCCCTCAATGTATGGCCTCAGGCAGGAAGCAGTTTTGAGCAGGCTGTTTGCTTTACCTGTCTTTCAAATGGTGCAGGAAATTGTGCAGAAATCATTCTAAAGGTATCAGTTTTAAATGACTTTTTTTATGTGCATGTTAAATAGAGCACAGAAGAGTTACATAAGTTCAAACGCTGACACTAATGATCAAATAATATCTGTGAGTTTATTGGAAGTGCACAAAGAAAGTTTAAAATATAGATCATGACCAGGGCCAAGCACCAGTCCATTTTGAAGCTACGACCTAGCAGTTAAACCACTGGACTGGACAGTACACAGTTACTGTCTAACCAGGCTACATCACTTGGTATGGTATAACTCTAAAGAAATAAATCTGATGATTTTAATTGAGTATTTCAGACAGGCCAGACCAATGGTAAAATGTAAAGCTTTTTGCCACAAAAACAACCATCACTTGGTAAAAAATCAATGGAAACAGAGCACACCTACTTTGATTCCATTATAAGTCAAGCTTTACAAGTATCTTACGCATAACTGCTAATTAACCACAATTCAGCCATTAACTTTGTTTTTCCTTTTTGTTATTCATGAATATGACATTAAACAATACTGATCTACATTTGCCCTTTTACTTAGTACATACCATAATAGGCACAGTGCCAGCTTTGTCCAATCGATTGTTCTCTCAACCTAGCTCCTTTCTACATCTAATCAACTTACTACAATCAGTGTACTGTTAGTCCTGATAGTCATGTACAGCATGAAGTTCTGCTCATATCTAGTGGGCGCTACTGCCAGAGAAACTATCTTCAGATGTGGATAATCTCTCTGCGTTGACAGCAAAGAAAATAGATGGGTTTTAACTAATGAAAATTCTGTTTTGTGTGTTTACCTTCTGATAACACATACAAGCCAAGACAGCAAAAGAATTTTTGTAACTGGAATAAACACCTAAAATATTTCAGCTATCTACAGGAAAATGCTTACACTACTGATATTTTTAAAAATTGTAAAGTCTCTCATGGCTGATGTTTAGTTCTATGTCAGTACTGCATACCACCTATAGCTTTCATGTTTTCTACAGCTTAGCACTTTAGCTAATTAAATCCACTTAAAGTTTACTTGCAAGGGTAAATAACCCATTCGTTGAGTTAAACCAGACACCATTACATCACAATGAATGAAAACAGAATTTGTACAGTTTAAGGACAGATCACTTTACTACTATGCTACTAGAAAGACACACTCATATCTGAAATTGAACAAACTATCTGTCAGGTAACATTCATAATAAAATCGGAAAAGGCTTTGAAACTCAGTGAAAATGGAATCTTAGGAAAGGTCAGTTTCAAAGTAGCTGAGTAACAGTGAAGACAGGCATTACTGTAGCCCTGCAAGCTTTTTACAAGAAAAAACAGATTGAAAGTATTGTGGGGATTTATGTACAACTAGACCTAATAACCCCAAACCTTCCTTCCAAATTATTTTCCAAAATCTATACAGTAAGCTATTTTTGATTCACTGAAGCATGAAAGTTTGGATTTTCAGCAGCTGGAAGATTTTGTTTATTGGATATTTGAAAGAAGCACTCAAAGTCATGTTAGTGGTCGATAGCAATTACATATTGTAGAAGGAAAATCAAACATTTGTACTCAAAAACAAAAATTCAGGAAAAAAAATCCAGATCAATGCAAGCTTCAGAGAACACTCAAGCTGTCACTTCCTGAATGAAAAATAAGAACTGGAGCACAACATTTGGCAGTCAATGACATTTAAGGGTTTATTTTGTTTGATTTTGATGTTCAGCTTCTTTTATTACCCTTCAATATGTTGCTTGGTGTGGAAGTCTGTGTTTACAGTAAAGCATACAATGAACACAAAGTCTTCTTTGAACATTTATCTGCAGTTTAACTAAAACTCAGAACTATGTAAGTGCCTGTATTAAAGGCTGATCAAACAAGAAAAAAATAATAAAATGACTGATATACTATTACATGTGGGAGTAATAATGATTCATCAGTTAGTTGTACTCAGTTACAAGTGACAGCATCAATGGTGAAAAGATATAAAAATTAGCATTTTTTATCCTGTAGATGTTTTTGATAGATAAGATAGCAGATACTTTTGTAGCTTTCTAAATGAGCAATACTGAAAATCTAATAGGGAAAGAGGCAACTGGAAATAATCAGAACATTTTAAATTTAACACAAACATCATGGTGAAAGCTGCCAAGGAGACAGTTTATAGAGTACTGTACTGACAACTCTGTCTCTAAGATCTCATGTGTGGAAGAGAAGGCATTTTTATTAGCACCTCACCTACACAAAACAAATCCACTTTGAAAACACTTTATCTGAGGGAGACAGCTTCACTGTAGACTCATCATCTATCAGCTCTGAGACAGTAAATATGATACATGTATAGCAAAAATGAAAAAAGATCTTGTCTTGTTTGCACTTTTACTTGAATATTAAAAAAAAACTAGGAGAATACTGTAAAACTAGCTAGTCTGGCCTGGAGGTACACAGGTAGTGGGAGCTCAGACTGTCCAAACATCAAACCGGAGCCGGTGCCTAAAGGAAGACCTAATGGAAGACACTGATTGGATGTTTTGTAGCATTGTATCTAAAAGGTATTTGTTAAGTGTTACAATTTATTCCAATACAACTGTAGCTACAATTCAAAGATAAAATTTGATTTTGAGAGTATAATAACACATTATGTGTGAGTACTAGATAAACAATGACTACTATTGATTGCTGAATATCTTCTAGTATAGCTGACATTTAAAAAAAATAAAACAGCGGAACATGGCACAAATGGTTTAAAGCAATACTTTACCCAAAAATGATAATTTTTGTATCTTTTACTTAACCCTTGTTGTATGTAATAATGGCCAAGAAAAACATTTACTCCCATAGAGAATTGAGATCACAGTCTCCAGATATAATGGACTTAAATGGTGTCCAAGATTGAACAAAAATAAACAATACTGAAATATCCATAGAAATAAAAAACTATTTGTGATGCATAATCTGTTATTAAAAAGTGCAAATTCATGTAAATTTTGTTTTATTTTTGTTCTTCTTAATTTTGAGTTATTAATTTTTATGTCTTTATATTATTTCTATTTGTTTCATTCATAAGTTTATAATCATGTTCTGTCTCTTTAAATGTTTTGCTGTTCCTTGTTCTTTGTGAGTTGAACCGAAGGAGGCAGGGCCACCCTGAAATCTATTCTCTTCAGGAGGAGGAGATCATTAGTTTATTGGTGAGGAAATAATCAGAAAAGATTTTTGATTCTTTTCTGGATTTTTCAATTTATTCTGCTCTTTTTTTAGGATTCTGATTTTCAGATTATGCATTTGAACTTGTTTGCTTAGGATTGCCTTTTATACAATTCCTTTCTGTTGTCTTTTTTGAGATTTTTCTATTTATTATCTACTTTTATATGAATTAATTCTGTATTTATAAAGATCTTCTGTTTGTCCTTTTAATTCAAGCTAAGGTTTTACGGACATCCTTGCTCTGTTATATTTTTGTGACATTTATAGTTGATTTGCCAGCTTTCCATTTTTGAGCCTGCTCTGGCAAAAGCCAGCTGTATATGGGACCTAGCTGGTTAAGGTGAACCTCTGCTGGAGTAGCAGCTTTTGAAGACCTAACACAATTTTGCCATCGTTATATAATCCAAATGTCAATTATTTTTTCATATGCTTATATGCCTCAAACATATGTACTTTGACTAAAATATTGTTAAAATTAAACATTTCCATAAAATTGCTCCTATACAAGACAGATAAGTGTTTTCAAATGGCATAGATCTTTTCCATTGGGGGGATTATTTATTGTTTTTATTTTTACTCCTTTAAAGTACTTAGCAGATCACCAAAATTTGCATAACCAGCCCCCTCCAGAATATAGACATATCCAGGAGAGTAACTGCAAATTAAAATTCTTATCCCAAATCCTGTTTTGCTCTCTGTTTAAACCCTGCAGGTTTTCCATTCAAATACTCAGGAGCTATTCACTCTAGTCACCAATTAAAGTCCAACTGATAACTAAATTAAACAATAAAAAATGATAACCCTTGATATACTGTAGATCTATTACTTAAATGTTAATCCTGTTAATATTTCTGCTTTCCAAAGAAATACGAATTTAAAATCACCTGTTGTTTAATTTATAAACTTGGTTTACTCACTTGATGAAAATGAAATAATGTTTGTCGTTATATGTTACAACATGGCAAATTTATAGTACTGAAAGAGGGTGTATTTACTTTTTCTGATAACAGTATGTGTGCAGAGCCTTTTAATGTGCTGATCGAGTCACACGTCACTTATTGATTCTTTTTACTGGTTAGTTGTAAAAGCCAACTGTAAGTTTTTTGAGTCACAAAAAAGTTATTGTGTCACGCAAATAGAAATTATTAGGTCTCAATAGAGGGCAGCAGTCTAGGCTCCAGGCCAGAAAATAATAGAGGCAAAGTGGGTTAGAGGATCCACATGTTGCTAACCATGAGTCACAAAGAACAGCCACGTTCTGAAGCTGGAACCTGATGACCCATTAGCCCACAAAACAGAAAATTCCAAAAGTACCATCTGGTATTAAGAAGAATTCTAGAAATTGAAAGAAAGAGATACAGAGGATGTACAAGAAGAAGCCAGTGCCAAGTTATGAAAAATGGAGATCAAGGACAAAAGCCTTTGTAATATACAAATGAGGATAAGAACAGACAGGAGGAAAAAATTTGAGGTGAGATAGGGATATCAGTTGATAGGATTGAGAAAAGGGAATCACTAAATGCATTTTAAAAGGAAGAGACAGAATAAAACTTATAAAACATGTTGAAGAACAAACCAAGGGACTTTAAAGAACAAAGGTGGCAAGTATCGGTTGGTACCCCCATATAGCACAACATTTGGGGTTGTAAGGTATTGACAATGCACATATTTAAACTGAACAGGATGGTTTTCAGGCATTCTGGAAATGTGCAAGATACTTTTTAAGTAGTATTTCAGGACAGGGCAGGAGAGTATGTGAGGTCATGCATCCAAATTGATGGGATACTTTGTACAAGACAGCACACAAAGCAGCATCAAGATTCTTATAGCAAGACAGAGACAAGTAACAAAAATTAATGGAAAGTGGAAGAGATGAGGACAACTTAATAGAATTACATATGTAGTAGGGACTGACCTCAGGGTGACTAGAGAACCTGGTCACAACAAACAAAACATTCTCAGCCACAAGTCAAAGATATCTTAAAGTCTGCCAAGAGGGCTCAGATCAGAGAGAAAATGAAGTGTTCACCAATTTAGATGGCTTTATTATGAAACACTAATGTGAAGGAGTACCCACACAAATAGAAGTCCAAGTGTCTCTCAACCCAATGCCATGCACAATGGCATAAATAGCAAAAAGACCAAAGTTATGAAGATGAAATTTCAGTTTCAGAGAGGTGAATGTAAGAACAGCCACATGAGAAGAGATTAAGTTGATTAAGTTTGATTGGGGCCAGTATAGAGAAACAGTGGATGATTAAGGCATTAAATACATCACATATATTTATATTATTATCATTATTATTATTAAAACTAATTCTGCAATGGACTAAGAGTTTACAGTTACTGTTGTGCTGCACCCAGCTTGCCAAGACCTATGGTAATGGACTAAATACAGGGTCTTTTTACATTATGGCAAAAGTAGCAAAAAAGAAATCTGACATCAGGATTTGACAGGAGCTCAGAGAGGGGAGTATACTGTAGAATTACCAAAACAAAAGTTGGGAACAGCACTGATTTTAACAACATTCAAGTGAGAATGTAAAGAAAGGTCAAAGAGGACAGATTCACTTAACGCCCTTCACAACACAGTCATAGTTGGAAACATCAATATCCTGTGCTAAGATAGAAACATCCTTGCTGATGTACATTATGAACTTGCCAGTGGGACAGATGTGGAAAGTACGAAATATCACACACTCATAAACCTTTCCCAGTATAACCTGAAATTATCTAATAGACTAACACTTTTCCACCCCACCACACCTTCCCATGCAACTCCTGTAAATGCAACATTTGAACACTAACCCACGCCCAGTTCTGAGAACTGGGAACCTCTAATAAGCAAAGTACTGGAGGCAAGTGTGACACTAGAGGGCACTGTCACTCCTCTAACCTGACAGACAGATGTGCAGGACACCAGGTGAAAGTACAAAATGGTGTTTTAATTCTTTTCCTTTCTGTAACAGTGCCTCTAAGCACCACAATCACCACATATAGAGGCAAGTATTAATAATCACAATGATAAGCACAATCACCAAGTACAATTCTCTCCTCCACACCTCCCAGCCAGTTTCTACCTCCCAACTCCAACTCGCTTGCTGGGTTCTCAACAGTCCTTTATATAGTCTTTGACCCGAAAGTGCTTCTGTTCTTCCTCCCACGTGACTTGCCAGCACTTCCATGTCAGATGGAGGACTTGAGTTTTCTTCAGCAGGGCTAAACGGAAAGTAAAAATCCCCAGGTTTTCCTGCAGCGTCTCCTGGCGGCTCCCACGGTACCCAGCAGGGCTATGAAGCCAAACTCCAGACCCCATGGTGACCTGCAAGAATCTGGGGCACCGCTATGCAGCAGGGAAATCACCATCTAGCGTCCTAGGGGAGGCAGTGTCCTAAAGTAGCTGCCTTCCCCCATCCTTCCACTCTTTGGGCATCCTGGCCGGGTTGAGCTGCCAGCCGTCCATCACATAAGATATAAAAGGCTTGTATCGATGGCAGGTACAGTTCATCCTATTTATTTTATCAGGACTACATGATTATTATCTACTCTATACTAAAATACTAAGGTCTATGTGTTTAAACCCTGAGAGCAATCTAATTGGTTAGTTTGGCTTTGGTGTGATTGGTCAGTATAACTTTGGTGACACAACAAATGAGGAACTGCAAGTGTTATGAACTAAACATGAACTAGAGAAGAAAGAACAAAAGCAAGAGGGTTCAGAAAAACAGTAATAAATTATCCTTGTACAATTACTTTCTTTTAATAAATGATGTCTAACATTACTTTATTTATAGTTACCTGTTTTGTTTTTTTTTTTTTTTTACAGAGCCCCATACCTATTTATCTCTGTATAGAGTCAAAAATTGACGAATTTATCATTCAATTTTATTAAACAACACAATAAACCATTTTGTTATGTAAATAATGAACCCCAATGCAAAATAAGCTAATATGCCTTTTTTACTTCTACAACTAATATTGATATATTACCATACAAGATGTAGGTGAAGGCTCCAGCTTAAAGCAAAGTAAATGAAAATTGAGTTGTCCTTTTCCGTTAATTTATTCACTAACCCTTCCACTAATGCTTTCTCTTTTTATTTCTCTTTCCTGTCTGTCTCAATATATTTCCCTCTTTATATACCTTATGTGTTTATTTATATTTCATAAACTTTTTACATTCTTCTCAGACTTCTCAGACATTTTATAGACACTCATTTACTGAGCAAAACTTGCAGTTGTAAGATCATCAGAATAAAAGTTGCTTCATACGGAAACTTTACTTAGTGTAATTCTTGACTATTTTCAACCAATACAAATATGCTACAATGTATTAACAGATCTTCTGGTAAATCAACACACTTTTTTCATCAGCTCTAGGCAAATATCAGCAATTTAATAAATATATGTTGATTATATGACTCATACAGAGAATCTCATTGTATCTATTATTATTAATTTATTGCGAAAACAATATCATTTACGCTGGTGTTGGTGCAGCTCACAAAAATAAAGTATTAGTAAAAGCATAAATACACCCTGACAACAGAAACAAACATTCACCAATACACCCAAATTTACCAATACTGGTATAAATGTTAACTTTCAAACTCAAGATGTTTATAAGTGTCATGGTTTTAGTATTTATGGTGATTTATAGCTATTAGCCTCCACTTGAATAACATTTACACATCATTAATTTTTATATTGCAGAAATAAAGTATTTTTTACTTTAAGTCCTTTCAGAATTAAATAAAAATCTATGTTTAAAAATTATTCTGAAATAGATAATTTTTTTTTCTTAAAAACAATTATAGGATGGATGAATGAAAATGAAGGATGACGATAAGACTGAGCAATTTAAATTCATTTCTAATTTAATCCCTGATAATGGTCAAAACTATTGCCCATACTTAATTCTCCAGTTAAGAATATTTAATACTTTTCTCTAGAAACGTACACTTTGTTAACAAGATTAACTATGTTTCAGCTGAAATATAATTCTTATGCAAAACTATAACAGTCTTAAGAGGAGAACTAGACTCAAATATTCATGTCTTTTTCTTTGAACCTGTGGATGGCATGAAAAGGCCCAATTCTACCCCTCAAATTCTTAAGGAGGTCGTAGAATCTCAATGTCTTACCTTTTTGGCTGTTGATTTGTAGTTCCTTGGGTAATGAATGCATGCATAAACACAGTAAAACTGGGCTTAAAGAAACCTTTCATTTTAAGCCCCAGACTACTTCATAAATACTTCTATAACTCTAAACATTTTTGAAACATAGTTTCTCTACAGTTTTATTTAATGTACATAAAGAAAACTGAAGTATCTTTGTTTGTTTTTATGCTGGATACAGCTCTGAGACTGTGTTGACTACCGTGCGCAATGCCCTTGTTTTTATTATCTGGCTTCTCTAATTCAAATTTGCAATTTGCACCTTCTCTTTCTTTTCATGGACTTGCAGTTCCATAAAGACGAGTGCATGGACATGGTAAAATCATCTCTACTCCTCAAAGCTTTCCAGTGTTTTGCCACCCATTACAGATGTCTCTCCCGTACATTTGCTTGCGAATCTTGCCTGACGAAGGGGCCTAAGTTGCCTCGAAAGCTTGTATATTTTAATCTTTTTAGTTATTCAATAAAAGGTGTCATTTTGCTTGAATTCTCACTACATTCATAATGGCTAACACAGTACAACACCCTAATAGGCCTACTATGGGCTAAAGACTCCTTGCATATGGCTTCTAACGTTTTGTGTTCAAAATGTTTGTTAGTTGAAGACACCACTACAAAGCTTATGTCTTTTCTCTGGATCCCAAGGCATCTCTTAAAGGAACATTATTTTAAATTCTGGACATAGCACTCTACAACACATATCTTACTGACAAGAAAGCTCACCAGAAGCTGTTCGTTATTCAAAAGTCAAAGAAGCTCAGAGAGTTACAATGATCATTTTTACAGGCCCATTTCAGAAAGTGATATGGCTTTCTCCATCAAATTATGGAATGCAAAGTCTCTTTATTGTGGACATGATCCAGGTAGTTAAAGTGCTTCCTCTCTGCTGCCTGCTTTTGCCTCCTTTTCAGATTACTCCAGGCCAACCTCAGTCCGAGATGGCTATAAAGTACTGTCAGGCTAAACTGTATCAGTTGCAAGAAATGAAATTTAGCAAAGACATCCTGACATCTCTAATGTTATATTCCATTTTTGGGTCTACGCATCACCAAAACTATTCTTACTGGGGCCCTCATAGACACTTGATGATATATAAGGCTGCTCTGTCTATCAAGTCATTTTTTTCAATTGTGGTGGAAAGATGTATGAGGAAGAAGGTGTTTCCTGAAGAGGCATTAGCTCTCTTGGAAATGTGTTCTTTTGAAATTGCGGCATATTAAGTAACTAAACAATATAGTGATATACCAGAAAAGGCGATATCCCTCCCATGGTGATTACGGTGGTACAAGAATCACATGAGAAAAAATATACTTTAGCTTACATTTACTGATGGTTAACGTGGTTATAGACGGGAGGCATATGATAGACTTTATCCAGGTGGGAATCTGGATCAACACAGTCTGCCATTTCTCGTCCCCACGCTGGGAGGTGTTTCGGAACTTTGCCGACTCGTGCCTCAAAGGGTATGGCTGTTGTCAAAGCCTTTTATAATGTTCTTCTTCAACTTGCTGGTCCTCTCTGTCTCCAAACAAAAGCAGGAAAGGGCTGAACTCCTCTTCCACAAAATACAGAAATGTTATAGTGCTTACATGCCGGTTCTCATTCTCCCAACAAGGAAAGAAGACTTTGTACTGACAAAGGAAAGAAATACTCTTCTGTGTTTAAGCTGACTATACAATCCTCCAGTTGTCTTTGGCTATCTAATCCAATGCTTGGTTGGCAATTCTAACTGCTGAGCCTCTGTGTGCTAAACTTAGCATGCACATGTGAATAAATCCATACCAGTGAGCATAGAGAGAGTGACATTAATATTAAAGAAAAATGTAGTATAACAGAAGGTACAGACCATTCTTGACAATAGCAGTCACCCTCTCCACAATATTATGGCAGGTCAGAGAAGTAAGTAGTAGTCATCTACTCTCACTGCACTGTGGAACAGAACACCTTAGAAGATCATTTGATCCTACCGTTGTGAGATTTTATAACGTTATTGTCAATACTAGTGATTCATGACCTGGTCAACACTCTGCCTTCTGACACTATAACAATTGATCATTTGTACTTTTTACTACTTATTTATTTATACTTGTTCTCCTTAGTTTTTTTTTTTATAACATACCATTTTTACTGATGTGCTTGAGCTACTGGACACCTGAATTTCCCTGAGGGGATGAAAAAAGTATCTATCTATCTATCTATCTGGATGACAGACTAGAATCCACAGAAAAAAAGTACACCATGACATGAATTTCAATAATTTATCTTCCGTTGCTGTAAGGAATATGCATTGCAATGCTTTTCAGGTTTCTGCTAATGTTAATTTTTACTTTTAATTGTATGTGCTATTTAAAAAAAGCACGCCTGATAAATGACACAATCACTGATCATAGTATTGATTTTCTGTGCTTAACCAAACATTGGCAGCACACGAATGACTTTTGTGTTATATGAGCCAACTCCATCTGGATACACGTATATTGATAAACCTCACTCGGTAGGACATGGCAGTAGTCTTGCGGCGCTCTGTTGTTCACATAACAAGATTAAACATGTCTAAGTGCGTAATTCAACATCCTTTGAACATCTGCCTACTGTAATTGTTCTTATCTATCAGCCTCCTAAACCTTACTCTCATTTTCACCATTGAGCTGGCTGGATTGTTTACATCTTTCTGTTCTTCATGTCCTGCGGTGGGTTGGCACCCTGCCCTGGATTGGTTCCTGCCTTGTGCCCTGTGTTGGCTGGGATTGGCTCCAGCAGACCCCCGTGACCCTGTATTCGGATTCAGCGGAAGTTTTCAGTTAGAAAATGGATGGATGGATGGGATGTTCTTCATGTCTATACTCTTATGTTACTTACCCGTCATGTTGATTCTTAAACTTGTACTTTTGCTCCTAGCTTTCTGAAATGGTTACTGTGTTTTATATATTAAACACATATTAATTTTGCCACTTATTCGAAAGGTCATGCACTGGATATTTTTTGCTTTTCTGGTTTTCCTCCTTCACATTTATTTAGTTTGGATCTCACTACAAAGCTTTCATATTCACTGTGGTAATTTCTGCACCTCTTCCCTGTTCTTATCTTGCAGTTAGACACAGCAATTTGAATGCCATTAGTTTATCTTCACTAACGGAGTTGTTCAACAGTTTACCACAGAAAATACTACATTATCTGCACAGGAGTTATTTTCACATTATACTAACATATGTATAAATATCTTAAGTATGTTTGCTCCCCTAAAGGTATATATTCTCTGACTTTGTCACCCTGTACCCTGGTTCACCTCAGAGCTTTAGACTTTGAAAGCTCTTGGTCACCGATCAGCGCGTTTAAGCAAGAAAGCAGGGCTTTCTGGTCATGGTCTTGCTTAAACGACCCTGCTGCCAGCTATAATGGAGAACTCGTACAAGCTAAATCCACTTATCACACAAGCGTAGTGACTGATTCTCAGGGTAACCGTGGTGTTTTTTTCTATAATGAAAAGATTACTATGTTCTTCTAACATCTCCCACTTGATGTATCTTACTAACTTAAAGTATATAATGAATTCCTGAATTTCTTTTTTTAAACAAATTTCCATCTGTCCATCACCAGCTACAGCAATCAGTTTCTCTACAGAATGCAGATTTTTCCTGCTCCATCTACTTTGGTTATAAAGTATTTTTCTTTTTTGTCCCGATAAATACATATTTAATAAATATACTTGTTTTGAAATCAAGAGCTATTACTTATATCTCTTCTCTCAGCCCTCTTGTGGCTCATATGATCAATGCATCACTTCACTCTGACATCGTTCTACCTGAACTTAAAACAGCAATGGTCATTCCTGTTCTAAAAAGACTGGAATCAATCCAGAGGATTTTACAAATTATAGCCTGGTTTCCAATTTCTCTCTCTTTTCCAGGCTTCTTGAGCATGCAGTTCTCAGCTAAAGGTTTTCAAAAGCTGTTTAAATCATTCCAGTCAGGGTTTTGTGTAAAATACAATAAATAAACAATTCTGATCAAATTATTAAATGACTTGTTAGTAAAAGTTGACCCAGGCCATTTACATAATCCTATTACTCTTGACCTAAGAGCGGAGTTTGATAAAAGTTTAATATGATAATACTTTTAAATCACATTGAGATACTTTTGGGAATTACTGGAACACCCCTTGCCTGATTTGTGACAAATATCAGTTACTTACTGTGATCTGCGTTAGGTCTCCTATTTGTAATATTAATACGCTTTCTCTTGGTCACACTATTTGTCATCATGGATTACATTTCTATTGTTATGCAGATCCATCCATTTTCAAAAGGTTTTTATATAAAGCAGGGTCACTGGGAAGCTGGAGCCAATAAAGTAAGCATTTACTGGGCAGGATATCAGCCCATCACATAGAGTAAAAACACACACATCAAGGCCAAGTTAGCATCACCATTCCACCTAACCTGCATGTCTTTGGACTGTGTGTGGAAACCGAAGCACTTGAAGAAAACTCAGATGGACACACAGGGAGGACCCAAGACACGAAAACCTGGTCTCCTTTTTCCAAGACAGCAGTGTTACCACTGTGACGCCCTGTTTTACAGATTAACACACATTTATATTAATACTAAATATTCAATTATATTACTCCCAAATCATAACCTGATTTGATGTTTAAATGAAATAATCACCTTTGTAACCAAAGTGGTGATAAAACTGAGATGCATCTTATTGATATTCCAAGCATCCTGAGAATACTGAAAGCTTTAGTCTATGTGTTTCAGGTTATATTACATCTTATTTTAGATTCTACACTTTTATTTGAATCCCACATTAAGAAAATAACTAAGAACAGCTTTATGAAAAAAAAAACATGCTCAGGTGTTATAAGTTTCTGATTCCCAGTATGGCTGAAACTCTTATTCCTGCTTTTATTACATGCCATCTGGGCTACCATAAAGCTTTTTTGTATGGTGCTTCTTCCTAGGGACTTAAGAGATTGCATTATGTACAAAATTCAGCTGCCAGAAAACTCACCCATACTAAACCCTGGGAATATATTATTCATATTCAACAACTCCTTTGGCTCCAGTTAAATTTTTGGCAGAGTACGAGAATCTTTAACTTATTTTCAAATCTCTCTTTGATCTAGCCTCTACATGTCTCAATAGTCTCAATCCTTTATATAAGCCGTGACATTCTGTGTGCTCCTCCAAGGTTTGCACTAATGAGACACAGAGAATTTAGTGTTCTTGGTCCAAAAGTCTGGAATGCTTTGCCTTTAGCTGACGGATATCTGCAAGTTTTACTTCTTTCAGGAAAAACATCATCCTTTTGTAGGCAAGCTTTGCCACTGTTTTAACTGTTGACGTAAAAAATGACTTTAACAACTTAATCCGTATTTAATGACTCTGCCATTTCCAATACTTACTTATCTGTATTATGTAACTTTGTATTTATTTATTTATTTATTGCATTTCATTTTTTGGCTCCAGCAGACCCCCGTGACCCTGTAGTTAGGATATAGCAGGTTAGATAATGGATGGATGGATTTAATTTTTTTCTAGTTTTCATCATTTGTAAGTGTATCTTTTCTTAATTTCATGTAAAGTTCTTTAAGCTATATACCTTGTACGAAAACATGCTAAAGAAATAAATGCTGCTGTTGTTAAAAGGTTTAAGTTCTTCCTGTATTTATTATATACATTTAGGGTGACTTTTATGGTATTTACAAAAACAACAACAACTAAAAAAATTTATTTAAAAAGCACTTTTAAAAAACAGCCAACTTTGACCAAAGTGCTGTACAATCAAAAATAAAATTAAACACATAAAAATCAGTCACGAAGAATTAAAAATAAATGAAATTAAAGGGGGCGGCACGGTGCCGCAGTGGTAGCACTGCTGCCTCGTAGTTAGGAGACCTGGGATCGCTTCCCATGTCCTTCCTGAATGGAATTTGCATGTTCTCCCCGTGTCTGCGTGGGTTTTCTCCGGGCGCTCTGGTTTCCTCCCACAATCCAAAGACATGCAGGTTAGGTGGATTGGCGATTCTAAATTGTCCCTAGTGTGCTGGGTGTGTTTGTGTGTGTCCTGCAGTGGGTTGGCACACTGCTCGGGATTGGTTCCTACCTTGTGCCCTGTGTTGGCTGGGATTGGCTCCAGAAGACCCCCGTGACCCTGTGTTCGGATTCACCGGGTTGGAAAATGGATGGATGGATGAAATTAAAGGAAAATAGAATAAAGTAAGATAGCAGAAGCAAGATAACAATAAGAGAAAAGGGGAAAAAAATGACTCACACAACTTATTCAAAAACCAGCATGAAGAAGTAAGTCTTCAGTAATGACTTAAATGCGACTAAAGAGGGGACCATTCTGATATACTCTGGTAAAATGTCAAACAGAGAGGGAACAGCTACCGGAAAAGCCTGGTCACCTCTCCATTTATACCTTCATCTAGGGACAACTAGGAGCAACTGAGGCAAGAGGTAAGAAGGTGATAGTCTGTTTAGGCATTTAAAAACCAATAACAAATGTTTAAAATTAATTCAAAAACAAACTGGAAGCCAGTGAATAGAGGTATGTACTGGAGAAATATGGTCACATTTGCAAGTGTGAGTTAAAAAATGTACTGCAGCATCCTGCACCATCTGTAGGCGATGTAAGGATGCCTGATCAACCCCAAGGTACAGACTATTACAATAATCTAACATAGAGGTTATAAAAACATGAACTGCTTTTTCAAGATCATTTTGAGATAAAAAGGCCCTGACCTTTGATAAAAGTCTCAATTAATACAAACAGGATCTAACTACAGCTTTGATCTGTTTATTGAAAGTTCTCTCAAAAATAACCCCCAAGTTCTTGGTATAATGCCTCTCATATGATACCAGAGAACCAAGAGCATTATTTGGAGAAGTTGAAATTTTAGCATTTCCAAAAACCAGTATTTCTGTTTTCTTTTCATTGAGCTGAAGAAAATGTACTGTATTGCCATCCAGGATTTAATTTCATTTAAACACTCATGTAACAGGTGTGCTGAACCTCCCTGTAGTGTTTTAAACGGCAAGTAAAGCTGTGTATCGTCAGCATAAAAATGAAAAGAAAAGCCTGATAATGGAACCGAAAGGCAGCATGTAAAGAGTAAAAGGTACAGGACCAAGAATGGAACCTTGTGGAAACATCAGCTAAGAGGGGCTGAGGAGGATGAAGAATCAGCAAAGCATGCAGAGAAACTACGATTTGTTAAACAGGACTAAAACCATTGAAGGGCAACACCCTGGACCCTCACATATTGCCTCAAATGTGATAAGAGATTTGTGTGGTCCACAGTATCAAACGCTGCTGTAAGATCCAACAGAATCAAGACTGCAACTTCCCCAGAGTTACTTATTACAAGAAGATCATTATAAACCTTTAAAAGTGCAATTTGATGGACTGTAAAACCAGACTGAAAATTATTAAAAATACCAGTATATTTACTGTATGCTTTTAGGTTTATTTCCTCTTGAATTCAGCTTCTTAAGAGTTTTTGTTTTCCTTTAGACAGTTAACATAAAAATAATAAACTAGTGACTCTATCACATTATTATCATTTGTAGTATAAATAAGTACTGATTTTTTATATACTGCATATTTTAAGTTGTTTTAGATTTTTACTTTTTGTAAGGCACTATTTACTATACTGAAATGTTCTATACAAGATTATTTTTATTTTTATTAAGCTCCCTAAAATTACTTTTCTGAGCATGTAGCTTTCAGGACTACAGATAAAAAATGTTTAGTTTTGTTCTGTAAACTTTAAAGGTACTACAGTACATTGAAAGCTGGTACAAACTCAGAAACCAAAAGACATAGAAAAGGAGATAATTGTATTGCATTTCTGAAAATAAATCATACTATTCTCTATTGTTAGAGAGAAGCGTACTATTGTGTTTTGTAAATATCCCTTTGATGAATCTCAAATCCTCATTCTCTATGCATTTAATAAAGTTAATCTTACACTGGCAGGAATACCCACACATTTGCTAACATTACTAAGATTACAATTTTTTTATGAAATATAGTGTAGGAGAGAATTTATGTGCCATGACAGAAGATGCGCTCATTCAGTAAACAATACGCCTGTAAGAAATTCAATATCAATGATTCACTTTTTCCAATAAAGGATTTTAAAATAATATGGTGTTTTGTTAAAAAAAAGATTTCTGTCTCACTATATGATGCATCAGCATCAAATGCCAACCAGCACATTTGAAGTAACAGTGTACCTTCCTTTCAATCCATTAGATGTCACATCCCCTTGGATAACATTATCCATTTAAGCATTCCAGAAGCTGCCTAGGTGACCCGGTATTTCAAAAGTTTTAGGCTCATCAATACAGGGATACCATGGGGCTAGAAAGAACTATTATCTTCTTTCATTGTAGTTTTAGGGCCAACCTGAAGCTGCAAGTGATGCCAGAGTTTGGGTCGGAAGTGACTTTATGAGTGGCTTTAAGCCACCTCAAGCCAAAGGGAAAGCTGAGACAATAGTTGAGAGGAGAACTGGAACAAAAGCTCAAAGATAGGAGGAAGGAGCTAACATACTAGGAGAGAAGGAATGAGATGGGAAGCAAGAACAGAGTGTGCTTAAGCATATTAGTTTGGTGATAAGCAAGTCACTACACATAAACCCAGTGTCGGAGATGGCTGGGGTGGTGACCCGGCCAGAACGCCCAGGAAAACCGGAAGAGGGCATACGCTCACTTCAGACCACGTGGGAGCGACCACCCTAGTTCCTTTGGGGGCTACGGGTACAGAGCTTTGAAGCTCTACCCTGTAGGGGCCCATGGGTACCGCCGGGGGCGCCCCTGTGCCTAGAGAGCCCTGGACCTCAGCACTTCTGCCACACCCAGAAGTGTTGGTTGGAAGAGGATCAGGGACACCCGGAGTGCTTCCGGGTACACTGCCGGTTTAAGGCCACACAGGGGCGTGTCAGCGGAATGTTACTGGAGGACAACTGGAGCACATCCGGGTGGCTATAAAAGGGGCCGCCTCCCTCCATATGATGGCTGGAGTCAGTTGAGGAGAAGGACAGAGCTTGGTGAAGGAGGCAAGGAGGCAGCCAGAAGAAGTGAGGCAGTATTGTGTTGTGGCCAGGACTTTTGAGGACTTTGGGGGTTTGTGTGTGTTTGTAAATAATGGACTTTGTAAATAAACGTGTGTTGGGTGACATTAACGTGTCTGCCTGTCTGTGTCCGGGCCGGCTTCCACACCAGAAAGAAAGGGGCTCCAGCCTGTAAAAGAAATAAGTCAGGATTTTGAGGCACTCAATGTGTTATGATGATGCTTTTGCAATATTTACCAATAGTTTATATTCATTTTGGTTTCTGCCTTTTTTTTTATAATTGTTCCCGTCAATGTGGTATCATTTTGTAATGATGTGGTTAGCCTCCTAATGTGTAACCACATGTGCCATTTTACCATTACCATTAAAATCAGCAGACACAGTATATTGACAGTACAGTATATTGTTTAATTTTTTTTATTATTTGTTTTCATCTTTTATTTACTTGTTGAAAGCTAGAGTTGTTGCTGATATAACAAAAAAAAAAAAAAGAAAAGCAATTTGTCTGACTTTTGTTTTATAAGAATAGAGACTGGGAATTTGAATTAAGCAGGAGCCCTAGAAAACAGATTTTACATTTTTTGTTTGTTTTATTTTTGACTTCTGGCTCCTGTTTCCTTGATAGTGACATTAAATTAATATTATAACAAACATGTTATGACAGCTCCATGTTTCAGTTACCTATCCTTTCAGCAGCAGCTGCCTTTTTTCCTGTGTGCCATTAAGGTTTTCTTTTACAATGGCAGCAGCCTATGTTGGGATTTGTTATCTAAATGTTGTCATTAATTTTACTGTTGCACATTCAAGTGTTTTCTGGGTAATATTTTTATTTTTGAGCAATGCTTGTTCCAGTTACTTCCTGATGATACTATTATGCAGCTGCACAGAGATAAGGAAGCCTTTTGGGAGCCTGGTAAGGGCTTGTTTGGTGGCTTATTTTGTCCCAGCTCAGATGCTTGTTATTTTAATAGCAAATGTCTGTCTTCTTCTTTTATGGATGTTTCATTTTTTATGCCTTATGTGGTACCAAATTATATACTTTTTAAAGTTTCCAAGCATGAAATTCATTTCTATCTTCACTGAGCATGACATTTATTCATGGACAAATTATTGAATTGTTTTTTATAATATACTTTTACATTTTTTTTAATCATGTCATTATATAGTCATTACATGCCTGGACAAGATCTATTTATTATGGCAGTAGCATTTTAGCAATATTTAGTTTGGGAAATATGCCACTCAATAACTTATTTAAAGATGATGGTCTCTTATTGAGATTAACTATACCCCAGAAATTTGCAGTGTTGTAAAAATCTCCTAAGGCACATCTAGTAGGTTGGATAAAGTCATACTCTGCCTACTCTATCTGAATACTCAAAAGTAGCACAAATATATCAGAAGAGACAGGACTCATGGAGAAGAATGCACACAAACCCGCCCTTCAGTTTTTATAATACAGTAATCCCTCGCTATATCGCGCTTCGACTTTCACGGCTTCACTCTATCGCGGATTTTAAATGTAAGCACATCTAAATATATATCACGGATTTTTCGCTGGTTCGCTGATTTCTGCGGACAATGGGTCTTTTAATTTATGGTACACACTTTCTCAGTTTGTTTGCCCTGTTGATTTCATACAAGGGACGCTATTGGCAGATGGCTTAGAAGCTACCCAATCAGAGCATGTATTACATATTAACTAAAACTCCTCAATGCTATAAGATACTAGCAAAATACCCGTGCTTTGCAGCGGTGAAATAATGTCTGAATATTTTTATTAATAAAAAAGTAAAAATTTTTAGACTGAACGAAAATATGTAAAAAATTAATTGTTAAGGATCTCTCTGTATACCACGTTGTCAGTTTGGCCCTCTGGTTGTAATATGACTAAGCTGTGTGCTGAGCTCACTCTTGAGCATGCAACATACAGTTGGCCATGTGAAAAGCAATCCCGCCTCAAATCAATGCCAACCTTTTGTAGTGTTTGTCCCTGAGACTTATTCATTGTCATTGCGAAGCAGAGCCTTACTGGAAATTGAACGCGTTTGAATTGAAATGGGAGATTAGATGGTATAACGGGGATGCGAGGAATAAAAACTGTGTCACCTGAGGCACTGCCAGTAAATATAGTTGCTTCAATTAGGTTGTTTTGTAGAGATGTGACCTGAAGTCTTGTGCCGTTACAAAGTTTCGGTGGTTGTAAGTTTCTGCTTCCTTGGCGAAGGTCATAAACGAAAGAAGACACCGCAGTGAACACAGAAGAGAACCCGTGGATTAAATAAAACCTACACAATAACTGTAACAATCGTAACAAATGAACAATAAAATAGAAGAGAACCCGTGAATTAAATAAAAAGGTTGCTTCGTTGGTGAAGCAAGGAAAAAGCACTTTCTTATATGTCGTTCGTTTTTAAAACAGTGCAGAAGCTGTGAGAAGCTGCTTCCTTGGCGAAGCTCGTAAACGAAAGAAGACACCGCAGTGAACACAGAAGAGAACCCGTGGATTAAATAAAACCTACACAATAACTATAAAAATCGTAATAAATGAACAATGAAACAGCGGAGAACCCGTGGATTAAATAAAAGGCTGCTCGTTGGCGAAGCAAGGAAAAAGGACTTTCTTATATATCGTTCGTTTATAAAACAGTGCAGAAGCTCTGAGAAAGCTGCTTCCTTCGCAAAGTAAGGAAACGACTGAAGAGACGGCTGGGACGCGGTAATTGTTCGGCAAGGCAGCTGAAGTGCTGCATTATGGGATCTGTAGTTTATTGTGTTACCAGTGCTTCATATCCCCGGGCCATTAATAACAATAATACTGTATATAAAATGATCTCGCGGGCCAGATATAATTACATGCGGGGCCGGATGTTGCCTGCGGGCCTTGAGTTTGACACATATCGAGTAAATAGAACTTGAAAAGATATATTTTTCGTACATCGAGGCCGCGTGCTATTGTGGTTTTGCTTGCATGCCTTAATAAGTCATCCTCCCCTCACTCTTACTTTTTTACCGTTCATCTAATGAATACACTGAGTATGGCTTTACCAAAAAAATCATTGATGGCGAATAAAGTATCCATTATTTGAGAATGTAGATCGGGGTATATATATACATATATATATACCCGCGTATCGCAGCAGAGACGTAGTGTGTTAAAGAAGCTATGAAAAAGAAAAGGGAACATTTTGACATGACTGTCAATATACAGTAATTGTTTTGTGAGTTTTACTGAGTGTTGCTGTCATCAAGGATTTGATTATCATTATTTCTTTCAATCAGGTTCGTATTTGTAGGATGTGTTGTGTTCAAGTTACATTCCGTGTTTGTCAATTGTTGTAAAGATGACAGGTTTCATTCATCGATTCGTTTCTTACTGCATCAATAAACAGCTCGTCTTCTTCTTTATCTGAGACGTGACACACTGCATGCACGGGTTTTTTTTTACACTGTCTTCCTTTAGCGGGACATTGACTTTTTCCACCGTGTGCTTTGTTTCCACAGTAGCTGCATTTATGATTATGCTTGTATGTATCAGACGCTTCATATTTTTTTGCTGCCTTTTCAATTGTGTAATTCATTTTTTGTTCAGCGCTCTTTGGAACTGTTGCTTTTGTCTGTGCACTGCGTCAGTTCACGTGAGCCGCTCGGTGTACATGCATCAAAGTTTCCCAGCTGTGCTGGTGCCATCTCGTGCTATGTCCATGGCTGTATCTAATGTTACCGAAGTCCCGGCACTTAAAACTTTCTCTCGCAGTTTCGCTGAGTTTGTGCCAAACACCACCCTGACCATCTCATTTTCCTCTGCATAAGGACAGTCCTTCACCCATGACTATTTACCCGTGGCAGTTTGCTATTGGATTGCCGCTGACGGACGGCCTTATATGGGTAGGCACTAAATTACAAACGCCAGTGACAGCCTGTCTATGAACTTAATTTAAAGTTTAGGTTTACATCATGCTTTGTTTCCGAAGTCGCAGAACTCATGAATATGGTTGTATATGTCACTCGCTCGTTTCTTATTGTTTCGCTGCTTTCTCAATTATATAATGCATGTTTTCTTCAGCGCTTTTTGGGCCTCTTCCTGGTTTTCTACGTACTGCGTGATTACGTGGAAGGCGTGATGATGTCACACGAAACTCCGCCCCCACGGGTTTCAAGCTCATCTCCATTACAGTAAATGGAGAAAAACAGCTTCCAGTTATGACCATTACGCGTACAATTTCGAAATGAAACCTGCCCAACTTTTGTAAGGAAGCTGTAAGGAATAACCCTACCAAATTTCAGCCTTCTACCTACACGGGAAGTTGGAGAATTAGTGATGAGTCAGTCAGTCAGTGAGTGAGTCATTGAGGGCTTTGCCGTTTATTAGTATAGATGCGTCCCGCGCGTAGCTTGATTGTTTGCTTGTCTCTGCCTCTATCTCACCCTCTCTGACATTCTCTGCGCCTGACGGAGGGGCTGTGAGCAGAGGTGCTGTTTGCACAGAAGCTGTTTGCCTAGTGGATACGGACAAACCTCTAAGAAATGCCGCTTCCAAAAGCACACATATTGATTTTTTGATGGTTTGCTTTAATCTCGCTCTTTCTCTCTGATGTTCTCTGCGCCTGATGGAGGAGATGTGAGCAGAGGGGCTGTTTGCTTAGAAGATACTGACGCTCCTCTAAAAAATGCCGCGGCAAACTTAAAAGCACACATTTTGATTTTTTGCTTTTCTTTGCGAGCGATCTCTCTCTCTGAAATTCTCTGCTCCTGAAGAGAAGAAGATCTATTTGCATTCTTTTAATTGTGAGAAAGAACTGTCATCTCTGTCTTGTCATGGAGCACAGTTTAAACTTTTGACTAAAGGGTGTTATTTCATGTCTAGAGGGCTCTAATAATGTTAACAGTGTGGGAGAGTTTATAAGGGCTTAAAATATATAAAAATAACTACACAAACATATGGTTTCTACTTCGCAAATTTTCATCTATCGCGGGTGGTTCTGGAACGCAACCCCCGCGATCAAGGAGGGACTACTGTATACAGTTAATTCTAAAACTGAGATTTTGTTATATCTATAATTCTCCTGCTCCCAAAGCTTCTACACCAGTGGTTCCCAATCTCAGTCCTGAGGACCCACTGTGGCTGTAGGTTTTTGTTCCAACCAACGTCCATTTTTCATTGGACTCTTAGCCTAATTAAGTGAGTCATTATTTCCCAGTTTCGGTGTTTTGGAGTCAATCTAGAAATTACAAACTAAGTTTGGTAGATTTTTATTAAAATGTAATAAGCAGTTATATGGGGAATATGTATTTTTTTTATGTTGTTAACATTATTTTTAACATAATTTTCATTCTGCTTTTCCAGGTGTTCTGGTTATTTAATTGATTATTTACTAATTAGCAGGTCTGACACTGAAGTCGTTGCAGCTTTCATCATTCTGGGTGTCTGCTGTGCTGGCTGTTAATTGTCACTATTAGGGTTAAATGAAGGGAGCAAACTTCACAGGAAAAGGGAAAAATAATAGGAAAACAACAAAAGAAAAAACAGAAATATTTATAAATGTCTGTCTTATAAATATAAAAGCCATACTGTTGTGTTTTTGTCAATGCAGAATAAGAGAAGAACAAAAAAGACCAGGCAATTAACTGAGATCAGTTGTTATTGATTACTAGACATTAAGCCTGCTACAATAACGGGCGCTAGAACAGTAGTGCATAAACATTAGTAGGAACAGTCTATATTAAATGGCAAGAGACCTTGACCTCATTCTGTTTGTTGTCTTAAATTTTTTTTGTCAAAAATATTTTTGCAAGAAGCCTAAAGTAAAATAATAATAAAAATAAAATAGTAACGTATGACAATACAGTAAGTATAATTAAAATTACCTTACTGTAAAACTTTGTAACAATCTGTAATACACAATACCTGAAGAAGATATTTAGGAAAAATTTTCTATTTTTTTACCTCATGAAATGTTTCTATAAAATTTCATTACAGACAACATTTCTTGTAAATATTCTGTCTGAGTTTGGTAACAGTTTGCCTTGTTCAGGAATCTCTACAACCTTGACAACAACATCTGGAAAACTTCTAACTCTTGATAATGCAACATATAACTGACTGTGGCTGAATACTGGTTCTGGCAAGTAAATGCCAACTTTTCTAAGGTTTGGTCTTCTGAGTCTTTCTCTTTTAGTGTTTTTCTGATGCTCATTTTCTTAATCTTCAATCGATCTATTTGCTTGTATTTTTCTTTGTCTTTCAGAATTTCATTTGTTGATGTTTACTTGTTGAGCTCACCGTTCTTCCAGGAGATGTTGCTTACAGCATATAGGATTTGATTGTCTGTGTCTTTTGTCCTACTTGACGTGTCCTTTTTTTTGGGTGGCATGTTGTTAGTAGATACGTCCGTAATATTTTCTCTTACAGTAATACTGGCTTGTATGTGGCTGTAATATATGTCACTGTATTGTGTGACTTTAAATTTATCTCGCAGTAATATTGGTTTGTATATTCCGTAAAATGTCTGTCATTTTCTCTGACAGTAATACTGGCTTTGATGTCCATAATATGACTTTAATTTTCTGTCACAACAGTGGACAATCAACAGCGTGTCCCCAGCAACTGATGTAATGTGTGGCGTGCTGCTTATAATCGTGCCTGTGGCGTCTCCCCCAGCAAGTACTTTGCAGTTCCCCAGCAAGTATTTTAATCTGTGGTGACATGCAGCTGATTATTGTATGTGTGGCATCTCCCAAGAACGGATTTTATGTGCGCGATCGCGACTACCCAATAAGCACTCTCCACAGCAATTATGTCCTTTATTTGCTTATCATGCACGGACACGCATAGGCCATTCACTGTGTGCCCAGCTTCCAGTGTGTGTGCGACAACGGTGCCCTGCGCATCCGCACTTCATCAGAAGACACACACACGGACACCTGGACACGCACAGGGGTTTTATTAAAGAGGATTATCGCTGATTGTGACTCTGGTTGGAACAAAAACCTGCAGCCACAGTGGTTCCCCAGGACTGAGATTGGGAAGCATTGTTCTGCACTATATGACCTAATGTATTTGGACACCTGAACATCACACTTATATAAGCTTCTTGGACATCCAATTTCAAAACCATGGGGATTAACATGGATTTGTATACCCTCTCCTTTCCAATCTCCTTTGCAGTTATAACAGCCTACACACTTCTGGGTGGGCTTTATACTAGATTTTGCAGTGTGTGTGTGAGAATTTGGGCCCATTCAGCCAAAAGAGCATGTGTTAGATCAGGTAATGATGTTGAACGAGAAGACCGGTCTCTCAATCTGTGTTTCAGTTCATCCCTTATCTTTTCAATAGAGGTGAGGTCAGGGCTCTGTGCAAACAGTTTAAGTTTTCCCATGTCTTTATGGACCTGGCTTTGTGCACAGGGGCTACCATTGCACAGTTTTAGTGCTGATGTTTCTTACAGGGGCAGTTTGGACTAAGCTCTGTTGTGAGTGATGCAACAGAGAATAGCCGATTTTTACCTGCTATGCTATGCACTTCAGGACTCGGCAGCCGTACTCTTTGAGTTTGCTTGGTCTATCACATTGTGGCTAAGCTGCTGTTGCTCCAAGACACTTCCACTTTGCAATAACAGCACTTACAGTTCACAGAGGCAGATCTTGCAGAATTTTCATGTAGTGGCTTGTGACAAAGGTGGCATCCTCTGTCAGTGCCACTTTAAAATCACTGAGCTCTTCAGTATGACCCACTCTACTGTCAATGCTTGTTAATGGAGGCTGAATGGCTGTGATTTTATGCACCACTGAGCAATGGCTGTGGCTGAAACACCTGAACTCAGTAATTTGGTAGGTTGTCCACACACTTTTGGCCATATAGTGTATGTTTCACTGTATTGTTATATACAAAAGAAAAAAATAACACCATAGTGTTAGAGGAGAATATACTAAAAAAATAAGAGTGCAAAAGACCAGGAAACGAAGTTCAGCGATGAAACAAGCAGCATCTTAGTCAGTGGTCAGGAATGTGTTAAAACCAAGAAAAAAAAAGTCAAAGCACAAAAAAGAATTACAGTCATGAAACAAACAATAAGTCCCGATTCTTCTAAGGAGGACCTTTTAGATTATCCTATACCAGAAAATATATAATAATACTGAAGCACAAAATGGTCAAAACAGACAAAATCCAAGAGAGGTGCTTACAATAATTATTTTTAAACCACAACACAGTAGCCATTAAGAGGATTTCACCACCTTAGCATCAATCTAATGGCTGTCCTTAAAGAGTGACATCATGGTGGACCCATTTTGTAGGGTTACACCCACAGAACACAAGAAATGTAGCCTTGAAGGGAATATCTACAATACACAGCAAATTAACAATATTTACATAAAACAATATAGACATAAACTACATAAAACAAAAAGATATGAAAAATAATTCAAAAACAACAATAAAATGAAAAATAAACTTAAACCAGGGATAGTACCTGGCTGTAACATCAATGAGAGTGAAAGAGTAAGTAATGGGAAAGACATGTGCAACACTATGTTATATAGGAAAGGCATACAGAAAAAAGAATTACATTATTTGCAAGTCACATGACCAGCAAAGGGCATAGCGTTTTTTTTTAGTTTGTTTATAATGTAAATTTAAAACCAATGTTGACAAAAGTGCTGCATATTAAAAGTAAAAAGGACAACCTTTAATGGCAGTATAAAGTTAAAAAATACATAAAACATACAGTATAAAACAATAAAGAATTTAAAGAAAACTATTTGAGTTAAAAGTGAAAGAGTAAAATACATTTTAATTAATTAATGGTTATCTGTGTTATCTGTGAGTTTGAACAAGTTGGGCCATTCTCCTCCGGCTTTCTCATCAATAAGGTGTTTCCATTCACAAAACTGCCGCTCACTGCATGTTTTTTTGTTTTTCACACCATTCTGAGTAAACTCTAGAAACAGTTGTGTTTGAAAATCCCAGGAAATCAGCCATTACAGAAATATTTAAACCTTCCTATCTGACACCAACAATCACGCCAACTGAGGTCACATTTTTTTCTGCTTTCTGGTGTTTGATATGAACATTAATTGAAGCTCTGGCTTGTATCACTGCTGCCACATGATTGGCTTATTAGACAACTGCATGGATAAGCAGATGTACAGATGACCCTAATAATTTTCTCAGTGAATGTACAAGCCACTCCAATATATACTATATGATTAGCAACATGTTTCACTTACTGCCCACTCCTAACTGTATAACCAGACAACGCCTGAATGCCATCATTAAGTCTGCTAACACTACCATCACAGGCCTAATCACCTTCCAAAGGCCTCATTATTATTCTAGTAGAAGAAACATTCCAGACTAGAAATACCTTTACTTTAGACTGAAGATCTGTAGTGGTGATCTGTTTCATTTCTTAGTCTGCAGTAATTAATGCTAAATTCTGAGCCTCAACATTAAACTTACTCTGTAATGTAGCTGTTCTTCATGGGCTGAACTGATTAAAGATTACATTTTAGCAAGACAAAGTAGTTTAAAAACACATTGAGAGTTATAACTACCCAGGGGCAGCTGTATTTTGGCAAATACTCATTTCTGTTAGTCCTTAAGTTATCGGAGAGCACAAGCGATTGGAAGATGAAACATGCAGATCAGCTAGCAAGAAGCTGCTCATTACACTGCTTGGGTTCATGGCTGCTGGAGCATTAGAAGGTTAAATCTTAAAACCTTTGCTAATAGACCAATCTAAGTTTACCCTGATTAGAAGAGGATTTTGGTTAATGCTAATGCCACACTAAGCATTGTAACGCACAAAACAAAGCTGGAGCCCAATGTAAAGTATTAGTGTGGAAGGAATAAAACTTTACATTATTACCAACATTTGTCAGCCAGACAAAAAAGAATTTCAGTCATTTAGCTGAAGAGAAAACAAAAATTCACAAAGCAAGTTGAAAAAAAAAAAAACAATTCCATAAATATCAGTCTAAATATTAAATACTGAATAAGAGCAGAAAAAGAAAACTGTATGCGTCACGAAAAAACGTACAATATTAATAACAGTATTCTTCTCAAGTTTGATGTTTATCTCTCTCTTTCTCATCAATTCATAGGCCAGTGTAATAGTGGTACCGATGCCTGACAACTTTGGGTTCCTACATTCAGAAGCCTGGTAAAGTTTCATCATTGTCCTCATGTTCACATCAACTGTCTCCGGATACACTCATTCTACTCCACATACTGTACCAAAAACACACAAATTAGGAATGACTGGATGGAATAAGAAAGCATGGTTATATGCTTTTGTGTGCCCTGCATTGGACTTGCGTTCTACCCAGGATTTCTTTCTGTTTTATCCCCAAATGTACTCAGATTGGCCCTTGTATCATTAGTGAAATAAATAGATTTAAGTCATGTATAAAGGGGTTATAAAAGAATGAAACAAACACTGGAAAGGTTTGGGGCAGCCACCCGTATATTGTCCCTAGCTGCAAAAGGTTTAACAAGCATAAGTTGTTGTCAAGTTGTGCTCCAGGTGTTTGACCACCAAGATCCGGAGGCACTTCCAGGTGTGACGAATCTGTTGCCCACACGGGCTCAGGAGTCCCAAACACAGCACCCCCTGGCGGTACCTGTTGGATCCAACAGGGCTGCCCCCAACTCCAATTACCAAGGAGCCCTGTGGGAAACCGAGGCACTACACCAGCCCAGGGGGGTGGCCATCTAGCGCCCAGGGGGAGGTATTGCACTGTCCAGGGCTGCGCCCCCTGAATACAGTGTGCAGGCGCTTGCCACAACAGATACTGTAACTTCAGTCATTAAACAGATTATTTCTGGAGATGGGTTTGGGAATAATTATAGCATTCATTGTTATAATATCCTATAGCATTCTATAAGTGCACAGCACACCGTTAAATGTGGTGCTGACATGCATCCTACTTTCAAGTTAAACATATGTTAAGTACTTAAAAAAAATGGGTTTATTATTTTACAATAGTGGTGTGGCCATGTGCCGGCAACTTGCTTTGCTGAGCTGTTCTTCCACTCGCAAGAGCCTCTTCCAATTAATCTTCAGAAAATGGAAAAATGATGGCTGGAACCTAAACTCATTCCTATTAGTAACACACATTTTTACCCACTGGGGCAGAGCTTTCTCACTGACATACATGCCTAGATTTCCCAGTGGTGGGAGCAGCAAGTCACACTCCTAACCAAAAGCTCAGGCATTCATTCTCAATCACCAAATATATACTAGCAGTCGCTAGTCATCCTGAGCCTCACAGCAGCAATAGGCTGTAAATGTTTTTCTTCCCCACTTTTTAACTCCAATAAGGCTCAGCAATATGGTTCAACATTTTCCTACAATCACATTCACTGCCAGCAACATCATTGGTCTAGTTGTTACCTAGCCTGCCTGAATGCTTTGTGAAAAAGAAAGAATAGACACTGATAGACACTATCAAAATAAATTTGTGGCTTTGCCTTTCAGGACGCTACACCCCATTATCTATACCATTGGGACAAGAGATCCAAAAAGATCGGAGAGGCGGGTTGCCTTTCTAAAACAAAACTTATATGTCTTTGTGAAAACAGCTTGGATACACACATACTCAATATAAGTGTGATTTCAAGACATCAACAAATAAGCAGAGGAACTCCCAAATTACGAGTGGACATATTTGGAAAGTCTTTTCCTATAAACTGCTGTCCTGCTGTCCACAACGTAAAGTCCCTTATGGAGATGCAATATTTGCTTGTACTGCGATGGATTGGCACCCTGTCCAGGGACTGTTACTGCTTTGCACCCTGTGCTTGCTAGGGTAAGCTCCAGCACCCCACAAACCTGCTCAGGATTAAGCAATCATAGAAAATGGTATGTATGGTATTATTTGGCTGTAAATTATATCACTGAAGAAACTAACAATAAGGGGTTTGAAAATTATTATACTTGAAGAGATGTATCGTGTTTGATGTTTAGAAAATGTGGGTCAAAGGACACAAAAATCATGAAGCAGTACAATGAGAAGAATAGGAACAATGTATAGTGGTCCAGTTAGATGCCAAAACTGCTTTTAGGTAGACTTTACAGGTAGGATTATGAAAAGTACTGATTTATAGCAGTGGTACATCCAAAAAGCAAGGCACAGGATTCAGAGGTAGATCTACAATAGAAGCCAAATGTCTGAAACTGAAAACAATATAGAGCTTCACCCATAACATTTCTTTCCCTGAGTATGTGAAGTCATATGAGCATAAATCAACTGCATAGTGAAAAACAAGTAAGGTGTCAGGGAAAGCTTATTATAGATATATAACTGTATTTTTACAGCTGTGGCATTTATTGCATATACTGCAGCCAAATTACCCATGATTTTTAAAGGGTTTGATTTTCAGTATGAAGGAGACTCCTGTCAGAAAAAGATCTATTGCAAACACCAATGAAGGGTGTTCAAAAACAGGAATGTCGTTATTCTTAAAATAATTTCCCCAGGCAGAATTTCCCAAATTTGATTGAAGGTATTACATCAGTGAAATGCTGCAGATCCTTTCGAAGATAAACAAAGCCACAATAGTAAAAAAAAAAAAAAAATAGAAATGCCTTTTCATTATAGAAGGATTACTTGCCGCAGTTTCCGTACAGTTTTACAGTGCAGTCTGAGATATACGAAGATGTCACAGAAGAAGCCAGACCTTTTACATAAAATGTTAATGAACATCGTTTAGACTGATGAGAAAGAAAAAATGAATGTTGAAGAGATGTATAATGTTTATTTTGTATACAAGTACTACAGAGATCGACATATTTTACTATAAGGTGAAATTCATATTGTGACAGATCCCTTCATTTCATTTTTTAACTTTTCCTCTACAAAATAGTGATTTTGGTTGCCACTACAGTTTAAAAAATGAAAGACAGCATAATAATGGAGGTAACAAGGCAGGAATACCATTATCTTATACAGTAAGTGATGAATTCTTATAGAAAGATATATAAATAAAACATTATTATTATTATTATTATTATTATTATTGCTAAAATGAACAAGGACACAATAAGCAGAAGTAGTCAGACTTGTACACAAAAAGGAACTGCTAATCATACAACCTTTATCCCATGGTAATCTAGTTCAAAAGTGACATGTACAATGCCAAATGTTTGAAAACTTTGTACCAGAGTAATGTGAGGAAACAAAATTGACAAGACTACCACAATGCACCAATAACCTGCTGCCTCTTTCAGGCATAAATTCCTGGATAAAAATATCATTGGAATTTGTGGGAAACATTTGTTCACATTAGCTGAGGCTACTGTTTAATTTGTAAGGTCAAAATTGTTCACAGATTGCAGTCTCATGTGAACAGTACTATCATAAAGAATTTGTGTGTGCATAATCTTGGCAAACATGTCAATTTATTCAATTACTGCACTTCTCCAGAAAAACCATTTTTTCTCCATACTTTACACAAATAAATAACATACAGTTTCAAAACTTTTCTCTCACTAAGCATTCCAGACTATTTTCTTTTTTATTCATCTTGCACTGCCATATCTTTAATTAATTCTGAAAAATATAAATAAGTGCACAGATGTGAACACCTCCTGGGCATTTCTGCCTGACACACCTCCAAAAGTGCCACCTTGCTGGCTGCAGGGTCATCAGCTGGGAGCCACACTTCACTGATGTTTCACTCCTTTAATCACGGAACATCTTAAAAGGTGGTGGAGCAGCAGTAGGGACGTCTCCCTACCACCCCTGAAACCAGCTCTTAGGATTCTTGGATTCGCCGCACTTTATCCTTTCTTCTGAGCCAGAGCCAGAAGCTCCCTTTTTTCCCTCCCCTGCCAGATCTTTGAGATCCTTCCTCGGCTTTGAGTCTGTAATCCCAAGGGACTTTAGGAACCTGTGGGAGGATTTTCCAGTGAAGCCTCTGCAACCTACCTCTACTGGGAAGATGATACTACATACAGTTTCCTATTTCTAACAAAGGCAGCCTCCATCACATCTTCCCATAGAATAGACAAATCAGCCATGATGTTCATCCTAGTAATGGTGGACCAGGGCATGATTTCTAGCCATAGAGAGGTTGGGTTGATCTCTTGTGAGAACTTCAACTTATGGTCTGCCCTCATGGTCACAGGAGGGACTTAATCCTTGTGCTGCTGCTCTGAGCTTTGAGTCCTTGCCTGACAAAGTGGACCAGCTGCTGTGAAGTTACAGGACTGGCCTTGTTTGCTTTTAACCTGTATGCCTCCAGGATTTTAGCTAGCTTACGCAGGACCTGGTACCTATTCCATGGTAATACTAATAATACAATAATAATAATAAAACAACCAGAGAGAATAAGTTGCAAACTCAGATTCCGCAAGTCACGGAGTTGGCAGATCTTCTCTGAGCCATACCAGAGATACAAGTTCCAAGGACTCAGAAGGGTGTAATAAGTGGCTCTAATCAAAAAGCTCAGCATTGCTTGGGGCATCCTCCACATGTCTATCCATGTGACGGTCCTGCCTCCCAAGTTGTCCATCTTCCTTGTCCTTGCTGAGTTACAGCTCTTATTTTGTAGCCCTCCACCTCCATCTTCACAACCTCAGATATCACAAGGGGCCTCATGTTTCATACGCCTGTTTTCACACATACTTTGAGATGTATAAAAACTAAACTTTGCGTAAAGCCATGCACATTTTCACTGCAGCTCAACCCTGTGCGTACACTAGTTTCTGCTCAGTTTTGAAAACTGGCAGCAAACAGTGTCAAATCAGTGCTACTGTTTCTGTGTGGTCTCCCTTTTTCAGGTTAGCATCAATGACGAAGAATTTATCACATGCACCAAAGGTAATTGCATATTGTTTACAAATTTAATTCACTTGATTGTAATCATTATGTAACAATATAATGGTGCATGGAATGGCCAAACTACTCCAACTACCATAGCTATACCATACCTATATTTAGCACAAAACTAACCTTGTACTATTTAAAGAAAACCAAGAACCTGAAAGTACTATTGGCTGCGAAAACATGGATCTTCAGGAAATACAAGCATCTCAGGAGAATTATAAGGAAATAGTAGCTCTTGGCATCACAGAATGGTATTTTCACTGGAAATATTAATAACCATACAGATATGTCACACTCTCTGCATATTCAGTATATGTAAGTTAATATTTCAAGAATACAAAAGTGACGCATGGCAAATCCAATTCATGTTAGAAATGGATAAACGGCAGTTATTCATTTTATATAAAAATCATGAGTGTGAATACATATTGTGGAAAATAAATACGCATGAGCCATCCCCAAACCCAAATAATGCTATAGAGATAAAAAACAATCCAAAGCAGTCAACCCAAGTTCCACATGTGCAGAGGAGAGATGCTGAGTATATTGGGAGAAGAATGTTAAGGACAGAGTTGCCAGGGAAGAAGATGCAGAGGACAGAAAGATATGGAAAAAGATGATCTGCTGTGGCGACCCTAATGGGAGCAGCCAAAAGAAGAAGAAGAAGTCAATCCAAGTTCCAATCTTGACTGGCAACTAGGTGCTTTTAAAGCTAGGTCTAGAACTGCTTATTGCACAAGTTCAAGAAACAACTTCTGGTGTCAGAAATGCCCTTCTGAAACTTTCTCCAGCAATCACTGGTGTACGTACAATCATGAGCCCCCATTCTCTAATACAGGACAAAGCCTAGGTCACCTTCCCATTTCAGTAAATTGCATGGGGTCACGTCAGACCACATTTCTGCCACGTTTCAGACTGAGGGAACTCCTGGCCATTATGACTTCATCCCCCAGCCTCCAACCATTTTAACTTACTTCAGAAGTACTCAGTGTCAAAATTGGTGGCACAATGTCTACTGAAAAAGAGTCAGACAGCTTTATTAAGTGCTGGGTCAACTACCCTCTAGCATCCCAGGCAAACATACCACCTTGAGGCAGTAAGATTTCACTCCCATAGGCCATAAGTAAAACTTTCCTGAAAAGTTAGGATTTGGTTCTCTGACATTCTGTAATGAAAAACAATGGGTTTTTGAAAATGAATGAAAAATGTATTGTCCTTTTTTTCATCCACCAATTTTCTTCCCAATCTATACATTTACCGAAAGTTTGGGGTTTAGGGTTATGGTCATTCAATAGAAAATATGATCAACAGTTAAACCCACAGTAACACTTCAGAGACACAAAGAGTTTGAGATAAGTCAATAAATGTAAGCTTTGTGGTTTTGAGACCAATCAACATGGACGCAAAGAATAAATACAAAGTGTACACTAAATAATGATTCATACTATATTATAAAAATATATACAGAGTACAACTTACATACACCTGCATATAGTAAAAAAAGTGTGAAACTGACTAATACATAACAACTGTGAAAAGACGCTACATAGGCACCCAACCCGACACAGCTGGACACAGAGGCAAACGTAAAAATAAAACACAAATTTATTTTCCTTCAGCTGGGGACACGTCTTCCCTGTATTCCCCAGCCACAGCACAGTCCCAAAAACAGCAACACAAAACACACTAATTCTTTCCTTCTTCCTCCACCACTCTTTACAGGCAACCTCGTCCCCCTCCCAATTCTGGCTCCTGGAGTGGTGGCTGCTGGCCCCTTTTATAGTACACCCGGAATGGCTCCAGGTGCTTGATTGCCGAGTTCCAGCTACACTTCCGGGTGTGGTGAATACGCTGCCCATACGGGCTCAGGAGTCCCAGCCGCAGCACCTCCTGGTGGTGCCTATATGACCCAATTCCCATGGAGCCCTGCAGGAAACCAAGGCACCGCTCCAACCCAGGGGGGCGGCCATCTAGTGTCCAGGGGGAAGTATTGCACCGCCCAGGACTGCTCACCCTGAACATAGAGTGCAGGGGCGTCCCGACTGGGCATGAACCCAACACAACATTGGTGAAAAATAAAGAAGAATTGGTTAATTATTTATTAATTATTTCATTGTCTCCTTTCAGTTATTGTATATGTTATCTCTATTATTTCTTTTTCTTTTTTTATTAATCTATTTGTTTCAAATGATTACATTTCTTATATAACTTGTTCTAGAGTTAAATTGGCTCTTATAGTTGCTATATTTATATTGACTGATACTTGAAATAACCTATGTTGTATGTGACACGTACCAATGGTTTTATACACCTGTAATTATATACAGGTTGGTTTATTAAGCTTTATTGTATATGACAATTGTTTTTCTACTGTTTCTATGAGCATTGTGTTTTGTCTTTTTTATCCTTCTCCGTGTTACTAATTTCAAATGTACCATTTTGTTGAATACATTTGGCTTCCCTGGCTTTTAACTAAGTGAAAACAATGGGAACGAATGGCCCAGTATCATACCTTAGCATCATACTTGTGCATCTTGACTTGTCTCAACAAGCACCTTGTGATTGTTGTGAAAGGCAATATGTAGTATACAGTATAATACAAACTCAGTGATTGATGGATTTAAATTGTATTTCAGTTATACCTGCTGCATTTTTAACAATGGTGATATAGGAAAATATAAAAAGGTACAAACCTAGAGTCAAAATGAACTATTATGCCATGATGTGAGAAGTTATAAAATAAGCAAAATCACTTCTAATCTCGCGTACCTTTTGAAAAGCTTAATAGCTTGTTTTAGAAACAAAAATGTTAGTGAATGCATGCTGTGAGAAGAAAATAAGGTTAGAAATGAAATTTCAACTGAGGGCCTTTTAGCACAGGCTGAAGAGAGGAAAATATAGGAAAATGTAACAAATTATTTTTCTCTCTTTGCAGTAATAAGTACTTGGAAGAAAACCCACAGCCTAAATGACTTTTCTAACCTTATTTTCTTTTCACAGTATGCATTCACCAAAGTTTAGTTTCAGTCTCCCTAATAGTGCAATGTTCTCACTTGTTTGCTGTACATTTACTTCTTGATTTATTATTTGAAATTCTATAATTGAAAAAAAAATGGGTAAAGCACTGGGGCAGTCCTCCTCCCAAAAAGTGATTACACCTTCTGAAAGGTTTCTTCAGTATGCATCATTACTAGATGACCATTTCAATCTTCAACTTCAAGAATTTCTGTTCCACCAGTATGAGGCCAATATAACACTGTATCCAAGTTCTTGGTCACCAATAATCTGTTGTAACGCCCATAGTGTTTTACTTGCCAATTTACCAAGTTGCAGACATAATTTGTTGTTAGGTCATTGCTAAAAAGTAGAACATTTTGCTTGGATGATGTGCTATGCACAACTTTTTAATAATCACTAAACAACTTCTTAGTACATGTTAATAACCAACGTCTTTGCACCATACATACAGCTGTTACACCTTTACATGTGAGGGCTGGTTTATGCTTCACGCTCAGAAAGTGTACATGCACGCAACATGACTGCCACACATTCCCAGTATTCATTTGACATATCCTTTGACATATCCTCAGAAATAAACTCAACATGTGTGCGAGTTGCAGTACCAGCAAAAAATCAGGGGGCACAGTGTGTTCAGGTGATGTTAGAGTCTTCGTTTACAGTATTATGAATATGTGACAGCAAACAGCTTTGCAGATCCTACAGGATCAATGTGCGTGCTTTGAAGTTTGATGAATGGTTCGATGTGGTGAAGCAAATCTCCAAATTTAAATCATGACGTACAAATGTATTTGTAGTCTTTTCTTCATCATTTTCTCGCACAGGCAATACAAGCGTTGCATATTCCCCATCATAATGACACAATACATTTTAAAGGTCTTACATACCATCCTCATTGCCATCTTAATGTATGGAAGAAATAGGGATACAGTGGAAAAAAAGGTTTATTTTGTGATTAAAGTGGCAATTTCAACTTTAATCTCGTAGTTTATATTGTCATTAAAGTAGAATGTCGTAAATGTCATCTTAAAACTGACCAGTTGTTAATTGCTAGGTGCTTCTGGGGTTTCCCCCTGCGCTGACAGGAGCAGCAGACAGCGATCACCACACAGAACTCATTCAATTTATGATATTCCAGCTCTCTGCACATTTAGAACCCTTACATTTATACTTTAAATCACTTTCATGATGAAATGTGTTAAAGAATGTATGTTACATTTTACAGATAAATTGTTAACTTCACTTAAATAATTAATTCTGTTAATACTTACGCATGTGGAGGCAGCATGGTGGTAGCGTCGCTGCCTCACAGGGAGTCATGTCCCTGGTGTTCCCTGCTTGGAGTTTCCAAATTTTCCTGTTGGATTTCCATAGTGTGCTCCCATTTCCTTCTTAGGACATGCAGGTCTGGGGATTTGGTGATGCTAAAATAACACTAGTGTATGTGTGTGTTTGTATTCACCTTGCAGTGAGTTGATGCTTCATCCAGGGATTATTTCTGCCTCAAACCTGATGCTAGCTGGAACAGGCATGTCCGTGGATTGATGGATGCAATCATTAAACATCCATCGTCTTCACATATATTATGGCAAGGTGCTGGGAATTTAATGGATGTTTCGGACAATTCACAACACAGTGAAGCCGAATGTTGTTTTCTTACCTAATGATATCTCTCACTGTCACATGGTGGAATCCTCCAGATTTGCATAAAGTACACTGCTTGTGTAACAGTAGCGTCCACAGGCGTATGTGTCATGTGGCATTAAGCATAAACCTGGCATAACACAGATGTGTTGATGGACTGCTACCACAGCTGTGCCACATTACAGCCAGTTCTACAACGTATATTCTTACGGATTGTACCTTGCTACATTTTTACATAAGATAAAAGGTTGTTGTAATTGAATATTTTCTCTCAAAGAATAATAATGTGCTTTAATTATTCATTTACCTTGAAATTATTTAAATATTTTAAAGAAAATGCGTAGATTAGGAGAGGTGTTAACATATAGACCTTTTGTTTTAATTTCACACATTTACAGAAGAAAGGGCTAAGGGACAGGATGTAGTGCAGTTAACAATATTTATAAAGAGATCCTGAGTTTTTAAAAATTAATCATTGAAAGGAGAAAAAAAATATTTTTTTCATAATTTGCAGTCTACTGACTACACAACAACCCTTTGTCATATAAAATCTAAACTTTGCTCTCGTTTAAAATTCCCAGCCAAAAGAACATAATGGCTAAGAGAAACAATCCAACCATAACAAAATACACCCAAACTAGCTCATTTATGATATCTGCTTAACTTAATAAACTGCTTGACTTGAGTGTTTTACTAAATGAAACACAAAGAAGGGGAATGTAGTCGAGATTTCTTGAAAATATTTTTCAACACACAATTAATGAGAGGCCCAAGCAACAATACAACTGTTTTAGTGTACAGTACAACCTATTCAGTAACCCTGCCACTATATTACATGATTCCTAATTCTGGCCAGTTGATTACAGGAAACACAGAAAGATACCCAGTGAACATAGTCACCTAACTTACAGACTATGACCTGGTCAAAAACTAAACTATAATCCTGGTATCTGTGAGACACCTGGGTTAACCACTGTGCTAAAACAGAAATACTAATACTAACTCAAACATAATACAGCACTCATAAACTAAAAAGCACAAAGGCATGTTGTATACTGACTGTAAGCTAATTGTGTATTTGTACTTCATGCAACCTGTTCTATTGTCTGAATCACTGATGTAATACCATGATCTCTTATTCTTGTATCTGCGCGTGGATTTAGGCTTGCGTCAGCTTGTCTCCTTCACCTAAGGTACTTTTCTCCAATTGCTAGTACCATATGGGCTGCACATATGCCTATGTCTCAAGATTTAAGCGTAGAAAGCACAGCTTTTTCTTTTGAAAAAACTATGCAAATATTTCAAAAGAGATATTTTTTAATTAGAGAGAAAAGAAATAAACAAATGTACACACTTTACATATTAATAAATGTACAAATTAATAACTATGTGGCCAATCAAAAAATGTTTTTTATGTTTTTTTTCTTTATTTGCAATTACTTTTTTTAAGTATCTTAAGGCATCTATTTTAAATCCACACATCAAAATAAATTAATAATAAGCATGGTACTATGCTCTTCAGTTATGCCAATTTTAGATATTTAAAGAGAGAAATATGAAATATAAAGAAATCTGTTAAAAAGACAGTATAATCTTCTGCAGAATCTACCTGAATGCACAAGCAGAAACCAGATTTGGGATTCTTTTAAGGTGATCCTATAGTGTTAATGATGCCTAAAAAAAAGTGATTAAAAGAATAAATTCTAATTCTCATAAGTTCTTTCTTGCAGTTTATATTTCCATTTTTTGACTTTTATAATTTGATACTTTAGACCTAGAGCCCATGAACCAAAAGAGAATGTGGGATTTTCTCTCATTACATAAAGAAATCAAGCATGGTTCCCAAAAGCAAGAAGTAAACAACATTAATTATGTGACTTCAAAAAAAGACTTTAGCAAGCAATTCTAAAACAATACAATTCCTCATTTAACTGCTGACTGTGTCACAGCAAAATGGATAGTTTTCAGCTAAAGAACAGCAGAATAGTTTTGAAATGATCACAGGGAGAACAAACATAAGTCACAAAAAACACCAGGATGAAAACTAGAAATCAGACTGAGCCTTCATAAAGCCAAAACAAAATCCTATTTTGTAGTTAAAAAAATTCCAGGATAGCAATAACTTAAGCGAGTGCAAATTCTTACAGGGATAGTCTAGCAGGTAATGAAGAAGTGCCCTGTGTAATCACTTTATACAACTGATGTCATGCATGCATACCTCCACAAAATGGCAGTTATCAACATAAACAAAATGGTGTGATGAAAACAAAATTCTGAAATTCATCAAAATGAAGACAAAAAAAAAGAAACAACAAACACATAGATTCAGGGTCACAACAAACCATTACAACTAAGTAACCAATTCAAAAACAATTTCTGAAAAAAGCAGTAAAAAATTCTAAACAAAATGATATATCCATAACATCCTATGCATATACTAAAAGAATATTTTCTCATTGGTTATTAGGCAGTGTGACGGACGGCTGGGGCACTTGCTCAGCTGGGACGCCCCTCTGATAGAAGGACCAGGGCAGAACATAAGAGGGCTCAGAAACTGTCCAGGTGCCCCCTAGGGGTGGCCACGGGCCCTAGCAGGGTTACCCTGCTAAGCTCAAAACCTGTGGTCCTGCTGTGAGCCAGGGGGGTTACCCTCTCGTGTTCTAGGGGAGGTATTGCCCTGAATTTACCCTCTCCCTTGGTCCTTCCATCACAGGAGCGTCCCGTCCGTCACAACAGTGTTTTTGTATATTATTAAGGGAATGACATAAATGCTGATTATTAAAAATACTGAATACTGAATCTAATGTATGAAGATTTTTCAGTGCAACACACTAAAATATGAGATAAAATCAAAGTGGCTACTGGCAGTGTCAGATTGGTTAGGTTTAACAATTCAGATAATCTACTAGATAGGAATATTAATGAACATGTGCAAAAATAGAAATTTTAAAAATACTATGCAACTGTTAATAAGGTCATAAAAAGTCTTAATGCAGCTTTTTTAATGCTATATCTATTAAAATAAAAGAGCACTACTGAGATTCTACACTATACTCCTTGAACACAACATTATATTATAACATTACTAGAAGTATGACTATGCAAAGGATGTAGATAAATATAATATACATTGATACAATTTACC
Organism: Polypterus senegalus; assembly: GCF_016835505.1. Classification (NCBI taxonomy): domain Eukaryota; kingdom Metazoa; phylum Chordata; class Cladistia; order Polypteriformes; family Polypteridae; genus Polypterus; species Polypterus senegalus. Next base: position 192,260,785 of record NC_053157.1, on the reverse strand, counting down.
TAAAACCAAACAAAAGAGGTTTGCATGTAAATAAGAGAGTACTTAAAAACAAGGCTTCTTAAACTGGGACAATATTTGTGTTAAAACAGAAAGTTATAAAGATGAGCATCAAACAAGGCAGTGACAAAAAACACATTACATTAAGCAACAAGTTTTCACCTGAATGTCAATGATGGGTGATTTATTTAATTAAAGTAACAGTGGATCAAAAGAAGTGCGCTCATCTAGTGCATGACTGTTTTTAGTTTTTACTTTGCACTACTTACAGTTAACCTGTTTTGCCCTTACCAGAACAATCACATAATAAAACAAGGACTTTGTGACATCTAGATTTAACTTTACAGCAAAGTTTCTAAATATTGTCAGAAACACAAACTGAATTTTGGAGACTATGGATCAGTTGACATATAATTATGATGTGTCTCGGAAAGAAACGGTAGCCTTGCTGAAAACAAAGATGATTAGAGCACAAAGAAACTCAACCCTAGTCTGAGGCCACTCATGCTCTTAAATTAGAATGCAGAAAATTAAAGAAAATATGAAGAGCAACAAAGTTACAGGTCTTCTAAACAGACATTGTTAAAGGACATAAACACGCTCTTTCTGTCCCACTCTCATTACTATTCAAGACTTAAATAATCTTTGTGGACTTAAGTAGGACAGTAACTGCTCTGATACTGTTAACAGGAAATCTGATCTGTCGTCAGAAGTACAGATTTAAAGAATTTTAGGAAAATGATAAAATATAAGCTGCCAGATATCCATATCATTTTTACACACTCAGCATTGTAGTGTCAAATCCTAACTCAGCACCATCATAGAAATTTTAACTTTATAGCAAAAACAGGAAAATCATTTAATTTCTAAAATTAAACCCACTACCTTTTTCTTTGACCAAGTCCCAATAAAACAGTGAAAAATTCAATCACCATTCTGGCAGCACCTATTTTTACCATTGCAAATACATGATTATCAACTGGCACTGTTCTTAAACCACTAAACAGCTTAGTTTTTAAAACATCATTTTAGAGAAAAAGAAAAAAAGCTGAACCCAAATACTGTATGTCTAAAAATTATAGATGTATTTCAAATGTACTTTTTCTTTCTCAAGTATATAAATGAAAGGCATTATTATTAGTAGTCCTCGCACAGCTTTAGCCTTATCTTTCTCACTACAACATACATGATCATTTTTAGTGTGGTGTTCACTATCAATCCACCCAGTCAATGACATTTTAATGATACAGTTATTATGCTGCTAGATGACGCTATTCAGCATGGTATTCTTTGGCACTGCCCTTGCACAGTTTATTTCTTAATCATCAAATAAATTTCAGAAGGTGTAAAAATTTGACAATAACCCTCTAGCTACATTCTGAAGTAAGCTGCGGTGTTACTCAGGGCCCACTATTCAGACTTTTCACTTTTTCACTTTACAGGCTGCCAACTTGGGATATCTTTAGAAAACAGAATATTCACTTTCACTCATATGGAGGTGATACTCAGATATATTTTTACTTGAGGCTAAAAGGCATTATTCCTCTTATATACTAGATTATTTGGGCAGCAAGTGAAAAGACTGGATGAGCAATAACTGCTTGTATTTACAGAAAAAAAAACACGTCTAACTGGTGGAAATGATGTATTCTGAAAACACTACACTATCCAAATTAATGGAGAACTACCAGAAAGTTACCAGTCTGCATGCATTAGGAATCAGGGGCGTCAATTTTACTAATATACTGGAGTTTGTAAATATTAGAAAATAATTCCATAAAGCAGGCTGACACACTGACATTATACTGTCTACCTCGAATCTCAAAAATAACGTACCTCACAGGATGCTAGTCATTAATCTGCAAACCACTGTTTTACTGAATTAAAAGTTTTGGCCTCATGGGGATCAGTACCACTGTTCTTTTTAGGTTTAGTAAATGACTTAGATAAAAATGTAACAAGTGTCACAAAATTAAGTGAACTAGCATAAACCCTAAAGCCAGGGAAATCAGTTAAATTATCAGCCCAAATGCTATATTTAATTCAAATATATTAGATTTAAATAAACACAATTTATTTAAAAAGGATTTTGAAATACAGGTAGACTAAATTCTCCCCCCAAGGAGACATTGTAACATCCCTAGGAGAGCACCAATCCTGTCAGCTAGTGACAGCTGGAGCATGAGAGTGGACCTTGACAGGAAACAACTTTTTTCCAGATATTGTGCTGTGGTCCACAGATCCAAAACGCAGCTATGCTGGTTGAGCCCACCGTGCCACAGGAAACAGGTATGAGGCAACCCAGAAGAGGAGGAGAGTGAAATATACAGATCTGAAGGCAGAATGCAAAGGCAGGATGGAGGGTTGTCATCAACCCTGCTGAGGTAGAGTGCCAAAGCTACATAGGATTAGCTATCCAGCATTTCCTGAGGGACATGAGCGTGTGTACAGAACCAAGCTAAAGAAGGCCCTGAAGGTGCTGGGGGGGGAAAATGTGGAGAAAGGGAGCTTCTGGCTCTGGCTAAGGAGGAAAAAATGGCACATGGAGAAAAAGGTCCAAGCTCCAGTTACAGTGAGTAGTGGGGAGACACCCCATCTATTGCCCCACCACATAGAGATGTTCTAGAAATAGTGGGGGTAAAACATCTATGAAATGTGGCTCCCAGCTTATGATCTTGTAGGTGGCTCAATGGCATAATAGTGCATCAAACAACAATGCTTTGCATGTACTCCAAGTACCTGAGCAGCTATTTACTGTTAGGTTAAATGGTGTCTTGGTATGAGGGAGTTTAGGTGCTGTGTAACGGCCTGGTATTCTATCTAGTGTTAATTTGTGCCTTACATCTGATGTTATTAGAACAGGCTTCGGTTCTTTATGAACTTATATAAAATAAAAAATAAAAAAAAGGAAAATGTATCTGTAAATTGTATTAACATTCTATGATCTTTAATAGACAAGCCCCCTCTTCCAAGCCCTTTTTTCTATTTCAGATGTAATTAATTTAATACATGATCGTACAATCTAACAGCATGTTAGCTTTCCTTATCCCAAATACTAGAAGTGCGGTTCAAAGAAGGTACAACCTAAGAAAAAAGGCTAGCTTATCCTTTGACATTTGTCTAGTGTTAACAGCTGTGCACTTGATAAAATTCAAGGTACTTTATGCTAAATGACAAACACGCAGGAAAAGTAAAAATTGCCTTTGCAGATTACAGTACACTCTTACTCTTTGCACATTCACTTTCTCAAATCTCAATTGCTATTATTTGAAAAGGTCAAGAGGCTGACAGCATGAAAAAGGCTAGCACAAGAAATGGCACAAAGACTGGGGGTTAAGGATAGTTGGTCTGAAAAAAAAAAGGAAAAGAAAAGAAATAATAGTTGAACTGCAAATGCCATTGTAACACCTTTAGCAGAGTTCTCCAAATCTGTGACACTAAAGTTTAACAAGCCCTGTAAAGACAGAACTGTAAGAATAAGACCATTTATCATGCCAGATTCCATGGATGGTGATGGCAATTTCCAGAATAATTGGCTAGCGTGCGCATTTTTAGCTATGTTTGTGAAACAAAGATCAGACACTTCTTCAATTACCGATACCTGACGGTTCAGCACAAAGGAGGGGACCAATTTATTCACACCCTTCAAACATACAGCATGCAATTTAGACTCCAGTGTTCTACAAGGCACCCATTGCTAACCTCTCAAAAGAAAATACTTTTTATCGTAACAAGGAACATATAACAAACAGAAAAATGTTATGACTCGTTAAAATGATTTTTCTTGTGTCTATTTTATTAGTTTTTTCCTTACATTTTAATTTTAATAATTACAGAGGACAAAAGAATATATGTTACCATCACAAAGTTCAGCTACTTATGAAATAGCTCTTTTTTTCAGCTAACCTGTGGTTTATTAGGCAAATCTATGGCTTTACACATTTATCATTTGCAATAGACCAGCTCAAAAATCTCTCTAAGAAAAGGCGATTCCAGTGCCGTGGATGGAAAATTATTACAAGGCTCACACAAAAAGGAAGAGTTCTGATCAAATAACATGTACCCAGTGACACCAGCAGACAGTTGCTAAGGAACTTAAAGAATTTGCTTCCCTAGCTTCAAATATAAACATTAAAAAGCAATTACATACGGTCCATTTATTTTCTGAATTTGTTAAAGCAAACAAATAATAGGTTACAGTGGAAACTACAGTACATCTCTTTTTTCCTTTCTCATTTCCATCAGCCAAGCTTAAAAGTGATATGCAAATTAGCACCATTGGGATTCTAAAAAATTTCATTAAAATACTCAACTTTTTGACAACCTCTTAGTCATAGCTAAAGAATGAGGTTGATGATTCCAATAAATGAGTAATATATATTTTCTGGTCTTCACTTATTTAAAGCAAAGATACAACTGAGTATTAATAAATAAACATTAAAAAGGGCATAAATCAGCGTCTCACGGTTTTATGTACGCCTATTTATTACATGTATACTCAAAATCCCTCTTCAATCTCCATCCATGCAATTATTATCTATCCCTTTTAATCCAGCTCAGCTCAGAGCTGGGAATAAAGCAGGATCTGGCCTGGAATTCCAGTCTAGTGTAGGTCACTTCCATACATACCTTACATTCCTTACACTACACAATATTTTTGCGCATTGTGAATTCAGGAGTTCGGGTACTGTATCACACTTAAAAACTTATTTTTTACTGACAGCCAATCTGAAGCAGTCATACACTATGCAATTTTACAGGCTCACTCAAGAAAAGTTGGAGGTCTTTCAAGTAATCTAATGTGAGACTGTATGGTGAGACCACTGGATATGTGTTTGCAATTTGACACTGAGAAGAATGACATGATATTTTGCTGTATCTCCATTTTTACATTAGGCTAAATGTAGTTAAGTTGGCTTTCAGAACTTGTTTGATTGGTATATATCCTTACACTTGCACACAATGTCACTTATATTAATCTGTTAAAATATTTACAAAACCAGCAGGAATTTGTAGCTGTTGTTCTTCGGTATTTCTCTTGTTGTGTCAATTGTTATATTTCTCAAAATAAAATGTCATACTATGGATGGTTCTCTTGCTAAATTCAAAATCTTTGTACCCATTCTCACAAGTCCATAATTTTTTTGCAGCCATGCCTGCAAAAGCATAAATACAGAATCACTTCAAGATTGGCCTGTGGGAACCGAAATGCACAATCAGTTTCTATAACCTCCTACAACACTCAGGACAAGAAGTGTCAAAAAACCTTCAGGAGCTTGTAACCCACACAGAGCAGGTTGTATTATACCTTATACCTGGCGAGCAGTGACATTAAAACCTTCAACAACTTTCAAAAACTGTAAAGGAGCTTGTAGCTAAGGCTAAAAATTGCATAGTGTATCCCCATCCTAATTGGTAACCAGTGTACCCAGAGAAAGGAAGAAAAAAAAAACCAATGTAGACACAGGAAGAACATGCTAATTCCATGCAGACAGTGACCAGGCCAAGATGTGAACCACAGACTCAGAAGCCATAACCCAGCAGTGCAAACCAATGTGCTGTTGTGCTGAACACTTAATAATCTGACAAATTAAAATGCCAATTTTCTCTTATTCAGTTCTCCACAATGCAACACATAATTGCAGTGTACGTTTGAGCTCAAGGATCAAATTGAGTGTAAGTAAAAGAAATAGCCATTTAAATACTGCTGATGGGCATGATAACCGTGTACCAGCAGTTGGACACCTGTATGTAAAACAGTATTTGGCTACCAATTACAATACTTCTTTAGGAGTCCATGGTATCTGAAAAATAACCCAACAAAGAAACTACTCTTATTAATAACTCTTATTTTTCTGTGAAAAAGCTAGCAGACAGTTATTACAGCTAGGTTGTTTTTTTCTGTAAAAAAATTAATAGTTATCCTTTCATTCTCAATAATATCATAACAGACATTGTTTACTTGATCAAATCATGAAAGATGCAATTTCTTAAAAAACTTATGTCTGATTATTAATGTTACAGGTAGGGTGTACTCTCTGACTTATGTTCTTTTGTCATTTTCTTTAATTCTGATGTATTATTTTTATGTGTTGTTATTTATATATATATATATATATACACAGTATATATATATATATATATATATATATATATATATATATATATATATATATATATATATATATATATATATATATATATATATATATATATATATATATATATATATATATATATATTTATTAATGATATAAATTTGGTTAATATTGTTTTGTTTATTTATTGTTTAACAAGTGTTTAGTATTGATTAGTCACAAGTGTCTAAATGTTTTAAAGACCAACTAAAATGATTTTATTTTGGAATTAACATATAGAGCACTTCAATTTGTCACAGTAGTGAAAGGCCATAACTATAGAGATAGCCATTTGGTTTGAATCTTACTACAATTACAGTACAATATGACAATATGACTTACGTGGAAATCATCAGAATACTCTGGCTTTTTCCTGCATTCCAAAGACATGCAGGTTAGATAAGTGATTCTCAATCTTTATGTTGTTGCAACCCAGTTAATCTTCTCTCAGTGTATTTGCGATTCACATTGAGGAGGGGGGTTCCTCCCTTGTCAAATGAGTGTGCATGTAGAAAAGGTTCCCCCTTTGTGTAACGAGTGCAAATGTCACAACTGGAGGGGTCTCCCTTGGTGAAAAAAGCACAAACATCAGAGTCATTTGGTCCTCTGTGAAACAAGTGTGAACATAAGTGCAGGGGGGTAGGGACGTTCACGAATGAATACGGAGATAAATATCATGTGGTGATGTCAGTTGCTTAGCCAACCAACCATGACCCACTAGTGCATCCAACAACAAAACCCGCAATCCACCAGTGGCTGTCTGTCAGAAAAAAGTGGGTCGCAACCTAGTGGTTGAGAAACAATGGCTTAGATTATCTGATCACTCAAAAGATGCCCCATATTAAAAAGTGTAGATGCATCATGCAAGCATCATACTCCATTCAAGTTTGGTTCCTGCCACGTGCCCTGCACAGTTAGGAAAAACATGTATGAACTGTTAGCTGGACAACTGTAGTCATGTTCACCAGCCTAAAAGTCTCTGTTCCGTTATCAGACCTACAAACTGTGCTGTTATAAAAAATGATTAATCATTCTATTATTTCCAACTCCTTCAATCAAATACGTGACACAAACAAGTTAAAATAATTGCAGCTTACAGCAGATTAGTCATATCATCTTACTCCCAAAGCATTCATGAATCATATATTTTTGTCACATAAAAATAAAGGTCACAACAAGTCACAATAACAAAAGCCACAGGGTTTCCCTGCTTTATTGATTTAAATCATAAGGGATTTTTAAATAACATGAGTGATTCCCACAATCCCATGCTGAAATTCAAGTCCTAGGTAGGAATAACAGCTTAAATGACATATGGGCTTATTTTCATGTCAAAGTCCTGTCTATGATAAAAAAACTACAAATAGAAAGCTCTTCAGGGGTATGCCCGATTTTATGAATTAATTCATTTAGAGGTAACCTCGACCAGGATTAATAATGTTTCCATGAGATGTCTTAAAAATTGGCTTTCAGGGCAAGATCCAACCTGCGAATGTGGTAATCAAGCTCCAGCCTCATTGGGACACATGTTTTGGGCCTGCACCAAATGAACATCATTTTGGACCAAAATCTTTAAATGCCTTTCAGATAGCCTTGGGTGTCACAATCCCTCCTAATTCACTAACAGCTGTGTTTGGTGTAATTCCAGATGGGGTTAAAGTGGACGTAGACTTATCTTAGCCAACTGGAAGAATCCTAACTCACCTATTTTAAGTCATTGGGTAACTGATGTTATATACTACTTGAGATTAGAAAAATCTAATTCTCTCTTAGAGGATCTGTACAAAACTTTTTCAAAACCTATCAGGATCTAATCAATAACATTTTAGAATAAGCATTTAAATTGAGGAAGCAGATTGTCTCTCTTCTTTTTCATTCTATTTATTTGTATTCATTACTTATTTTTACTTGTTTAAAGTTTTACTCTGCTGGCCTAGCTCTCTTTCTCATGGGTGGGGGTTGATTTGTTTCGGACCTAGTTTTGTTAAACTCCACTTGCTTGTATGGAATGTTGTTTTAATAAAAATGGGAGTGTGAGAGGGAGCGTGGGTGAGAAGGTAGTGTCAGGTTGGGTTAAAATGTTTTTCATTGAAATCCTTACTCCTTGATTAGCTCTTTTAACAATTGTATAACTTATGTTCATGTCTTCACCTATTTGTACTGTAACTTACTCGCATTATAAAATTGATCACAAAAAAATAGCAAGCTCTTCAGATGATTTGGACACAGGAAGGAACACAGAACAGCAGTAGAAAAAAATGTCTGTATATGGCCTTTTAAACTGGATTTGAGGTTACATTTGTTCCACAATGATGTCTACTGAAGAACCTTTGTTGTTAAAAACAACACATTAGTTCCATGCTTTTAGATAAAAAATATCAGTCACGTATCTATTTTTAATTTTATTAATTTAGTGAAGAGTTTCTCTTTAACTTTCAGTTATAGCATACTGACATCCAAATACTGAAATAGTCAAAATACAATACCTAATACATAGTAGTCAAATAAAGTTATTTTAATTGTTATTATATTCTCATCTAAAACCATTATCTAAGCTGTTTTGCATGTATGTCACATTAGGATACATTAATAGTTTTTTTGTTTTTTTTTTATAGTTGGGGTGACAAGAACCGGACCAGCAACTGTACCTGTCATAATGCTTCTAATAAGCTTTTCAAATATACAAAAAGTTATTAGTCATAAACTAATTTCATCAGCTAAATAGCTCACAATAACACTTTAAATAAATCTACCTATGCCATGTTGCACTCTGCTCCTAATATCGAAGTGTGTCCTGTATTTGACTAAAGAAAAGTTGTAACATAAAGGTGAACATTTAGGGAACAAGGTGCCTTTTCAAGTTGCTTCACCTTGCAAACATTTAAGTCTTGTTCACTCTTGCTTCAAAAAATATAACAGTTGAACAATTGTGACAAATTTTTGACCAAAACTGGTGCCAGTGCCAAAGAAAAGCCATTCCAGTGGTCAGGATCCTGTGCACTTTGCCTATCAGGCACGTATAGGTGTGGCAGATGCTCTCATCTACATGCTCCACAGAGCCTACTTACACTTGGACAAAGCCAGTACCACAGTCAGGATAATGTTTTTTGACTTTCCTAGTGTCTTTAACACCATTCTGCTTCATTGACTGGAGAAAAACCTCAAGGCTTTGAATCTTGATCCTCCCACAATCTCTTGCATCAAGGGCTACCTGACCAACAAGCAGCAGTTGGTGAGTCTCAGGGACTGTGCGTCAGAAATGGTGTATGTGTAATACTGGAGCCCCTCAGAGAACTGTCCTGTCTCCCTGTGACAGTCCGAGTCAGCTCCATGTTCCCTGTCACATTTGGGAGCCTCTTGAACCATCGAAAGTCATGTACGAAGAAGATCCAGGCACATGAGGACACGCACATACAGCAAAGGGTAGGTGCAAAAAGGCATCTAGTACTTTTATTAAAATCACAAATGGAAAACCAAACAGTGTTGAAAAAGTAGAACATCAGGTCACTGCTACCCCTTGCATTGTTCAGTGGGAGCACCCATCTTCCGCCCCAGGCTCCTCGCCCTGAAGTTCACACCTGACCACCAGCTTCCATTCCTCTAGCCTGAGCTCTCTCTGTCCTCTTGTTTGTTCTCTCTTTCTCCCATCAAGCGCACACCTGCACCTGATTCTGAGCCTATGTGCTCACAGGTCTTGACTATTTATTTAGACTCTGCACAGCACCACGGATCACTTATCACACTCCTCTCACCACAAGGCTGGTAGCTGCACAGGAGAGCTCCACACTCCTCTCAACCCAGTGCAACTAGTGGCCTAGGTTCACAGCATGGCCCCATTACCGCACTAAAACCAAACGCTTGCTTGTCACCCTGAGGCGCACAACCGACCTCCTACCTTAGTTCCTATAGCACAGGCTCTCTCAATCTTGCCTCTCATTCATTCTCTTTTTCTCTCATTTTAATCTCCATCTTTCCTTCTCTTTTCTTTCTTTGTCGATTTTCTTCTTTTCCCCCTCCTCTTATATAAGCTTGTTTAGGCACAGATGTGACCCTCCACCAACTCTAAGGTTTGAATGTTGGAGCCAACTGATCCGCTTGTATTTGCACCCAAGTGTATGATCAGTCAAGCACTACAATCAGCCCTGGAGCAGCGCTGTCATGTGCACACCTGCACCTAATTCTGAGCCTGCACACTCTCGGGTCATGATTATTTATTTAAGATCTGCACAGCACCATGGACCACGTATCACACTCCCTTTCTGTTTACTCTGAAAACAACAGGCTTTCAGCACAATACCAGCATTTACCATCTACTGAAATTTTCAGGTGATTCATCCATCATAGGCTGCATTAATAATGGAGATGAGTCAGAGTACAGGAAAGTCTTAGAGTAAGTGTAGGAATATAATTTAATGGAAACTAACAAAAACAATGGAAAAGTTCACAAAAATAGTAAAATGTAATAAGATTTAGGTTTTGTGCACTGTGATGACGTACATGCTTCTTTTGAAAAGCTTATGGATACCTTCCCTCAAGAGCTAAGAGGCAATCAGATCAAGACATATCCAGTGTGCAACAGTTAATACTGAGATATACAGTATGGATGGGTGCCAAATTTAGACTTTTTGCAAGTAATTGCACATAATATGGCACTATAAATTGCAAATGGTGTGGGAGGAGAATGGGCATATATGTATTATTCTGATGGGAGGCCAGGGTGACGACAAAAGCGTATTGGCCGGCGGAGAGGAGAAATAACTTTGCATCCAGCCAGCAGGAAATAATGATTGGACCATCAATAGCCGGGAATTGGGAGTTGTTCCATCTCCCATATGCAGTGGTCCTGTCGGGACACCCACAGGGATGCTTGGGAATTGGAGTGCTAAAATGCAGCCCAATCAGGGTCCCTATGTATCGATTGAAGGTGCTGTTGGTAGAGGACCTTCCAGTTTTTCTTATGGCCTGGAAGTGTTTCCCTGAGGATATGACATGGCCCCGAAAACACTCCCAGATCCAGCATAAAAGGGTGCCTGCTGCCACACAAAGGGGAGTCAGAGTCAAGATGGAGTGGGCAAATCAGCAGATGTGGAGAAGGAGGATGAATGGTTGGTTTATTGTATTATTGTGTCTTATTATTGGAGTGAGGTCTACGAAGAAGTGCCTGTGGTATTTTAGTAGTATTTTATACTAAGAACTTGTGGTGCTGTACTGTGTCTGTGATTGCAATGTTTACTATTTAATGTACAAGCATTTATGTTTTCATTCGTGTATAGTGTTTAAAGAGACAAAGGTGGTTTCGGCATGTGAAGCAAATGGCAGAGTATGATTGAAAGAAGAGGTGCACCAAGATGGTGGTGGAGGGGTTGAGGCAAACAGGGAGGCCATAGAGATCGTATTTGGAGGAGATGATATGATAAGAACATGCCAGATCATCCCAAAGGATGCCCCTGACCATGTAGATTGAAGTAAAAAAATGTATTTATGTTTTCTTTGGGGGAGGCTGGAAACTTGCTAAAATGGCCATTAAGTCAGTGGTTGACTTGATGAATGTGCATAGTATTTCTCCTTGGATTATATGAATTGTCCTAACAGTTGTGTGCATGGCTATAAGTTGCACAGTACAGTAACCCTTTAATTTAAATAGATTGTGTTTTTACTTTAAGAATTGTGTCTCTCGTTACGTTGTGTTTTAGTATGTTTTGACACATTTTATTTAAACTTAGATTATTTTTCTACAAAATAACTTATCTGCAGCAAATAAAACTTTTCAGTGGTAAGTCATAATTCATAAGTGGCTTTTATATATCACTAGCAAAATACCCGCGCTTCGCAGCGGAGAAGTAGTGTGTTAAAGAAGCAATGAAAAGAAAAGGAAACATTTTGAAAATAACGTAACCTGATTGTCAATGTAATTGTTTTGTCACTGTTGTGAGTGATGAGTGTTGTTGTCATATATATATATATATATATATATATATATATATAGATATATATATATATATATATTTACACACACACACATAAACATATATATATATACATATCTATACATATACACATATATACATACATATATATCTACATATATACACACACATATATACACACATATACATACATACACACACATATATACACACAAATACATATATATATATATACATACATACACACACACATATATAAACATATATATACATATACATACATATCTACATATATACACACACAGCTATTTCAGATCAGTGCAATACGCTGTTTGTTAAAACGGTTGACTCCGCTCTTACGTGCAATAACAAATCAAATCATTCAGTTGTCTTTGCTCATATGTCATTTTAGAGCTGGACGCCTGGCATCTTTTTTGGCCACAAGTTCGTTTCTGTTTGGTGTGAGGTTCTGTGTTGTGGAGATTCTCAGGATGGATTGCAGGTGCTCATCAGTGAGGCGACTCCTGTGTGCTGTTTTGTTAGTCTTTATCACTGAGAAGAGCTTCTCACACAGATATGTGCTACCAAACATGCACAAGGTTCGAGCCGCATGTAGACGGACTTTTTTTGTTCTTCAAAGTCACCAAAGCGCCGTGCAAACTCAGTGCGCAATAACTGTAGTAAGCGGTAAGTGTTCGGCAAGGCAGCTGAAGCGCTGCATTATGGGATCTGTAGTTTATTGTGTTACCAGCGCTTCATATACCCGGCTTTAATAACAATAATACAGTATATAAAATGATCTTGGGCGGATATAATTACACGGGCCGGATGTGGCCCACGGCCCTTGAGTTTGACACATATGGACTAAATAGAACTTGAAAAGATATATTTTTTAAATGTGATCGCGCAATTCAGATAGAGTTGACCAAGACTACAGCCTGCATGCCTCAATGAGTCATCCTCCCTCGCTCTTACTTTTTACCGCTCATCTAATGAATACACTGAGTATGGCTTTACCAAAACAATCATTGATGGCGAATAAAGTATCCATTATTCGAGTATGTAGAGCGGGATATATATATATATATATACATATATATATACCCGCGTATCGCAGCGGAGAAGTAGTGTGTTAAAAAGGTAGAAAAGAAAAGGGAACATTTTAAAAATAACGTAACATGACTGTCAATATACAGTATTTGTTTTGTGAGTGTTACTGAGTGTTGCTGTCATCAAGGATTTGATTATCATTATTTCTTTCAATCAGGTTCGTATTTGTAGGATGTGTTGTGTTCAAGTTACATTCCGTGTTTGTCAATCGCTGTAAAGATGACAGGTTTCATTCATCGATTCGTTTCTTACTGCATCAATAAACAGCTCGTCTTCTTCTTTATCTGAGACCTGACACACTGCATGCACGGGTTTTTTACACTGTCTTCCTTTAGCGGACATTGACTTTTTCCACCGTGTGCTTTGTTTCCACAGTAGCTGCATTTATGAATATGCTTATCAGACGCTTCATATTTTTGCTGCCTTTTCAATTGTGTAATTCGGTTTTGTTCAGCTCTTTGGAACTGTTGCTTTTATCTGTGCACTGCGCCAGTTCACGTGAGCCACTCGGTGTACTTGCATCGAAGGTTCCCAGCTGTGCTGGTGCCATCTCGTGCTATGTCCATAGCTTTATTTAATGTTACCTTAGTCCTGGCACTTAAAACTTTCTCTCGCAGTTTCGCTGAGTTTGTGTCAAACACCACCCTGACCATCTCATCTTCCTCTCCATAAGCACAGTCCTTCACCCGTGAATATTTATCCGTGGCAGTTTGCTATTGGATTGCCGCTGACGGACGGCCTTATATGGGCAGGCACTAAATTACAAACGCCAGCGGCAGCCTGTCTATGAACTTAATTTAAAGTGTAGGTTTACATCGTGCTTTGTTTCCGAAGTAGCAGAACTCATGAATATGGTTGTATATGTCACTCGCTCGCTTCTTATTGTTTCGCTGCCTTCTCAATTATATAATGCATGTTTTCTTGAGCGCTTTTTTGAGGTCTTCCTGGTTTTCTAAGTACTGCGTGATTACGTGGGAGGCGTGATGATGTCACACGAAACTCCGCCCCACGGCGTTGAAGCTCATCTCCATTACAGTAAATGGAGAAAAACTGCTTCCAGTTATGACCATTACGCGTAGAATTTCGATATAAAACCTGCCCAACTTTTGTAAGGAAGCTGTAAGGAATGAACCTGCCAAATTTCAGCCTTCCACCCACACGGGAAGTTTGAGAATTAGTGATGAGTCAGTGAGTGAGTGAGTGAGTGAGTCAGTGAGTGAGTGAGTGAGTGAGGGCTTTGCCTTTTATTAGTATAGATAACTGAAAACTGTACATGTAATGGAGAAATTATTACCAAGGGGAGCTTACTAGCTGCATGTATTTGTCACTGTGAACATTCTTTTGATCAGATAGTGTATGCAAGTGTGGTTTGGCCATTTCACAAATCTGACGTATCCACTTATTTTTAAATGACACTTCACTTTGGCAAGGTCTGCACCTTACCTGAATGTTTTTCGACAGCTACACTCAGTGCATTTTTGACAGTAACAACAGCTATAGCTTTTGGGGTGTTTATGGTATTTATGGCCTTTTCTGGATATCTTGTTGCTGCGTTAATTTCTGATTGAAAAATGGTGTTATAGTAAAAAGGTGAGGAAAGTATGGCAGGAGTTTTAAATACAATTTAAAAAAAAATGCAGTTAGAACCCTCAATATGATGCTTTGATATAGAAGGAGAAGGTAAGCACAGACCTTACTGCACGTAATGAATCTGACCTACAGATAAGTCAGTTTTAGTATTATCTCCAGAAGCACTGAACACTATTAGGAAATGGGAGTCTTTCTTACTGTATTTCCAGGCATAAAACAGCACTCATCTGTGAACATACCCTGTTCTACGAATAATAACATGTCACTACCTGAATGACTTACACTATCTTTAATTTAAAGACTGGACAGAATTAGTTTTCTAATATCATTTTCTTGTAAGAAGGTGTGCATAAAATAAATTTTTCATTATTTTCTTTTTTTTTTACCTACTGTATTTCAGCAATTTCAGAGCAGTAAAGATAAGGGATAAAAACAATGTGGGAGAGGTTATAGAAAGTATTCCTCCCCACCATTTTGCATGATCTTTTGCAGACTTTAATTAGAATTTCCTGCTTTAAAGTGGTAGCCACAAAGATCAGGTGTAGTGATGTTTTAAAACCTGAATGTTGCATTGGCAAACAAACTTGAAGGATGACTTATGCAAATAATTTCAAGTGATGTACAGGAAGATTTTTAAAATTATTTTGTTTTATTCTTTGCCATGGACAACAATAAGAAATTGAAAGACCACAGAGGCACATCAGTTTCCCCACAGTTGAGTATAAGTTCACGTTCTCCTCCACAAAAGCAAAAGGCATGAATTTGATACTTCTGAAGAAACAGCATGGCCAGGAAAATAAATGCGAGGACCACCCTGGGAATGTAGTCATCCGTTCATCAGATGCTGTACTGGCCAGGTAACATCATGTTTGTTTATAAGTTAAAGCAATTTTTTAATTAATTTTGATTTCCGCAACATTTCTATGCATACCATGTGTATGCGTATTGGTAGCTGCTAGACTAAATTACTAAAACAGTCATAATATTAGATTCCATAAGATAATTGATTCATCTAGAGAGGTGGGAATGTGTCTGCATTTTCATGTGACCCACCAATTATTTGCCTTGTTTACTGGCATTCACAGCACATCTGTATTACATCACATCATTGCCATCTCCTCTTCCATTATCATCTGCGAAAGTATAACAATACAAACTTGATTATTACTCGTTTTGAAACTTCTAGCAATCAATTGTCCAAACAAAGTTATGATCTGGTTAAAAATAAATAGTCACAGATCTTAAGTCACCCCAGAAAATTGAGAATGACACCATTTTCAAGTGGGAGAAGGACAACCTTCAGTTACATGGAAAGAACATGCAAACTCTACACAATCTACAAGATTTGAATGCTAGACTCTGGCACTGGGTGGTAGCAGTGCTAACTACTAGGTCACCAGGTTCTGCTGGACGGCTGCTGAATCAGTGTGTTAAAGCACAGCCTTTCTTTTTTTGAACTAGAGTTCTGCACTTCTTTAAAACTGATGCATCACAGCCAATCCAATTCCAGGGAAAGAATGGACCTGAGCCAGTTTCTATTTCCGTAAAGTGTAAGGAGATAACATATGGTTTCTCTGATGGCTTTTTCAAATTTAGCATCTTCTGCTAGAAACTGCAGAATGTACTAAACATGATCAAACTAACTAAGATACTAAAGCGTGATCAAAAAATGTCCCCCACACAGACATAATATGAACAGTATAAAGTCTAATGGTCATCCCATTTTTATTTCTACCTTTCTTCTAATTATAGAAGCAACCTTTAACTGTGCAAATAGTACTGAACTTTTCACAGCTTATCATTGACTTGCACTGTCTACCTTTTGCTGGCAAAATGTCAAAATGGAAATGAGAATGCAAAATAAAAATAAATAAATAATTGTCAGCATCCTGACTTGAATAAGGTGGATCCTGAATCTAGGGCTTATTGACTAGATTAACTTGTTTATGAGAACTTGTCAGTCTATCCTATCAAGTGACACAACATTTTTTTACAACAGCATTTTACAAACACACACAGATACATACTGTATATATTTAAACTGTATAAATCAATGTACATTAAATTTGAATTGACTCTTGCCCTTGTAAAAGTGTCCTAATCTATATGTTAAAGTATAAAGAAATGATCAAAATAAGTGTAATTGTATCAGCATTATTATTGAACTCTCAGATGATGAGGAACATAAATCTCACAGATTAGTAGCAGCCATGCACATTCCTTTTAACACTCTTCATAGTGACATTACAATTTAGAAAATGATTAAAAACAAAAAAGATTCACTGATGGAAAATGCAACTGTTGGTTTCCTATATAAACAGTAAAAAAAAAATGTTGCAAACTGTTTTCAGCTCCTAGAAGTAGGTACCATATTTCTGTATATTACTCAGGTGAAACAGCCTTAAAACAAATGATATTATACCAAGATACATATTTTGTAACATAAACAGCAATATTAACATCCAATAGAATTTTAATTTTAGCTTATTTAACTGCATTTCTTAAAGCACTGTATTGTTCCCTTTAAGAACAAAATACCTGCTGGATAGCATGTAATCAAATCATTTCCGGCATCCCAAACTATACATAAGCTGCTAAAAATATGAAATTATAAATTACATATTGAATTGATTATAAAAGCAAATAAATAATTATAGTCACGGAGAGCTCACCTCTGTTACTACATAGCAGGTAATAAATAATATGAAGGTACATTTGCAAAGTTAAAGACCACTAAATAAAGTATTCTCTCATAAATTACTGCAAACCCATTTCACCAATTCCTCCATTACTTTTTTAATAATTACACTAGGTATGCTACCCGCCTAAGAATTGTTGACATCTAAGCAATCAACGTAGACCTTAGCGTTAATGTTTGCAGTGCACCATGCAATGCATATGTCATTGTTGTATGCCATTTGATAAGAGTGGCGTTAACATTTGTGACGTGCCATCTATTGGAATGACAGAGACTTAGCAACTGGACAAACAAACAGGCATGCACATAGATACTTGTCCTTTTATTAAGGTGGATTATTACATTTCCTAGATATAAATACCTACTGTAAGTAGCTGTGGCAATGTGGACATCTTGCCGTTTCAATGAATCAATCACAATTGATATGTCAATGACAATCATTTGTGTGTGTTCTCCCTTACCTTCAGGGAGTATGACACAAGGTACCTGAATGTCACTGATTCACATGATGCCCAGTTCATCAACATGATCGCAGCCAAAAGAAGCTAACTCATTAGGGATTTGAGTTTCCTTCCATTGGCAGTTTATTTCTTTATGTCTGAGTTAGTCTGCAACATGCAGGAACAAATGCAGTGAATATATAGATTGTAATAAATGCACACCAAAAACTCTGATTTGAACAACGCTGTCTTTATTGTTGCATAGATTCATTCAATGCACTTCTAGGGAATATAGGTACAAGATTCAAATTTGTGAAATACTGAAGTGTCATCTGTGAGCCAAACATAGATACTGTATAAGGATAATTATACTTTTAGAAGTCAAAAAGTTATTGTTTGATTATTTCTCTATTCCTTCATTACTTATTGGGGGAAAGGGTACACTTTGTGGCTCCATCAATAGTTTTTTAACAAATTGTAAATTCAGGCCAAATCCATTTTTTTTTAACATATTTTGGTTGATTTTTCCTGCTAGGTAGATAGACACCCAATAATACATTGGTAACCCATTCAGGACTGATTCCTGCCTGGCAACTAATGTTTCAATGTCCTATAATCCTGAAATGAGCCAAATGTTTACACATTTGTGAATGAATTTTGATGTTTAATCAAGTCATTTTTATTATATTTTAAAGTACAATTTGCACCTAGTACTAGCTAAATAATAACTGAATAAATGATGGATGGCTGTGGTGGGCTGGCGCCCTGCCCGGAGTTTGTTTCCTGCCTTGCGCCCTGTGTTGGCTGGAATTGGCTCCAGCAGACCCCTGTGACCCTGTAGTTAAGATATAGTGGGTTGGATAATGGATGGATGAATGGATGTTGGATGAATTTTGCTTTCATTTTGCTATGTCTTAAAAACAAAATAATCTGATTAAATTTTAAATTATCTGATAAAATAACCAATCACAAGCTAAGTGACATCCCAGAGATGGCTCCATCTAAATACCCAAGCTCAAACAAAGAGCCTTAACGTGACAATTGGCAACCTTAATTTACAAAACTTTGCTCCAATAGTCAAACAAAACAAAAGGATGGGATTATTTGTACATAAGGAAACAATGAAAAAACTATTAAAAACCCTTGCAGAACCTAAATCTGCTCTGTCGTCATCAAGCTCATTGCTCTTAACCTGGTCATGACTTCTGTTGTTCAAAGTAGGACCTCACAGTCTATACAGCATGGCCGTAACAAAGGTTTGAGCAATTGCTTTCAAACCAAAGGGCAATCTGGTGCAAAACTAGAAGGGTTTTTTGTACTGGAGCTGGACAAAGCTGCCATAGCACGTACGCAAGCAGAGTTAGACCATAAGTAAAAACCATGCATTCATCTTGTTAACAACGCGGGCAGACTAATCACCATCCATCCAGGAGGCATAACTTTGACAGCATGGAATTGTATGTAAAAACCTTGAAGAAAAAACTGAAGTACTGCTCGCAACCAGAAGGTGCGACTATAGCGACAACTGTGAAGAGTGCATGAACAAAGAAAGGAAAGGATGCTGAAGATCTTTCCATGTGCCAGAGAAAGCAGATCTGGAAAGGAACAAAGATTGCTTATACCAAACCATAAGTACATCTGCTTTGATTCCAAGAACTATTAAATATAGCCTAGTAGTTATTATATAGTCTACTAATGTATTATTGTATTGATATCACTATAAACGAACTATAATAACCTTTGTGAAGGATAAGTCATTAACTGTTATATAAGTGTTTTCCTAAAATCGAGTAGAAACGTTCAGAGCAGTATCTCACATGCACACACTAACACACAGAAACTCTGGAAGGTAAGCCAGTGTAGACTAGCTATGAGTAAATCAACGCCACTTACACGGTGTAGCCACTACTGTAGGTGCTAATAATTATCCATTTGGACCATATGAATTGAAAGTTCAGAATTCATAAGTTATGTGTCTTTTTCTATAAAAGAGGAAATATTCCACAAAACAATTGTAATTTTATGTTTTGTGTTGTTTGTTAATGTCATTCGTCTATATATGTCTATATATTCATATATCTACATATACTTGCATTTATCCATCTTCTTTTATCTCTATGTCATGAATACATTGTACTGTTTGGTTTACTGTAGCAAGTGTGTTTAAGTTGCAGAAAAAGTGAAAATATTCAAAGTAGGCTTTAAATGATTTAAGAACCTCATTCATAAATTGTATAGATCTCTACATATTTCTGGTGTCCCAGATGGAAGATGAACCAGAGATTCTTGGGTGGGCAAAAATTGAAATCCACACATCTCCTACCCTGATGCGATGTGTCTGTGTGAGAATCTTACTCGTTTTTTTTTTATTAATTACTGTCATTGCTAAAGGCAACTCTAACAATTATTTAACCGACTGAATGACATCAATCAATCTGTTCTTCTGTTCTTCACATCTTCCTAAAGGGGCTTTTGATTCAACCTAAAAAATGAAGCTGTTTGTCTTGGTTTTATTGTTATGGGGTATCCAAATAAGTAGGAAAACAAATTAAACAGAAATCAGCCACTATGAGAAAGTACAGTCTGATGCCATGTTCCTGCTGACATATATATGAATATGCCTGACTATCCAAACAAATGAGAATAACATTCATCATCTCATGAGTGTCCATGTAAAAGCAAAACAGAACTGACATAAAATTTTCATTTTTTTTTCTTTTATATGAATTTCTGTAATTAACTATCTAAACATTAACTTAAAAAATCTACATTATTCAGTTTGATGTCACAAGAGCTCCAACAGTATCATGTTAATAGGGGAACCAACCACAGTTAGCGCACTAGTCCACTGCAGTGACCACCCTGTAAGTCAAACTGGGCCAATTTAGAGTTGTCAATTAGCCTAACATGCAGAACTTTGGATTATGAGAGAAAAAGCAAAGTACTGTACTCTGAGAAAACCCAACAGAGACACAAGGTGAACACTGAAAATCCATGCAGAGAACATCAAGGAGAGATGATCTGTACGCAAGAGTCTTAAGATATCAGGCTGCAGCGTTAGGCAGTGTTCTAAAGGGATCACAACTGTTTTTAAAACATGTCGATTCTAACGGGCATGCAGATATCTAATTAATTACTACATGTTTTTATATCCAGGTTAAAATAATAATTCGTTAAGCATATGATTGGCCCAGCTGTGGGCTAGCACCAATATCTGGTGCACATTTTTACAAATACTGGATCTGCTCTTCATCAACCCAAAATGAATATAGTAATAAAGAAAATTGCATAAAGTGCAATGTACATATTTATGAAGGACAGTACAGGCTAAGCCATTTACTCAGGGTCATGTAAGCCAAACACTGTATTGTTTAAAGTTTGTCACATTTAATGCATATCTAAGGCAGAATTATTAAAAAAACAAGTAAATAAACAAATACAATGTGTGGTCCACTTTACCATGTACATCTGCCTTTTCAATTTAATCCATTACTCAATCAGTGACAGCATGTGCAAGCAATGCTATTTAAAGCAAGTAAGTAGGTATGACACATGTTTTGTGGGTGAGCAATTAGAAGAAAATTATAAAGGTTTAAATGACTTTGAACATAGCATGAAAGATGTATCATTTGGGAACACCAACCCTGCTGGGGGTTTCACACAGTTTCAGTGGTCTGTCAAAAATGGGCTACTACCCAAAAAATATCCAACAAGCAGCAATTCTGTGGTCAGAAAGCAGATGAAAGGATCCAAGAAGCTGACACAACTTGTTAAAAGTAACAAATGGCCTAAATAGTTTCAACTAACAGCCAAATACATCAATAGTACCAAAAAAGATCTATCAGAATATACAGCTCATTGTAACTTGTCAGAGTTGTGGAACTGCAGTCAATTCCAATTCCCCATCTGTCAGCAAAAAACAAGAAGCTGTCACAAGTGGCAAAGCAACACAGGAAATGGATAATGGAGGTCTGGAGAAATATCTCCTGGTCTGCTCTATCCAAGCTTCTAATGACACAAGGGAGGTCCTAAATTTTATGAAAACATCATGACTCATGGATCAATCCTGCCATGTGTGAGAAATGCTACTGGTGGTGACAGTGACATGCTGTGGGGTTTGAGTTTGTAGTATGATGTGTGAAAGGTCAAGTTTAAACATACAGAGCACCAGGCTCATCCCTCCAAGACAGGTAGTGTACTCTAGAGCAGTGTTTCTCAGTCTTTCCAGTGTTGTAACCAGTTTTTTTCCAATGTAAATGTCTTCACAATCCAATAACAGGGGGCCCGGGGTTCCCTGATTTTCTCCTGTGTGAATAGCAGTTAAACATAAGTTGCTGTACTTGTAAATGTATTTTTTTTAGTTTTGACAAAAACAATGAGGGCTGATGGACATATTTATGCAGCCCAGTCCATTCTTTTACAAAACCTGTTTGGGATGCGCCCACACAGACTGTAACCACTGAACTAAGTTCAGATATTTTTTTTAATGCAAAGAACACAAGCATAGATAAAGTCACATATGGCCTAAGCATGTGTGTTCATTTTTTGTGATGTTATGGCTTTTGAAATGGAAAAACATGTTTACTATCGTGTAAAGAAAAGACTAAGCACTGAACATTTAGTGGCTATAGTGAAACAGATTGTAGTTAAGCTTAGAAGGCAATCTTTTGCTACTGACATTGTGTGCACTATATGCAACATGTACATGTCATATGAAAAATTTTGGGAACTCCTCTTAATGCTTTGGATTTTTGTTAATCATTGGCTAAGCTTTCAAAGTAGCAACTTCCTTTTAATATATGACATGCCTTATGGAAACAGTAGTATTTCAGCAGTGACATTAAGTTCATTGGATTAACAGAAAATATGCAATATGCATCATAACAAAATTAGACAGGTGCATAAATTTGGGCACCCCAACAGAGAAATTGCATCAATACTTAGTTGAGCCTTTTTTTTGCAAATATAACAGCCTCTAGACGCCTCCTATAGCCTTTGATGAGTGTCTGGATTCTGGATGGAGGTATTTCTGACCATTCTTCCATACAAAATCTCTCCAGTTCAGTTAAATTTGATGGCTGCCAAGCATGGACAGTGTCACACATGTGCGATTAGGAGGCAGTCAAAGAGCCTAAAGGTGAGTGAAACATCGCAAGATAAGGGGTTGTCACGTGGTGCTTACCTGAACTCTCTTTTATCAACAGAAACCAAGAAGAAAAATAATCCTGCAACTTCCGGGTTCCAAAATGGCCGCAATGACGTCACTTCCTGCCATCCTTGATGACGTCACTTCCGGCACCCAAACATCACCTCACTTCCTTCTGCAGCGTCAACATGCCAACCATTTCCTGTCACATGTTTTTCTCTGCTATATAACCGCCATCTTGTCACAGTAAAAATGTTCATTGTAATTTCAAATTTTGAATCGCTTCTTTTTCTTATTGTCTGGACAACAATATACGGGGACGGTCCCAAAAACTTTGTTTTTGTCTTTGTGAAGGATTTATTCTACCACAATTGGCGTAGCCGGCAGGATTATTTGTTCAAAATGTCTGAAGAACAGAACCTGAACACCATTCTTTCCACCATTATGGGAGATCTACAAACTTTGAAGGCCCAAATGGGAGAGACGAGGACCCAATTAGCTGAAGCAGAGGCTCGTGCTGCAGCCAGAGTACGGACGAAGATCGCTCGGTCACCAACCATTGCACTGACCACCTTGACTGGATCAGATGACATTGAGACCTATTTTTTGATTTTCAAGCATACCGCTAAGAGGAACGCATGGCCGAGGTCGGAGTGGGCGTACCAACTGGCTCCCTACATAAAGGGAACGGCGCAGAGAGCCTATTATGATTTAACTGAGGAGCAGGCGGCTGATTATGACGCTCTTAAACTAGAAGTGTTCAAACGCTACGGCGTATCCCCGGAGCAACAGGCAAGAGAATGGAGGGAGTGGCAGTTCGACCCAGTGGACATTGGCAATGCAGGGTTGGTTTGCACGGGGCACCAGCTACTTTTCAACATCTGGTAGACACACTGCTATGGCCCCACAATTCCTTTAGTGCTGCCTACTTGCATGATGTAGTCATTTATTCCGGCACATGGAAGGACCATGTATGGCAGGTTAAAACGGTGCTCTCCACACTAGCGTCAGCAGGGCTTCGTATTAATCCTAAGAAATGTTTCTTCGGATTGAAGGAAACCAAATA
Organism: Polypterus senegalus; assembly: GCF_016835505.1. Classification (NCBI taxonomy): domain Eukaryota; kingdom Metazoa; phylum Chordata; class Cladistia; order Polypteriformes; family Polypteridae; genus Polypterus; species Polypterus senegalus. The sequence continues at coordinate 192,236,674 of NC_053157.1, read as the reverse complement.
TTTAGGCTACGTAGTGGGTGGGGGTGTTGTTAAACCACAATGTAATAAAATTGATGCCATCATGAATTGACCCCGTCCGATGAATAAGCGGCAGGTTCAAGCATTTTTAGGGTTGGCGGGTTACTATCGCCGTTTTGTACCGCATTTCTCTGAAATTGCTTTGCCTTTATCTAATTTAACAAAGAAACGTGCACCTTTAAAAGTGGTATGGGATGATGCGGTTGATAAAGCATTCTGTGACCTAAAGTTGGCCCTTAGGTCAGCACCTGTGTTGAAATCCCCTGATTTTTCCATTCCTTTTATTCTCCAGACCGACGCATCGGCCACAGGATTGGGTGCCTTGCTGAGCCAGTGTGTCGACGGTGCTGAACACCCCGTTATGTACCTTAGCCGGAAATTGCTGGAACGAGAGACCAAGTATGCTGCGGTGGAGTGAGAAGCCTTGGCGATCAAGTGGGCTATCACGTCTTTGAGATACTACCTATTGGGACGCAAGTGTACTCTGGTGACGAATCACGCCGCTTTACAGTGGATGTACCTCCATCGTGAGTGGAACCCGTGCATCACTAGGTGGTTCTTAGAGTTACAACCTTATCGTTTTAGTGTCATTTATCGTAAAGGTTCCTTGCAGGCCAACGCAGATGCTCTCTCTCGTGTCCATGACCTCGCGGTGCTGGTCGCCCGACCTGAGGGGTCTGGGCTGAGGGGAGGGTCATGTCACACATGTGCGATTAGGAGGCAGTGAAAGAGCCTAAAGGTGAGTGAAACATCGCGAGATAAGGGGTTGTCACGTGGTGCTTACCTGAACTCTCTTTTATCAATAGAAACCAAGAAGAAAAATAATCCTGCAACTTCCGGGTTCCAAAATGGCCACGATGACGTCACTTCTGGCTATCCTTGATGACGTCACTTCTGGCACCCACAAATCACCTCACTTCCTTCTGCAGCGTCAACATGCCAACCATTTCCTGTCACATGTTTTTCTCTGCTATATAACCGCCATCTTGTCACAGTAAAAATGTTCATTGTAATTCCAAACTTTGAATCGCTTCTTTTTCTTATTGTCTGGACGACAATATACGGGGACGGTCCCCAAAACTTTGTTTCTGTCTTTGTGAAGGATTTATTCTACCACAACAGTCTGCTTCAAATCATCCCATAGATTTTCAATTATATTCAAATCAGGGGACTGTGATGGCCATTGCAGAACATTGTACTTTTCCCTCTGCATGAATACCTTTGTGGATTTAGAACTATTTTGCGTCCTAACTTCCAGTTTTATTACTGGGCGGCAAATATACAGTCGATGAGAACCTGGACACAAATAGAAGAACATACACAGGCATGGACCGCAATAGAAGTAAAATCCTGCAGTACTTCTTTGTATTCCTTGCTTTGTGCTCCAATAAACACACGTTATCGGCAATACACTAATAACTCAATTGTGCTCCACTCACTTAGAATCTGGAACCAATGTAGAAAGCATTTTAAGACGGAGAAGCTTCTTTCTGTGGCACCCTGCAAAAGAACCACCTCTTTCAACCCTCACAAACATATGCAGTTTTAATATCTGGAAAAATTTGGAATTAACTTGCTTAGAGACCTTTATATAGACAAGCGTCTTTGCATCCTATGAACAATTACGTTCCAAATTTAACATTCCAGCTACAAATTTCTTTCACTATCTTCAAATCAGGAACTTTGTTAAACAGAACCTTCCAGATTTTCCTCATCTTGCACCCTCATCCACGCTGGAAAAATTATTGCTCAATTTCAAGGAGTTAGACTCCATCTCTACAATATATAAAATCCTTTTACAATCCCTTCCTTTCAAAGATCCAAGAGGACACTGGGAAAATGACCTCTCAATTAATATATCAGAAAGGAGTGGAAAGTAGCAATGCAGAGAATTCACTCAAGCTCCATATGCAAAGCATACAATTATACAACTCAAAATTATATATCGAGCACATCTGTCTCGACTAAAACTCTCAAAATGTTTCCCAGGGCATGATCCAACCTGCGAACGTTGCAACCAAGCCCCAGCCTCACTAGGTCACATGTTCTGGGCCTGCTCCAAATTAACATTATTCTGGACAAAGTGTTTTAATTACCTCTCAGACAGTCTTGGACTCACAATCCCTCTAACCCATTAACAGCTGTGTTTGGGGTTCTTCCAGCCAAGGGTCTTAAAGTGGAGAAAGACAAACAAACTGTGATTGCATTCACTACACTGTTAGGAGGCACGCAGACTTATTCTGATAAACTGGAGATAAGGGGAACCACAAACTCTTACCTGAACTCTCTTTAGTCAATAGGAAACTGATGAAAAATAATATTTAAAATTGGTTCCAAAATCAAATACTCAGTTAGAGGATCTGTGCAGACTTTTTGCAAAACATGGCAGGATCTAATCAGTAATATTTTGAAATGATTTCACATAAAGCACATAGAATTTGTTGATTTAGGTATTTCTAAAAGCCTTAAATTTTACGGGACGGTTTGGCTTGTTTCTGTCTCTCTCAAGGTGGGGATCGATCTGTTCAAATCATAGCATAATTTTTTATATTCAAAAAACTTGATTGCTATGTATTGATTGTAATAAAATTAATGAATACCTAAAAAAAAAAAAGAACTATTTTGCGTCAATTGTCTTGTTGGAATATCCAACCCCTGCAGAACTTCAACTTTATGACTGATGCTTGAATATTATCCTGAAGAATTTGGCGATATTGGGTTGAATTCATCCGACCCTCAACTTTAATACGAGGGCCCCAGTCCCTGAACTAGTCACACAGCCCAACAGCATGATGGAACCTCCACAAAATTTGACAGTAGGTAGCAGGTGTTTTTCTTGGAATGCAGTGTTCTTCTTCCGCCATGCAAACCGCTTTTTGTTATGACCAAATAACTCAATTTTTGTCTGATCAGTCCAAAGCACTGTTCCAAAATGAATCTGGCTTGTCAAAAAGAGCATTTGCATACCATAAGTGACTCTGTTTGTGGCGTGAGTGCAGAAAGGGCTTCTTTCTCATCACCCTGCCATACAGCTGTTCTTTGTGCAAATTGTGCTGAATTGTACTGTAGATTGACGTACAGGTACACCATCTGCAGCAAGATGTTCTTGCAGGTCTTTGGATATGATTTGTGGGTTGCCTGTAACCATTCTTACAATCCTGCGCGTATGCCGCTCCTGTATTTTTCTTGGCCTGCCAGACCTGGGTTTAACAGCAACTGTGCCTGTGGCCTTTCCTTTCCTGATTACATTACTTACAGTTGAAACTGGCAGTTTAAACCTCTGAGATAGCTTTTTGTTGCCTTCCCCTAAACCATGATACTGAACAATCTTTGTTTTCAAATCTTTTGACAGTTGCTTTGAGGATCCTATCATGTCTGTCACTCTTCAGAGGAGACTCAAAGGGAAGCACAACTTGCAGTTGACCACCTTCAATACTTTTTCTCATGATTGGACACACCTGTCTATGAAGTTCAAGGCTTAACAAACTAATCCAACCAATTTGGTGTTGCAACTAATCAGTATTGAACAGTTACATGCATTCAAATCAGCAAAATTACAAGGGTACGCAAATTTTTGCACAGCCAGTTTTTCAAATTTGATTTAATTTCATACAACTAAATACTGCTTCACTAAAAATCTTTGTTCGGAAAACACCCCAATATGCAGATGTTCCCAGGAAATGAAAGACATAGCACTGTTATCTTTTTTGTTGAAAGTAGAGTCAATTATTATGCAGGCTGAGAAGGGTTTCCAAACTTTTTCATATGACTGTATATATGTATTACCTAAGAACAAATAAGGCCGGTGGCACAGTGGCGCAGTGGTAGCACTGCTGCCTCGCAGTAAGGAGACCTGGGTTTGCTTCCTGGTTCCTCCCTGCGTGGAGTTTACATGTTCTCCCCATGTCTGCGTGGGTTTCCTCCCACAGTCCAAAGACATGCAGGTTAGGTGCCTTAGCAATCCTTAATTGTCCCTAGTGTGTGCTTGGTGTGTGGGTGTGTGTGTCTGTACCCTACGGTGGACTGGCGCCCTGCCCGGGGATTTGTTCCTGCCTTGCGCCCTGTGCAGGCCGGGATTGTCTCCAGCAGACCCCTATGACCCTGTGTTAGGATATAGTGGGTTGGAAAATGACGGAATGACTAACAAATAAGGCTTACCTACTGTATGAAATCAGGAGTTTTCTAACTGCACTTACCTCCACTTTGTACTGTTTGTGTGTGCACCAAATCCTGTGCGTTTTTATGAATACTATCACTCAAAGTGCCTGTGACTGATCAACCCTTATTGGTGATTTACGTAACTGAGCCCCATTATCAACCAATCAGATCTGACACGTGATTAATCGTTCAGCCCCTTGTGTATTCACCTGTAAATTCACATTTTCAGCAGGAAAACACATACTGCCACAAGTTTAGAAAAGTCCTGATATGATTACAGGAACAAGAGAATGAATAAACTTGATAATCAACAAACTCCACCTATACGTATTACTTCCTTCATAGAAGAAGTGTAAATACAGTTATTTGAGCAATTTAAACAAAAATGAATCCACTTTATTAAGATGTGTATTTAAGCAACTATATTAATTGTAACAGGCTGCCAGCATACTGGCATTTACATCTGACACTTTATGAAGTACATAATAAATAATAATGTTCAGCATAAATACAAAACAAAAAACATTTTAAATAAACTGTTTATTGTTGTTTTATTAATGTTCTAATATCTGTAACACACATATCCATTCTTTGCATATATTCACAATTATTTTGAAGAATCCAAACAGTTTCTGTTTTCTGAGGCAAAAAGAGTGATCCTTGTTTTATATTCTACAGAAGAAGACCACTTAAAGAGAAGACTCTTTGGTATTCATTTTGGAGAGCAGGTCTTTTCTGTTGAGAATTTCTATTCAATTCAACTACCCAACTGTGTAATCTTAAAGTAATGTACGTATACAGAATAGTCACAGAGAAGCATATAAAATCTATTTACTTCTATGACATTGGGCATATTCTCAGTTTTTATTCTAATATCTATATATATAATTCACTAAGGGCACGCAAGACAGAGAGCCCCGCCCACCAACTCTAAAACCATGGGATATGCTCGACAGAGCCCCGCCCACCAACTCTAACCCTCCTACCGCACCATGGGATACGCACGACAGAGCCACGCATGCCAACTGTAACCGTCCTCCCACTTCTAGCGTCACTCTCGAGGTATGTGCACTGCCTGCTCGTGTGCCCGCATGCAACAACTCACCAAACACAGCCTCAGTCGCTTTCATCTGTGCAAAAGTCAACATGCACCTCTGAGCCACTTTGACTTTTCACTGCACGCAAGACAGAGAGCCCCGGCCGCCAACTCACAGAGCCCCGCCCGCCAACTCTAAAAGAGCCCCGCCCATTGGTTACGCACGAAAGAGCCACGAACGCCCACTCTAACCCTTCTCCCACGTCATGGGGAATGCATGACAAGGCCCCGCCCGCAACACTCACCCTCCGCAGGCTTCCAACATCCCTCTCGAGGCAATTATATGGTGATATCGACTTCTCAACTGTCACTCTGGAACAACTCAGTATGCGAGCTATATTAAGCATCACCAACGAAGACTCACTACACCTTAATGAACAGGTGGTGAAACTTAACCCTAATGACGAAGTAACTTTCACCGGCGTTGACTCCATCGTCACAGTCGATCCTGCAGATCAACTTGCATTCCCCGAAGAATTTCTTAATAGTCTTACTCCCACTGGCATGCCTCCGCATAAACTCAAAATTAAAATTGTTTCAGTCATTATGCTTCTCAGGAACCACATGCCAGCAAAAGGTCTCTGTAATGGCACTAGACTTTCTGTTACCAGCATTCACCACAATGTACTGGAGTGTAAGACTATCACATCTGCTACCTCACAAACTGTCCTTATTCCCCGGATTTCCCTGACCCCATCAGATTCTAATTTGCCTTTTACTTTTACACGCAGACAATTTCCTGTTAGATTGACATTTGCAATGACTATTAATAAGGCACAAGGACATACTTTAAAAAAAAAATGCCTGTATCTGTCAAAACCTGTTTTCACTCATGAACAATTGTATGTTGCTCTCTCCAGAGTTCCATCTTTTCATTCACTGACAGTTGCATCCTCAAACCCTTCCCATTTGTACAACTGTGTCTTTCAGGAAGTGTTCACTCATCAATAAATAATTATATGCGGCATATGCTACGCCGCAGGTTGGCTAGTTCACTATATTTCCATGAGTTCCACTTATTGTCTCCTTGCTGATGAATAGCACATAATCCTTGCTCGCTTACCCCTGTGCATAAAATGAAAGGAATTATAAACCCAAGATAATCTATGGGAGAAGCGCAGGTAAATTTCTCCATTAGCAGCTGAAAAGGTGTATAGCACTCACTGACTTTCACCATGCAATTTTTCAAGTCATCTCTGCAGAGCTAGCCTCATGGACACGCCAGTTCCCTAAATCAACAATAGGGCCATCAATTTTCGTAAAATCGATTCAATGAAACTATTATATTAACAAAAGAAACTTTAGAATAATTTCAGTTTTTTTTTTACTGTGCTGGAAGCTTTCCACTGATAAACTGCTTTAACATAAATGTATTTGTATCTGATGACCTAAAAATTGATTTCTGATTTAGCACAATGTTCATGCTTTACTGTATGACCTGTCTTTTTTAGCCTTCCTTAAAGCTATGTAACCTCATTTACAATTTTTCCTTGATGCATGATCCCCTGACATCACTTGTGTAGTGTGACATCCCAGCGTCTCAGTCCAACAAGTCTACGACTCACCCTGACAAAAGCAAACAGGTCCTAGAGTTTAGAACCAATCAGTGCTCAGATGGAAGTACGATGCATATAATAACAGCTGCAGCGAATAAGAAAGTCTGATGTTTTGGACCTCATGAACAGAAGAGAGGCTCACCTATCTGATGTCTTGAATTTTATGTATCATAACAAAATAGAAAGAAAAAAAAAGGGGGCTGAGATTGTGTTGGACATACTCAGGGGTCACGTTCAGCAACTGCAGTTGTCAAGTTTGACATCTTCTGCCACTACAAGTCATATAACATGACATCATCTTTAGACAACCTCTACAACCCCTAAGTCTTGACAAGGATTCATTGGTATTCCAAAAGTTCACAAGGATGTTATTGAGGGATAAAATCAATAATGTTCTGCATGTCAAATTAAAGACATCACATGACATTGTAAAATACCACAAATCACAAAAACAGTTATAATTGAAATCTTTAGATAATCCAAATCCACTGGCTAAATTAATATTCAACAACAACTTTGTTGTTGTGACCACATCCAAACTTATTGTCTTGGATAAAGCAAAGGTTAAAGTGTAAACACTGTTGCTTCCTTGAAACATTTTAAGCATATACAGGGCCGATTTACTTAAATATCATGCAGGAGAATGATCTCCTGTTCACCTTCACCAGGATAATCAAGATATTCATGCTGTGATTCCACTGTGATTTGCTTCAGTGACTGCTTCCACAGTGATTTGCTCAATCCAGGCCAATATCTGCCCAGAAGACTGACTTCTGCAAGGCTCAATCCTCTTCCACAGAGTACTACCTTGACTTGGGTTACAACTTCTTGTAGTGGGAACAGTTATATTTTACTTACCAACGCAGAAGAAACAAACTTTAAGACAACCAGTGAGTCTGTCCACTGGACTAAACAAATTTAACAATGTAATATCTGTTTATGTATTGGAGAATGGGATAAAATGAGTATTTGGTGAATCCCTATAGATAATCAGCAACTAAATGGGTTAGAACTTCATTAATGGCATATACTTTTACATGTTTGTATATGTTCATTTATTTACAAATTCAAAAATTCTGCATAAGGATATTATACCTGTCACAATCCAGTCCAGGAGAAAATAAAAATTTTAAATGGTTTCTTTTAGTCCTGCTAGATCTCTAGTTTTACTTCATGAGGGAAGGCTGCAAAGATCTGTGGTAATTCTCCAGGCTGGTGGTAAGGCTGTCCTCCTGGCATTGCAAGCAATATTTGCTTCCATTTGGGAGACAGGCATCACCCCAACTACCCGGAAAACAGGACTTGCCATCCCTATCTGGAAAGGAAAGGATGATCGTCTGGATTGCGGCAACTACAGGGGGATAACACTGCTCTTGTTGTCATCCTCAGTAGGATCCTTGATCATGTGCTCACCTACCAGCAACTGCAGCTGTGTGGTTTTACACCTAAGCAGTTTACCATCAACCACATCCTGGCACCAATGGTGCTCACGGAGTGCAAACATGAATATTGGCGGAGTTTCTTTACAGCCTTTATCGATTTTAATAAAACGTTCGACTCAGTTGATCAAGCTGCCCTATGCGACATCCTGAGACTTAACAGGAACCCCCCGAAGTTCCTGGATATCATGGCCTGACTTTACATGCCTACACTCAGGTCCTAAATTGGGACTCTGAGGTAGTTTGTCGTGTGGCAGGTGGATCAAAACACTGTATCAGTGCATGTTCCCCTCCTCCACTGTGAGAGCTGTGCATAGTGGAGGCAGAACCTCTGTATTTTTCCCAGATGATTCTGGTATTTGTCAGAGGTGTGTTCTTGCTCCTACTCTGTTTAATGCTTGAATGAACTGGGTTTTGGGCAGGGTCATGGGATCCAGCGACTGTGGGGCATCTGTTAGTGAAGAGAGATTCACTGATCTTGACTTTGCCAATGATGCTGTGATCTTCACTGAGTCAATGGAGGCACTGATGAAGGCTCTTGAGAGACTGTGAGAGGAGTCAGAGTGTTTGGGCTTTCAAGTATCCTGGATTAAAAACCAAGATCCAGGCCTTTAATGATGTCTTGGGCACAGCCATCAGCAGTGTGTCTCTGTGCATAATGAATGTCAACCTTGTTGAGAGGGTTACTTACCTCAGCAGTGACATTCATGTCTCTGGTGACTCTTACTATGAAGTCAGTAGATGAACTGGGAGAGCATGATGAGTCATGTGGTTGCTGGAAAGGGGTGTGTGGCACTCCCAAAATCTCTGGAAAAGGGTGAAGGTCCAAGTCTTCACAGTCCTGGGGCCTCATGTATAACGCCGTGCGTAGATCTCGCACTATAACATGGCGTAAGCACAAAAGCCGAAATGTGCTTACGCACAGAAAAATCCAGATGCAGGAATCTGTGCGTACTCCAACTTCCACGTTCTTTCGTTACATAAATCCCGATCAGCGTGAAAACTAACGCTCGTACACGCGCATTTTGTAACGCCCCAAATCCTCCCAGAATTACGCCTATTTGAATATGCAAATCAATATAAATCGCCCTTAAGCGCAGCCTTCTGTGAAAAGACAATGGGAAAAGCACGGGGAAAATATAAGAATTTCAGCGAATACCAAGTGGAGGCAAAGGAAAAACATACTATTTGTTCAAATAAACCGTGGTATAATCAACAAAATGAAGTTGATCGAGTGACATAGCGTGTTGGAGAAACTTGAAAGCTCACATTCACAAAATCGCACAGTGCCGGAAATAAAAAGAAGTCACATATCAAAGTTGCCGTGAAAAGAAGAGTTGTAAGCCCACTGTCTGAGTGTCATATGAAAGTTTATTAGGGTACAGAGAAAAAAGGCACGGTGGGGAAAAAGCACGAAATGTCAACTTTAATCTCGAATTTTCCACTTTAATCACGTAGTTTATTTTGTCATTTAGTAGAACATTATAAACTTCATCTTAAAATCGTTTAATTAACCAGTTTCTCAAAATTACATCGTAATTAAAGTAGCACGTTAAATGCTTTGTTTTGTATTTGATCTTCTACTCGTATGTGATCTATGTGTGTGAATCACTACTTGCTTCTTAAACTGGCTCTCTTCCTCCAACTGGACACAGAGTCCATTACATTTGTGATATTACAGCTCTCTGAATAACTAAAATACTGAGATGTATACGTGATGTCATTTTCATGATGATAGGAGCTAAAGCACATTATTAAACATGTGTTTCATGAGCCTCGTGCTCATGACAAGCATTATCTTTTGTCGAAATTTGTCGCTGCGTTTTTAGCTGTGTTGTTATTTTCTCTTTCTGTTTTATATTCAATATATATTGGCGTGGCCGCCCCAAGAGTCCTTGCTTTTCTTTCCCCAAGTAACCGATCGCCACACAATCAGCTCTGTAATAGAAGTTAAGCCATCTGTAAGCTTAGCGCCGATTCTTCAAAACGTTTAAAGAACATTGAAATATCTTCGTAGTACATGTTTAATTATTCTATCCTTCACGACACTCCCAGTGAAGAATATAGATTATTTAAATGAAGTTAAAGTTTTATGTGTATAATTTAACAAACATATTTTGCTGCATTTCACCTTAAAAATGATATCGTCATCATATGTAAATACAGTGATCCCTTGCTGTATCGCGCTTTGACTTTCGCGGTTTTGCTCTATCGCGGATTTTATATGTAAGCATATGTAAATGTATATTGCAGATTTTTTGCTGATTCGCGGATTTCTGCGGACAATGGGTCTTTTAATTTATGCTACACGCTTCCTCAGTTTGTTTGCCCAGTTGATTTCATACAAGGGACGCTATTGGCGGATGGCTTAGAAGCTACCCAATCAGAGCACGTATTACATATTAACTAAAACTCCTCAATGCTATAAGATATGCCTCCTCCGCGGTGCTCGATTGTTTGTTTGTCTCTGCCTCTATCTCACCTCTCTGACATTCTCTGCGCCTGACGGAGGGGGTGTGAGCAGAGGTGCTGTTTGCACAGAAGCCATTTGCCTAGTGGATACGGATGCTCCTCTAAGAAATGCCGCTTTTTCGAGGTGCGTCCAAAAGCACACTTATTGATTTTTTGATTGTTTGCTTTAATCTCAAGCTCTCTTTCTCTCTCTCTGACGTTCTCTGCGCTTGACGGAGGAGATGTGAGCAGAGGGGCTTTTTGCACAGAAGCTGTTTGCTTAGAAGATAGGGACGCTCCTGTAAAAAATGCTGAAAGGCTACCTTCACATTCGCATTGATCCCTTCATTGCCGCTGCTTTATCGCGGTGCTTGCATACTTAAAAGCGCAACAGCCTTATTGATTTTTCATTGTTTACTTTACTCTCTCTCTGACATTCTCCGCTCCTTACGCGCACTTTGAAGAGGAAGATATGTTTGCATTCTTTTAATTGTGAGAAAGAACTGTCATCTCTGTCTTGTCATGGAGCACAGTTTAAACTTTAGACTAAAGGGTGTTATTTCATGTCTAGAGGGCTCTAATAATGTTAAAAACGTATTTAGATGGTCGTAAACAGGTTTTCTATGCTCTAACTGCGAAAATATTAGATTTATAAATAAAGAATCCTACTTCGTGGAAATTCATTTATCTGTCTGGAGCGGATTAACCGCGATAAACAAGGGTTTACTGTATAACTGTGGGGAGAATATTTATAAACAGTGTGGGAGAGTTTCTAAGGGCTTAAAATATATAAAAATAATCATACAAACATATGGTTTCTACTTCGCGGATTTTCACCTATCGCGGGGGGTTCTGGAACGCAACCCCCGCGATCGAGGAGGGATTACTGTACGCGCTTTATAAAGTGGCCCAGGTTGTGAGATATTATAACTGTAGTGCAAGTTTACAGTGGGGTGATTGTACTTATAAGTACAAACCGTTCTACAAGGAGCAATTGATTGAGTGCTTTTAAAGTTCTTGGGATTAAACTGTTTCTGAACCGCGAGGTCCGTACAGGAAAGGCTTTAAAACGTTTTGCAGTGGCTGAGACAGTGTCCTTAAAGCTGTATACCGATAATTCTCTTTCCGATCAGCTGCTGCTCCGATTCACACTCAGATACAGTGATATAAATACTCCGAGTCGTGCAGTGAGAGTAATATGGAAAAAGATGATCCGCTGTGGCAACTCCTAACGGGAGGAGCTGAAAGAAGAAGAAGTGAGAGTAACAACGCTAAAGCAGTTATGGCATTTGGAATACTATGGCTGTTCCCTGGACCATTATATTGTTACGAGTTAATTACAATCAGATGCATTACACTAATAAACAATATGCGGTTAGTTTCTATGTATTTATAAAGCCGCGTCATGAAAATAATGAGTAATCACACAAGAACAGTAGCACTGCTTTGACGCTGGGTGCCGCCAGTTTGCAAAACCGAGCGGAGAACTTGCGTACGACAAGACATGAGGTACCGTGGAAAAGTGCGTGGCTTTACGCCAAGTGTAGGTTTTATACATCGCGATTTGAACGTGGAAAAGTTCTTACGCAACATTTCTGTGCGTACGCACCGTTTATACATGAGGCCCCTGGTGCTCCCTGTTTTGCAATGTGGTTGCAAGACATGGATGCTATCCAGTTACCTGAGACAAAAAATGAACTTCTTTTGTACCGTATCTCTTCAGAGAATCTTTGGGTACTGGTAGTTTTACTTTTTGTTGAATGAGCGGCCACTCATGGAGTCCCGAATGAGACATATTAGCAACTTTCTGCGGGAGAATCAGTTACAGCACTAAGGCCATATGGTGCAAGTGTGATCCGGCTTGCTGGACCAGGCCAAGGGGATGCCCAAGCAACACCTGGCTTCGGCAGATAGATGGTAATTTCCAGAGGGTGGGACTGAACCACGTGTCTGCTTCAGGGGGTTGCCAAGATGGATCCACACTTGTTTCATCTTGTGTTGGGTGCAAAAATGCGCTGTACCAGCACATGCTCTCCAACCTGAACATGACCTGTGGTCGAGTTTAAATCCCTCTGCACTTAAAAATAAATTAACAAGGGATCCTTTCTGGGATTTAGAGAGCAGAACATTAAAATAAAAAGTAAGGGTAAACACTAGGCATTCATACTATACTCAAAATTCAAACACTAGGCATTCATACAATACACAAAATTCAAAAATTCACTTAACATGAAGGATAACTGTTGAATTTGTGTTAATCTTCCCTGCATATTTATTTTGAATTTAAGCATTTCAAATAGTCTTTGTTATGGTGTATAAAATCTACACATTTTGGTTTCCATTATATTTTGTTTGAGACAAGACAACAGATGAACTGAGACAAATTAAAGCAAGTTTTCATCCCTTACAACTTACTTTTATAACACTTGTTCATAGCTTAAGTGCTAATTTGGTGTACAGCCTGGAAAAGGATGCTGAGCTGGTACCTCAGGCTATTGATTACTTTATGGATGGACATCTGGAACAACAGTTTGGTTTACAGCCTGGGACAGGAAGAACTACTGACACCTAAGATGACATCAAAGGTTTTTGTTGTTTGGGAAAACGGACAGTGAATTAATTCATCAATCATTTTGACAGCCAGCCAATCAGGTGCATGTGTTGTGAAACCAAGGCATGACATTTCATAATAAATATGCCTTGGTTTGAGAAGCAAAGAGAGAAAGCAAAGAAGAAGAAGAAGAAGAAGAGGAAGAGGAACGGACGAAGACGGCACTGGTCGTCAGAAAGGCATCATGAACATCGATTGCTAAATCAAACGTCTCACTGGGACATTCATCCTTGTCATCTGTAACTATATATTTTCAGACTTTCCTATCAGTACCTATTTTCTAGTATTCTTTGTTCTAGTGGTATTATTATTATTCTTGTAATAAATACCATGTTTCTTTTAACTTTCTATGCTTTGTCTTAATGTCTTGAGTGACTGAAGTAATAAGATTTCTTTGAGCACCTGGTGACAGCCGGATTTTTGCCATTATTTCTGTGCTGGGAGGTTTATAAGGCTGAGAATGAGATCGCTATGCAATAGTTAGGAACAATACGATAAAGGTTTTCTTGGCTGATAAATGGCATATATCAAGAGTGCTGAGTCTTTGTATGTTAAAATGTATTCTTATAGACCAAAAGTAATATTTGGGTCCGAGATATCACTAAAACATCGTATGTTGTATGTGCCGAAAATAAGTAAGTCTCTTGAAGTGCTGAATGACAGACTGTTATTCCTATAGCACTTGTGTGGCTTAAAGGGCTAAGTGCTCAGCGTGTGTGTCATTCATAGGGCACTGTTGTGGTTAGGGTCTGTGTGTGTGTTTATCTATGTATGTGTGTGTTGATCTTAAAGTTCAACAGTAGACCAACTCGATAACGAACTTGATGAGAACATTTACCCTTGAGAAAACTGGTAAAGGGCAAGTAGAGTGAAACACTACGATAATACAGTCTTCAAATAAATATCTGTGTATTTTAAGCTATATCAGACAAAATTAGAACACATCAATGAAAAATGCAATTGCAGAAAAATAAGAATACTAGGAACTGTTTAGAAAAATCATAGGCTTTAGTTTAATAAGGAAACACTCACAAAAAACTGTTCTAAAATAAGTATTTGGGTCCATTTTTCTGCAAACTTTCTCACCATGCTTTTCCGAGAAGTGCATACTGCCAGGCAGCAGATGCTTGGACTCTTTTCTTTTGCATTTTTTTTGAACGCATGGTGTATTTTGCTTTTCTTAGATCATGAGCACAAAGACAGGGGATAGTTTATAGGGATTTTGTGCCGAATCAGCTAGCCTAGGATGCCATAAGTGAATCGTGATAATTGATAGACACTGCTTAGCCATACTGCTTTAGAGGGAATATAGTTTCTAGTTGCCTGCATGATATGTGAGCTCGACAGTCTTTACTAAATGCACTACACAAAAAATCAGTGAAGAGGAAGGAAACAAGCGCTATGGCAGACAAACAGTGCTCTTTTGCCTTCTACAACTGATTGACAGAAACTCAAAAAGTAAACAGCTGCAATAAATGAGTCTGTAGATGTGAACTTTTCAAATTTAAGCTTTTTTTTTAAATAAATTAATAACAAGTACTGCTTAATTGTTGTCCACAGATGCAGAGAACGAACAGGAAGATATGGAAAAAAATGATCCGCTGGGGTGACCCCTAATGGGAGCAAAGAAAAAGAAAGAAGAAGACTGCTTAATTATAAATGTTTTGCTTCTTTAATTACGGTGGTAATTATAAACTGAATTATTTTGTACTGTCAAAATAATTGGAAAATTTTCTGCTTCTCAAAATGCTCCTCTTTAAAGACACAAACCCCATATAGCCCAGCAGAAATCAAAACATCCAACTAACATTTCAAACAGGATTTTTTTGGTGCTGTTGCAGTTTTTCATATCCACTTTAGAAATGAGTTGTGGATTTTTCCTTTACTGGTGGAAATTCCCAGAGAAAACACAATCGTGCCTTATCTAAAACTACAAGATTCACGGGGCCAAACACTGCCATCAGCACCTTTCCAAGAGAACATGAACATGAAATTAAAAAAATAGGAATATGTGAAAATAGTGCATCCCTTGCATCTTGTCTCACTTACACAAAATAATTCAAAGGACCACACATACCATAGCTTCACAATTTTATGTTTTGTACTCACTCAAACAACAGGTCTATAATTTTAGTTGTTACACACATTCACTAACTCACACAACACTTACTTCATTGTAGATAGTGCCATCCACTCAATCAATACCAAGTATATGGGAACATGTCATTGAAACGCATGTGGATGCAACCTTATTTTACCGTAACTGTTCTACTTTTCATCTTTCTAATTAAAATTTGATTAGAACAAATTAAGGAACACCTAGATTTGAAAATGAGAAATACATGCACTTCTTATAAGTGAAATGTATGCAACCAACTGAAGTTTTTAAAGCAACTTTCTGCTTATTCGCATCATTATTTGTTAACAATGTTCTGATTATGGTGCCAAAGTCACTTGCCTGAGATCAGCTCTCCCAATTCAGATATTTATAGCAGAAGCTAATAATGTTATTGCAAGCTGGGCCTGAATCAGTGCTTTCTGACATATCACTCCCACACACAGAGAATCTCTATTTAGACTGGCTCATTTAAAGCACACTGATTTTTAGCTCTCTATATTATAAATAATTTCCAGGATTTCTCTGCTCCAGACTTCTAAGACTTGTCGGGCCAGCAGTATAGTTTCTCACTCTACTCAGTAATCAAACACTAAAGGTAGGGAGAAAAAATGTTCGTTCCTAAAGCTACACTTTCTCCCTGGAGGCATCTTCTTCTAATGCTTTTGCTGATTACCTCTTGGGCTCAGTCGACTTCTGTTTAAATATTTTTTCCTCCCAACAGGACCACTCATATGACAATTTTGAGCTGACGAAATAGATAATAGCTGTTGTAAAGATCTTGCCCACAAATCCATTTTACAAATCTGATTTTTCATTATATGGTTACAATCATTACAAATTATAACATCAAATCAATCATAACATAAGATGCACATAAAGTAAACCAACTTAACAACAAAACAAAACTTAAAATTTGATTTAAAAAAACACACACATATTCGGTAATTAAATACAAGGAACATTTTCAACATTTCAACTCTTAAAGAAAAACACCATCCCTAAATTATATGTTTCTTATCTGTGCATGAACACGAAGCACATTCAAACAGGACTGAGCTTTTGATTTGAACATTCGCCCAGGACACATTCACTATTTAATATTACTGACTTCAATGCAACTGGATTACTGACCTGTGGATTATGCAAGTTGAGATTTTTTTCATGGACATTTTGATATTGTTTGCTGCCTTTTAGTAGGCCTATTGGCCCCCTGCAGGCCTTCAATGAAGTCCATTCCATTGTATCATAAACTTTGTGATCTTTGTTCTCCAGTAAACATGAGGTTACATTTTTTTCTTGGCCATCACTACAAACAGCACAGGATAAGTAACATAAAAAAATTATCATTGTTACATAGAGTGTCCCTTTAAAAGTGTATCACAGTCAATGATTTGATTGATCATTGGCATACTAGTGTCCACACTGTAGACATTCATCAATTTCATAATAGAAAGGAAGTGCATATCTAACCAATGACTCTGAGATGAATTGAACTAGTTACATTTCTGATTCTGCGGTGGGTTGGCACCCTGCCCAGGATTGGTTCCTGCCTTGTGCCCTGTGTTGGCTGGGATTGGCTCCAGCAGACCCCCGTGACCCTGTATTCGGATTCAGCAGGTTAGAAAATGGATGGATGGACATTTCTGATTTGTCTTTTCAAAAGAAAGTATACAGACTTCACTAAACCTGAAAACATACAGGAGTTGGTAGGATCTCAAAATTGGTTTGCTTAAAGTCTTCACAATAACTTGAGTTACTAGCATGAGTATACATTGACAGGGCTGTGTAAATATGGCTAAAGGAATACAAATGTTTGCTTGAAGCAGATGCATAGTGGTTAAGGGAACTGTGAAGTCAATGGTGTATTTCTAGAAAAACAAACAAACCAACATTACCGTTACATTGATCTGTGCTGCATTAGTTGCTCATTATAATCAACTCGTAATTACCACACTACATAGAATCAGTGTTTACGGCTTTTAGCCCCCCAAAAGTGGCACTCAAAAGGATTTTCTATAATAATCTTAAACAGATCTTGTCCTCTTGATACTACAAATTATGCTTAAACCATTACACAATATTGATGTAATAAATGTATTTTCTTGGTTTTGAATGCCAAGCACAGATGTTGCCTGTGTGGAGTTTACACAATGTCCCTGTGTCTGTCGGTTTTTGTCTGGATACTCTAGCTGCCCATTTCTATCACCAAAGACATGCTGGTTTGACTAGATGGCAGCTCTAATTTGGCCCCAGTGTTAGTCCAAGTACTATATGTGTGAGAGAAGTCACTGTGATAGCTAGCCCTGTTTCCCGCCTTGTGTCCATTTCTGCTGGGATAGACTTCAATCGTTCATGATTCTGAACACCATTAAATGCGCTTGAACATGTTACAGAACTTGAATTTTGACATGGGATTGCAGAAGTTTAGCCTAATAAATATAACTAAAAAGAAAAAATAAAACTGCATTGTTTACACTTAACATACCACTGTGATTTCAAGTCCAAAACATTTCATCACTTTGATTCCAATATGGAATTAGTTCAAAAGTAAAATTACATCATTTGTACATGCCATGTAATTGCAATGATGCAATCATTTTAACTTGTAGTGTTACTCATTTGAAAAGATTTTCAACACAGCTTTCATCTTCTGAGTGCAATGGCCATAGCTACAGGACTCCATCGAACCATCCATCCATTTTCTAACTGGCATATACAGACGTGGAAAGCAGGTTTTATGACCAGGCACTGCACTGGGCTCTAGGCAGAAACCAAATGTGCGTGCCGACATATGTTCACACAAATCCATACTTACTTAAATTAGCCCAAATCAAAGTCATCAGATAATCTAACCTGCATGTCTTTGAGATGTGGGGGGAAAACAGGAGTATTCGGCACAAGATCTAAAAAGGCAATTGTCACCTGTAAGTGTAGCAAATAAAAACTGTGCCAATTAATTATTTAAACCTAACTGGAATAAATGTATTCAGAGCAGTAAAAATGTCAATAATTATGGCCATGTTAATCCCAACATCCATTTTCCATTACAGTGCTGTAGGGAGAGGGAGTTTAATATGGTAGCTTCAGACATGAGTAAGCCCTGGTGGAGATGCCAACACATTGTAGTTTATTATCATTTTCCACATTTAATCATATTTCACATTCAGTAGATAAGGGTGAGGCATCCATTCACTAGTTTACTGAAGCCACCACATCCTACGGAGTGTAATGAAAGAAAATCTCACAGTATGTTATGCTTGTACCTTGATTTTAGGTTCACATTATAATACATTATTTGGATGATGGTCTCACAAACAAGTTAAGAATTTCACTCTACTCTGTACAAAATACTATTACTTACTACTATTATTACATCTGATTCACTTTTATCTTTTACTGTTGTTTTTAACAAGGAAACCATACTGTTCCCAAAGAAAATATGTGTGCAGCTATGTTTTAGTTGGTTCTAGCTCAGACATACCCTCTCCTCTCATAGTGCAAACTGTGCAGGTTGGTAACAATAGAATAGTGAGGTACAAATGCTGAAGAAGAAGCTGGTTGGTTGCAAGGATTTTTAATGATCCTTGCATAGAAGTTTGCCAATGGCATAGAGGGACAAGGACAGATATCTTAGCTACTGTATATTTCTATTTAGAATGAAAATATACACAATTAATAGTGAATAGTGTTGATCAGCGAATTTCACCAAAGTGTTATTCACAGGGAATTTGTTGCATCCATGTTTGCACTTGTTCGTCAAATTATTTACTGATAATTCAGCAGGTGTAGAAAAACGTTTTTCACTGGTGCCCCATAAAGGTTTGTGAGGCCAGCATGACATCCCCGAATATATCATGCTGATCATATACATTACAGACTCTGTGTGACTTAGTTAGTGGTAGGACAGATAAGTAAATAATCTAGGTTCTCACTTTTTTATTTTATTGGAAAATATCCCCCATAAATAACGAGTTATCTCTGCTTGTTGACAAATATGCAGGTCAATCTTCAAGTTCCAGGTCAGCATGACAGAAGGAGGCTTGTGCTCTATGCATGCGTAATTAGCCGCATGGAGATAAAAAACAAACATTGAAGGAGCCTGATGGTCTCACAACCCCAACAATACAGGAGACTCTATGTAATAATAGTAATACCAAAAGAAACATCTTGTAAATAGTAATAAATCTATCTTTTTGATAGAAGAAAAAGTGCACAGATAGTTTGGAGATCCTTCAGGGCGACTTCAAAACAACAGAATGACCTAGCAGCTTCAATCATGACACGCTACTTTGTATTTTCTGACTTCTGACTACTATTTTGGCATTTCTGCTTTGTTTTGATTAAATATATGATTGAGTGTCTCTGACTGCGTTCTTTCTTCTTTCATCTCATGGAGCCACGGTGGTGCAGCGGTTAGCACTGCTGCCATATAGCTCAAGTGACCTTTTTAGCCCCAATAGTAGGTCCAGTAGAGTTGGTAGACGTTTCCCTAGCTCTTAGGGACACATTAAAGATGATTGCACCATTATAATCCAGTCAAATCTGGTTCAGTTAGTCCTTCCCCCTTGACTTTCAATCAACTTCGCCAAGTTTGGTGATATCTGCAAACACTTCAGTGATGTCTCTGAATTCGAGGCGAAGCAAACACTGTGGAGTTTACTCTTCAATATTAGCCAACATGACTCATGTCTGAGCCTAAAAAAGGATGCAGCCCTTGATAAGATGGTTGTCTGTCACACTGCATATTTGTATACACAGAGCCATTTTAGATATACCAGTTAAACCAATTTCTATTTTCTTCAGTTAAAGTGAAAATAAAAGTGTCCACATAAAAAACACAGGTAAAAATATTCAGACTTTATTAATGGTCACCTAGATGTGAATCTAACTTGGGGGTCTGATCCAGTAAGGTTATAATTGATTACTAAGAAACTATTTCCCAAATGTTACAAAACAAAAATAAAGAAAAAAGTCTCTTATTCTCACATTACAATTGTTTTCAATATAAGAATTTCAAATTTATTTAGTTTTGTTATAGCAAAAGAAACTGGAAGTGAAGGCCACCTGGAGAGGATTTCATTTGAAGAAAGGCTGAAATGAGCAAATGACTTTTATGTGTTTATTTTTCAAGCAACAGTCAGATAGGTTCAAGGGTTTGTTACACTGAGTGTTGAAAGGTCTTTCAAAAAAAAAACTTCAAATTCTAACTTGAATCAAAAGCCAAAACAAAAGATTTCCAAACACAAAAAGTTTTCCCTAGAAGCTTCACACTTTTCTTTTTGTTGCTGGAGCACCAGATCTTTTGGTAGTTGTCACTATACACAGTCATAAAGTTCAGAGACAGTATCAGAGTAAAGTAACATTTCAGTAGCTTAGATAAAGTAGTCTATTATGTACCCAATCAGGTATTTACTGTTTACAATGGAACTGTTGCCGACCATCCATGATACTAAATTAATTTAGGTCCACAAAGAACAGATTTAAAACCAAGCTTCCAAACTTTAAAGTAACACCAAAAACACTGTCTCGTCAAAGTTCAACTCTCTACTGAGTTATCAAAATGATTTCTCCTGTGTCCTTCCCTACATTTAATAAAATACAGAAAACAACTTTTGCTTTTGTACATTTGTTTATACAGGAGAATCAAAGTTAAGATTACAACTTTGACCTACATTTGCAAAACATTGCAAAGAATAAGTTCTTATTAATTACAAAAGACGTGTATACAGTACATGCACGTAAATATGGATAAATGTTTAAACAAGCACAGCAACAAAAATACATAATACAAAAATTATTTTGGCACAGTATGAGTGAAGAGTGTCTTCTTTCCTTTCAATTCCGTTCATTCAGTAGATCTTCATATAACATCATTATAAATAATGCCATACTGTACATATCCAAGGAGCAGCAGGTTCTATGTGTACCCAGGTCACACTGTAAATAATATTAATATTAACCCAAACGTGTGACAGTTACACTAAAATTAAAATGAACAGGTCACTTTAAATGAAAAAGAACTACGGTTTGGGCTCTACTTTCATCTTCTTTCGAGTTAACTTTTCCATTTTTGACATATTATTTTCACCAAATAAAAAAATCTGAAAAATGCAGTGTTAATACAAAGTGGTAGTAGATTGATTTTCTATTTAAATGTACAAAAACTGAAACATACATAATCACCTCCAGTCAGAAACATTGTCATGATAAAAATCAGGATAAGGACAGTAATATATGCCATCATCCTATATGACTTTCAGTAGAGTTTGCGAGTTCCCCCTGTGTTCACGAGCCTTTCTTTCACATTCCAGTGACATCCTTCTAGGTTATTAAACATTATCCAAATATTCTCGAGTGTGCCTCTATGATAGACCACAAGAGACTGGCAAATAGCTCTAGGGGTGGAAACTACTCTTACAACATTTGACATTAGGAAAGGTTTTGTCTGCCCACCCAGCAAAAGAAAATAAATGAATGTCCCTCCGAAGGGCTGCTACTTCACAGTTTGTTACTGCACCCCACCCCTTAGGTAAATCACACATACTGCTGTATTTGCAACAATACCTCACCATATATGAAAATTTCCACAGCAGGGAGCTGAAATTCTTCTAAATAAATCATCACAATCAATAAATGAGCTGGGCTCATACAAGTTTTAAAGCATGAGCAATAATGCTTCTTTTTTTGAGTCAAAAGTAAATGCTAAAAGCAGTCCTTGCCAATACAACTAAACTGATGGTTTCATGCAAAGGCCACACTATACATTTCCATATCTTAGGAGTGGGGTAGGCAAACATTTTCATCTGAGCAAACATTTTAATATACATGCTCTAAAAATAGAATAGACTTGAACTTGCACTACTTTTCTAACTACTCTGTTGATGAGATACTAATTAGATCTGGTGGCATCAATACAATATGTTATAAAACGTAACTCAGAAAAGACAAGTCAAAGACTCCGAGGGAGTTAGCACTTTGCAAACTAAAAACTGAAAGAAACCAAAGTACAAAAATAGCTATTGATTCCATTTATAGCAGTGTAAAACTCCCAAATTACTGTATTCTCAGAAATAAAGCTGAGGCCACAAACGTTTGCAATGTCCACCTACATCACATTATAATTGTATGCTGTCAATGCTAAAGGTACACTTATAAAGATAGGATTATAAATACTGCACAAATGTGATTTTTCATAGTTCGAGAGCTTTTGTCAGATGGTTCTAAGTTATGTTTGTATGTGACCTATACCTGCGTTTAACCAGAGTTATCCATCCATCCATCCATCTATCCATTTTCCAACCCACTGAATCCGAACACAGGGTCACGGGGGTCTGCTGGAGCCAATCCCAGCCAACACAGGGCACAAGGCAGGAACCAATCCCGGCGAGGGTGCTAACCCACCGCAGGGCACACACAAACACACCCACACACCAGGCACACACTAGGGCCAATTTAGAATCGCCAATCCACCTAACCTGCATGTCTTTGGACTGTGGGAGGAAACTGGAGCGCCCGGAGGAAACCCAAGCAGACACGGGGAGAACATGCAAACTCCACGCAGGGAGGACCAAGTAAGCAAACCCGGGTCTCCTAACTGCAAGGCATAACCAGAGTTATGCTCTCAAATAACCAAATAAAAACATAATCAAGAAATGCAAGCTTCCCGACTTTACACCGATACTGCAATGTAAAAAAAGAGATAACAGGGAAGAAAGAGTGTACATTTTTGTCTTCAGGGTGTTTACTTTGCTATCAGCAAGGCAGATATGACTGCTTGTAGCTTTTACAACCATGTCAGTGGATATTTAATCAAATCTGTTATTTCTTTAACATCTATCTGGTTTTACATGCGCAGACATCTAACCCTCTCAAAATGAACATACCATCATCCTGTAGTTCCAGTGACCTGAATGATCAATTTTCCATCCATACTCTTTTAAGCACAAGCTAAAGATGCAGATCAGGTATACTAGAAAGCTTGAAAAATCCAATCTGTGTGTCCTTACACAGGTCGTGTACTGAGAATCACAATTGTATTGGAATTGAAATCCACCACTGAATGTGGATCCTTTGCAACTGCAATGCACCCAGACGAAACTGGCCATGAAAATGTACATGGATAACAATTAAGAATGCCTTTCAAGTAAGAAGTAGTTTTTCTAGAAGCCGAAAAAATCCAATAAGTAATTCTTCAGTTGATAAAATTCATTACAAAACCCCACCCTTTTTACAAGGGTAATTGTGAAACTTTGTCTTTAAAATAGACTATTATACAGTACATATTATTTTGCTTCATTTTCCTCTAATGTACTATCCATTCATCTCTCCTAAATAAGGTCTGAGGCGTATCCCAGCAACTTCAGATTCAAGGCAGTAAAAATTATTCCATCCATCCATTATCCAACTCGCTATATCCTAACTACAGGGTCACAGAGATCTGCTGGAGCCAATCCCAGCCAACACAGGGCGCAAGACAGGAAACAAACCCTGGGTAGGGCACCAGCCCACCGCAGAGGCAGGAAAAATACCTGCAGAAAATACATTCTGCTTGTTGCTTCTAATATATCATTCAAAAAACTGAAGAAAAAAATATATTATCTTAACTTTTAATGGAACTGACACATGTAAATAAATCTGGAATGCCAAAGTACTGACTTCTGCATTGTGATATCTGTAAAAGCTTTTAGAAGTTTATTTTCCAATCCTATATGTACACAGAATGAAAAGGAAATACAAAGTGATAATCATTTGGTTCATTAATGACTTTTGGTTTAAGCTCATAAAGATGACACACTCAATTCCAGATATATAAAGCGACAGAATTGCATGCAGAAAAGTTCACTTCTTTATATCAAGCAGAAAACTAGAAAATACAAAAGGGCTATTTTAATTTAATTTCTAATACATAGAATGAATAATCTCATATTTGGCACAATTTTTAAAAACTTTCTTCCTTGTATGCTATAACCCTTGAAAGCAAATACTGTACTTAATATAAAACTTAAATACCACAAACTTATATGAACAGCAGTACAGAAAATAAGACATTGGTAACAGATACAGAAGCATTTCACTAAAAAGTACTTATGCATTGTAAATTCCAATAAACAGAAGAGTATTATCTCTGTACACTATGCACAAAATGCTGGTATGCACTATAAAGTTGATATTTTTTTTAAATATGTATGTTTCCTTCTTGAAGAATGTTTTATTGTGCTGTGGTGTCAGATGAAACATAAGAAGATTAGAACAATCTAGATAAAAACAAGCCAATCAGCCTAACAAAACTTGCCAGTCCTATCCACTTCATTCTTCCAATATAACATCAAGTTGAGTTTTGAAAGTCCCTAACGTCTTACTGTCTATCACACTACTTGATAGCTTATTCCAAGGGTCTATCGTTCTTTGTGTAAAGAAAAAAGTCCTAATGTTTGTGTGAAATTTACCCTTAACAAGTTTCCAACTGGTCCCCGTGTTCTTGATGAACTCATTTTAAAATAACAGCCTCGATCCACTGTACTAATTCCCTTCATAATTTTAAACACTTCAGTCATGTCACTTCTTAATCTCTTTATTGTTAAATGTTTTCTCAAAAAAAACATGTAAAAAGCATTGCATTTTTTGGCTTGAAAAATTACACTTTCATGAAATCTCATCTTTCAACTGTAAAATGTCCAAAACGATAAAAGACAGAAATTTAAAAAGTGTAATAATGATAAACTAATGATAATAATGATGAATAGTAATAATAATAATAATAATAATATGAACAGCACACTGCACATGTGCAAGTGACACTAGTGTTGCTTTCAGATTCCTAGAGTCACTTTCGGTTTCACTGACTGTTTCAAGTTCACTGACTTAAGACAGATTCACCTTGTCATCACTGCTGATGAGAGGTGTTTCTTACGAGATGCCATTATGAGGCTAGGAGAAGACATGTCCACACCATTTCCTGGGTAACGCTCGGACCAAACGCTTATGCAAGACATGGGCTGACTGAGTAATGCTCACAAATAACGCTGTTGGCACTTTTACAGTCCGAGTAAACCACTGGTCTTACACGAGATGCGCCTATACCACTGCACGAGTGACATACGGAACTAATGCTTTTAGCACTGTTTTTACAGCCCAAGTCACACTCGGGTCTAATGCTAAGAAGATTAATGTTCTTTTGCTTAAACTGAAAAGGCTCAACTCTTTGAATCTTTCTTCATAATTCATCCCCTACAGCCCTGGAATTAGCCTAGTCGCTCTTCTCAGGACCTTTTCTACAGCTGCTATGTCCTTTTTGTAGCCTGGAGACCAAAACTGCACACAGCACTGCAGATGAGGCCTCACCTGTGAATCATACAGCTTGAGCATAACCTCCTTGGACTTGTACTCCACACATTGTGCAATATAACCTGACATTCTGTTAATTTTCACACCTTTCATTGTATATTCAAACCTAACATTTTTACTTCCTATGTGTAATTTCTTACATCTACTGACATTAAATTTCACCTTCCACAAATCTGTCCAGGCCTGTATGCTGACCAAGTCCCTCTGTAATGATTTAATGGATTCCAAATTATTTGCCAATCCACCTATCTTGGTATCATCTGCAAACTTAACCAGCTTGTTACTTATATTCCTATCCAAATTATTTATATATTAAAAATAGCAGCAGCCCTAACACTGATCCCTGTGGAACACCACTGTAAACATTAGCCAATTCTGATAAGGTTCTTCACACCATCACCCTCTGCTCCCTGTATTTAAGTCAATTCTGAACCCATCTACAAACATCACCCTGAACTTCCGCTTCTTTTAGTTTGATGCCCAACCTCTCATCAAATGCTTACTGAAAGTCCAGATAAAAAACATCATAAACTCCAATTTGATCATATGGCTGTTTTTCTTCCTCATAGACTTCTAGCATGTTGGTAAAACATGAACTTCCTCTTCTGAACCCATGCTGACTGTTCAGTAAAACTCCTGTACTTGCCATGTGCTGCTCAGTCTTATCTTTAATAATTCCTTCCATTAATTTTCATGCGATGCATGTTAAGCTTACTGGCCTATAGTTGCTTGGATCAGCCCAGTCACCCTTTTTATATAACGGAATAATATTTGCCACTTTCTAGTCCTTTCAGAATCTTCCCAGTGCACAGTGCCTTCCTAAAAATAGGTGTCAAGGGTTTATATATGTACTCACTAGCCTCCTCAAAAACTCAATGGTAAATATTACCTGGTCCTGGTGATTTGTGAAAGGGGGTATGAAGCACTTCAACTATGCATCAGTTTTCCATAGTGAACATTACCCTGCCCATTAAAACAAGAGACCAAAGGCAATTTGTCTTTTTTTTTGTTGAGTAGTTGGGGGAAAACCACATTTTGTGAAAAGTTCATTACCAAGTATAAAGTAAGTGGAACAAAAAACTATACAAGCAAAGGCTATTTTAATTGACTGAAACATTCGGACTGCTTTAAGTGGAACACTAATACCTTTTTTCTACTGTATACTGTGTACATTGGAAGATGTGCTATTCCAGTACTCTATCACAACCACAACGTATTTTAAATCTTAAACTCATGGGTACAGGTGTAAATATGGTCATTTACTACTTGTCCTTCCTTAACTACAGCTATTCATGGTAGTTTTCAAACTTCCTTTACTTTTGATCTGATCATTCAGGAAATGTAGACTAATACAATACACCTATGTTGTTATGGTTGGAATAATCTAGAGTAAAATAATTAAAAAATTAGTAAGAAATAAAGAATTCTGAAAAATAGCACACACATAGGTGTCTAGCTCTAAACATCACATCCATTTCCTAAACAGTAAGTCAACTGAGATTTTATACATACTTTTAACTACACTACACAATCAGATCAATTCTTACTTAATAAAATGGGTGCCCTTATTCTCTTAGACAGTATGAAGCAGTGTTGTCAGATATATACAGTAGGCAAATATATTTCTGTTTTAAAATACAGTATTTTTTTAATGTTTTACCTATCCTAAATAGCATTAATTTTTGCTTTATTAAAAACACACTTACTCCAAAACAGGCATGAGGAGAAATAGAGTAAGCAACCCGAGAATGGGCAACAGTCCACCATAGACTACACTCACTCGCTCACTTGCCTGTCAATCCAAAGCGAATATCTTTTGAATTGAAGACATCACAATACTACAGCTTTCTCCTGCATCCTAAAGATATTCAGGTTAGATTTGCTTACTACTTTATGTTGACAAAGTGTTAGGAAGTGCTTGTTTAGACAAAAGTGTGGCTTGTGATGGAATGGTGTTAAGTCTATGGATGGTCACCACCATGTTCCCACTGCTTTTGGAATATGTTCTAGCCTCATCCCAAAGACCATGTACTTGAATAAGGTCAGGTCAGGTCGGGGAGCATGCATGGGTACAGCATGTTGCCGTACCTACTATACGACGAAACAGCTCTGAAACACAGTCGGCAACTCCAAAGGTAGACATGCGTTCCAGTCCAACTGGAAAATTACCATCTATTTTCTGCAGCCACATGTTATGTGGGTGTCCCCTTGACCTGGTCCAGTGGCTCAAGTCCTCAGCAATATGGATCCTGCAAGACAGATCACCCTTAGGGAATCGCACTACATAGCCATAGTGCCATAACTGACACTCTCACATAGCAGATAATGTGCCTTATTCGACACAATATCAAACAAACAGTACCCAAGGATTCTCCGAAAAGATACAGTACCACAGGAGTCCAGTCTTTGTCTAAGGTCAGTGGATAACATCCATGTCTCAAAACCATACAGCAAAACAGGGAGCACCAGGACTTTTTTGCAGAGATATCCGGAGCATCACACACCCCCTTCCAGTGACCTCATGGCCCCCATGCTCTCCCAATCCATCCACTGACTTCATAGGAAGAGTCACCAGAGACATGAATGTCTCTGCCGAGGTAAGTAAACCTCTTGACGAGGACACTGTAGCCGCACGCTGACACTGATGACTGTGCCCAAGAGCTCATTAAAGGCCTAGATCTTGGTTTTTAGGCAGGACACTCACATGCCTAGACACTCAGACTCCTCAAACCAGAATAGGGAGATTTGGTAAATTAAGAAATAAATTAATCTAATTTAACATGCATTAAAACCACACAATTAAACAAATGAGTTATTAAAGTTTAAGTTTACTGCCATGTGTATACAATAAAGTGGAATTCTTACTTGCATGTCTCTCAGAAGAAAGTGACAACAATTAATACATTAATACATTACCAAGAATGACACAGACACAAAAAATAAATAGAATACAGGAAGCCTGGGGTCTTTAATAATAGTGTTTGCTTTCTAAGGCAGTGAGTGTTGAATATGTCGTGAATACAAGACGGTTGGGAGCCAGTATTATTCTGTGCCATCTTCCCAACCCTCTGCAGTGCTTTACTATCTTGAGTAGAACAGGTGCCATACTAGGATGTGATGTAGCCAATGAGGAAGGACTCCAATGTGTATCTGTACAGGTTAGTGAGAACACAATGAAAAATTTACACTTTCAGAAGACATCTGAGGAAGCACAGGTGTTTGTGAGCTTTCCAGACAACAACCAAAATGTGCTGTGTGGACTTCATTTCATCAGTGATAGTTACTCTGACAAATTTAAAGCTGTTCACCATCTCCAAAGCATTTCCTGCAATGAAGAATGTGGTCCACTTCCTAAAGTCGATGACCACCTCCTTAGTTTTGCTGATCTTAAAGATGAGACTGTTGTCCTGGCACTTCTGAATCAGAAGGTAGACCTCTTCTCTGTAAAACATCACTGAAAAAGTATAACATTGATGTAGTCCATTCAACGTAAATTTTCTCTTTCAAGGAACTTAAGATTAGTCATTTAGTGTTGCAGCTTGAAATATTTGGCTTCAGATCTCAATCAAAGTAAAAAAATTAGTTTGTACCAAATGAAGTTATGGTAGAGGGAATAAATGTAAAAATCCTATTTCATTTAACTTAATATTTTATGTTGTTCATGTGCTGTGTTTGAGGGGCCGTTTGTATATTCTTTCGGTCAAACTTTACAGTTTGATGGCTTTCCAACTGCCAAAAAGGAAGAACAGTTTAAAAAATAGATTTACTTCAGTAAAAAAAACAAGTGAATTGCACCCAATCACTCTAAATGATTTGTCTCAACTTAAAAATTGTGAGATCAATAAGCTAAAAGATAGATAGATAGATAGATAGATAGATAGATAGATAGATAGATAGATAGATAGATAGATAGATAGATAGATACTTTATTAATCCCAAGGGGAAATTCACATAATCCAGCAAAAGAATTATATTGGTTCAGATTGAAAATATTAAGTGTGAATCGTCACATTTTTTTCAGTGATTATAGACCTCTTCTCTGTAAAACATTTAATCATTATTAATGATCAGGCATATGATGGTGGTGTCATCAACAGATTTAAAGATGCATTTGGAGCTCTGTCTAGCCACACAGTCAGAGATGAGCAAACAGTACAGAAGGGGGTTTAGCACACTACCCTGTGGTGTACCAGTTTTGAGGGTCAGCAAAGTGGATGTGATACTACAAGTCTGCATATACTGAGATCCACTGGTTAGGATGTCCAAAATTATGATAGATTCTCAACTAGAATTATTTCCATACACCTGTTCAAAATTCACTGTTTCAGTAGCTCACTGAGTTAGACTTTTAATGAACACACACACAGTGACATATTTCCTTTTCTCTTTATTGGTTAAGTATAGCACCGGTTGCCTGCTAAAGCAGTGAAATATGACTGCTTGTCTTACATAATCACAGGTAAACATAATGAACTCAGACTAATTTCTGCTATTATCATTATACAATACTATTCTATTAAATAGTACCAACTCCCAATGTTCCGTCTAAAGTGTATGAGTTAGTCTGACCTCCACCGTTTTTGTCCAATATGCAGCACAGTGTCTGTTGATAAAAAAAAAATCATATATTATAAACTGTTATAGTACTTTCATAATGATGCCATTTATTGTGCCAAGTTAAAAAAGCGACATGGCACTCATAATAGTGAAGCTGAATCTCACATAAAGCCTCAGTTCTCTTTCTCAATGCCAGTCCTGAATTTCCAAGGATGAATAGCAATTTCTCTAATCAATCTCATGTAAAAAATACACAGTACTGCTAATATCCTGACATTGCCAAATAATGGAATTTTATTTATTTATTGATTTGTTGATTGATTGATTGAATAATTTATTTATGTATTTATTTTCCATTACAAGAGCCACAACCTGTTTCAAATGCCTACTTTTGTCAGCTATAGGTGAAACGGCTTCTTTTAATATTTGTAGTTAACTATAAGACCTCAGGAAGGATTTGAACCCAGGGCTTGTGTTGGGCTGTCACCCCTCTACAAAACTCCAAACAAACCAAGATAGAGGAACATTCCTTTGTCATGGGTGGCTTAACAATTCTTTTCATTTGTCTCAGAATGGGGACAGAGCACTCATTTAGAACAATAGATACCAGTATACCTTTTCAAGGAATGAGCTGAAATAAAACAGTTTTCAGTCTCCATTAACTCTGACTTTCACATATATATCACTTTTGATACGTTTTAACTGTTTTGAAGGTGGACTCCAAAAGTTCTTCCCATGTCTCTAAATTTCCTTAAGTGGGGTTGAGAATAATGATGATGATGATGATGACAATTGAGGTTTGCGTGTGCCCTGAAAACAGGAACATTCATCCACCTAAATTATACCTACTTGTATGAAATAACAGCTGCATTTTGAATGCATGTCTACACAAAGTAATAGCAAATTTTAAGGGATATTTGGCCATAATAATAAGGGTTTTAAAATTAATTAAAATGTGTGACAATGCATGAAATGTGTATGCTTAACCACAGCATTCACTTAGAGTCCATGTTTCAATTGTGTATAGTTTGTCTTTACTTGATTCAAATTAAAAATAACTGAACTGATTTGTTTCATCTTTATAATTGTATTTTTTAATAAAACTTTGCTCTTCAAAACTAGAGCACAGTATGTGATCTAACTTAATAAGCTAGACTGAAAAATACTAGGGTGCAAGTGGTCAGACAGCATGCATTTCTCTTTGTAGAAATACATATTTTGAGAACAAATATCAAAGCATTGTAAATAAAGCATTTCATACATAGACCACTTTATAAATAAATAAAGCACTTTGGGGAAAATTGCTCAGTGTAAAAGGTAGTATATAAAATATTAATTATGTTGTTTCTTTATCATAACCATACTGTTTTCTCCCTCCTACTCTTGAAAATGCTGGGGTTTTTTAGTATTATTATTTATTTATTTTTCTTGTTCTATAACAGAAACATGCACCATAATTGTAACATTCAGTTATTACCTCCATTCTGTTTGTTCTGCGACAGGCACAAACCACTGCACAGATTATTAAATTCAGACTTCAGCTTTTACATGAATGGCAGATGAAGATAGCATTGCCTACTAACTACTTGTAATAAGACTAATAAGCTGATAAAATGAGGATAAGTGTTTCCGTGCAACTATTTTAAGATAAACCTCAACTACATTTGCCACTCACATATTTACTAACACAAACCAATAAAACATGACTTTATAGTTTTGGGTACTGATTCCGATATTACATGTTTCTCTACCCGACACTTCTTTCACTGATTGAGTACAAAACTTCCAGGTAGCCACAGTCAGCTAAGGTGTTATGCGAAATGATAGTGATATGTGACAAGGCTTTACATCCTTGAAACGTTTCAAAAAAGGTTGATTGCTGGATGGTCAATGGCTAAGCGAGCCTGTCAGCAGACCTTTGACCTCGTCTTCTTACTAAACCTTGAGAGACAGTCACTGATTTACCGCACACTACCGGGAGTCGACGACGAGCAGTCAGCGAAATCACCTGTCTACCAACAAACGTTTATTTATTTTTTGCACAGCGCTCTTCACGGAGTACAGGCACGGGTCGTCTGTACAAGTTTTCGACAATAGGATGCATCAAGTACGTGTGCGTGCATAAAGGTACCCATGTACTAGAACTAAGCACGAAGAGTAAACTTCGGCGGATGGCCCACCGCTTATTACAAATCGTTCAGCATTTAAGAGAAATCGGAAATAATAACTAGCGCAAAGGTACAAGACACACTTACTAGGCAGCTATATGGACCTTTAACAATCGGCTTTCTTATTCTCTTGTTCAACTATATTAGTTTTTGTAAAATTGGGCTGCAACACTTGCTTTGGCGCACGTAGAAAATTGAATTTAGAGTAAACAATAAACATTACTAGCATATGATGATAATGAAAAAACATCCAGGCTGGCATCAAGTTCCTTATCGATATCTACTACCCCACCCAAATTGTTTTTTTCCCGTTTACTATCACGCAGTCAAAATTAATTAAGTGCAGCAGCCGAAAGAGATAATGCCAAATGATCCAGGTATATATATTATATATATATATATATATATATATATATATATATATATATATATATATATATATATATTACAAGGGCACTTAAGAGATACAAATATTAACTGGGAAATACCATTCTTCTTTTGCCAAGTAGAGCAAAATTAAAACACTACCTGGCTTATGATCAGGCAAATGCACTTTTGGAAATAATTTAAGCAGAGAATGGTCCACGTGCACTCCAAATGGTAAGGTACAGAAAAAGTGTGTGAGCTTCAAAACAGTTTTAAAATATGTAATGGCCTTATTAATATTGGTTAATGCTGTTAAAACACATACCAACTGCCTTTCATGCAATGCAACAAAGACCACAAAGCTGATGTGATGCGCGACGCTGAGATTCGCATTACACAGACGGGACATCAGCAGAAACAAGGGACGGATGAATGGAAACAACGGAACAGAAGCAACCAGTTCAGATGTAAATGCTTGCAAACAATGAATCAAACCAATAACTGCCAAACGAATGTGATGATTCCTATATGCACTGTTGAACGACCAAGTCACTTAAATGCAGTACTGTTTATATTTTTAAAAGGACCAGCTTGGATGAGCATCAGAGAGCAACGCAATCTCTACATCAGAATACCACGAGTGCTGGAATATTACAATAGAATACAATCAGTGCCGAAAAGCAGATAACTGGACAACTCGTGCTAATAATAATGTGAAAAGGAAGGATTTACTGACCTAGTCGGTTGGCAGCTGCTTTATTTTAAGAAACTGAAAATGCTGAAATCGTGTTATTTCTCCACCGGTCTTCTTAATTCCCTGGTACTCGAACGTAAAAGCACGCCCAGTGCAAGTCAACCGGCTCAGTTCTTCTGCTTATAACAACAGTAATTTGCAATGAATTCGCCACAATGTACAGACGTTGATGCTACCGCTTCTGGGATACAGAAATTCGTTTCAGCCCCTTTTCTTCGATCGCTCTCCCAGCCAAATACGGACCCCTCCCACAAAACAGCCCAAAAAGATAAGCGGACAGAAAGCAAGAGAAGAGGTGCTTACCACGCATGCGTGCCGTGCGGCTTTACAAAAGAAGGGCACCTTGCCAAATAGTGCGCCTAGCGGTCTATTCTTATATCCCTTATTAATAAAAGGAACGAATCGGCTTTCTTTTTCTTATTTTTCTGTCGCTAGTATTATAATCGGAATTATATCAATTCGAATGTGTGAGTGCAGCTGTCAACGTTTTTACATGAGCGCAATGTAGTTTGTTGGGCCCAGATTCTTCTTTTTGAAGAATCCATCTAGAATTTAAAGCCCTACTGATTTTTATATGATCTTTTACAATGTCAAGTCGAACACAATGTTTCCGTTCTCCACGAGAATGGCACTGGAAAAGATAGAGGAAAAAAATCAAACAAAAAGAAAGAGAGGAAGAAAACACGTGCCTGCTATGAAGTATTAGCTGCCGAATTGTGAGCGATACATCAAAATGCCAGGTGGCCACAGAGCATGCGCGAAGACCCGTGGTTATAGAAACAGCTTGGCTAACAACGCCAGAAGCCGGCAGCAAACAATGAGGAGAAGGAAGGAGCGGAGAAGTTGCAAGTAAAAAAAAAGAGAATGTAAAATTAAAAAGTGTATCTCAAGTGGCACCTGTTGCGAAGACCTACAACCATTAGAGGCTGCAAAGAAGTGTCGTATGTGCACCTGCTAAACTGTTAAACCTTTGCAGCAGTCGATGACTCACGTTCATCCGCTTTTTCATATCAGCACGCATGGCGTCATCGATTATTGTTAACTTGTCACGGTGATGGACGTTGCTCTTAAGAGATAGCTCTGTTTGCAAACTTGAAATGAGTTGGTCGGTTCTTTTCTAATTGTCTCTGTTTTGTTGTGCGTCATATTTCATTTTAAATGTCATGCCCTTTGCAAGTGCATCTGTTAGTGTACAGATACAGGTGGCCTTTAATATGCACAGAGAAGAAATGCGTTTGTTCAGTCAAAAACTGTGAACGATACTAATATATTCGGAAATAAGTAATAACACAGGTCTGCAAAGTTAAATTCATTAAAAATGTTCTGACTGTGAATAGGTATTTGATTTTGCATTCATGAACACAAAAAATTGTAACAACACTTTTAAGTACAACATTGAAAAGAAGCTGTAGTTAAATGTAACAAATTAGACAGTTCATTCGTATATTGCTCTATATCAGTTAACCATGAAAATAGTCAATGTATTATTTTTAAAAATAAAAACAAAATTACACATTCATTGATTTGCCTGCAACTTTTATAGGTTTTGTCACTTCATTTCTTACTTTTATTGATACAGAACTTCATTTCATGACCTGTGGTTTGTACACTTTTTCATTGCATCCCTGTGAATTATCCAGCAGTAGTCAGTCATCATACTTACATCCTAAGATCCCTATTACCATCTTTTCACGTCATTGATATCCTATCACCTTGCTCTTCGCTCTCTGCTCCAAGATTTTTGGTGAAAAATTCCAGATGTGAATCTAAAAAGTGAACTTTGAGACTCATGTTGCAATCCAATTCCTAAAACTTAACCAATGCATTTTTCACAATTTCATCATAATATATTTAATTAACAATTTTAAAGTGACTTCTTTTAATAATACCCAAGCTATTTGTTCCAGGTTGTTCATTGCACCATTGAATTCTGCAACATAAATAAGTTTTCTAATATATATATAAATATATAATAAAAAAAAACTTTTTATCTAGATCCACCTAACTAGGTCGGACGATGTATTTGACACCAAGTTGTAGCTTTTGTGTCCATTCCTTACAGACCGAATGTAATTTCTTGTTTCTGCTGTCCCAGTCACAGAAAAAACTTGAGAATTTTATATGCCATTCCTGCTGATCTAGTAAGGTCTTCTTATATGCTACCGTGGCTCGGATGAGTTTCAAAGTCAATAACCAGGCACTGCATGTAATGCTTGCAATTCTAATAGGGCATTTACATGTTGTTTGTAAAGAATGCCATGCCGTGCAGTAAAATGAAATGGCTATAACTGCAGTGGTAGAAGCTACATAACAAGACAGTTTATTTAGTCTAAACATTGCAATGTTGATTTAGTAAGATAATAATGTCATAGCCTAATGTCAGCATTTCAACATTTTGAATTCTGCAAAACCTTCTTTCAAACGATATACCAGAGTTAGACTTACAGTATGTAATAACCTAAAGTTTGCTAATAGGCAGGCAGTATTGTTAACTGTAACAATTGTGCAAGCGCTGGACAGTTAGCAATGATTATTTCAGATATTCTAAATTAAAACTACATGTCTCATATAGGGCAATAAGTTCAGCAGTCGTCATTCTCCATGCTTTTTTTCCTTTTGGCCAGATCTCTAAAGTGTCTACATTGTTTGATAAATAGTATAGTTGAGTAGCTCTACTACTACTAGAAAAAAAATGTAAAAACTGCAAATATCAAGTTTGTCTCTCCAGTGATTTACAAATTGGAGATTATGACCCCCATCAATGTGGCTTTTGCTTTTCTTTGAAAAAAATACTTTCGAAGAAAATATGGGCTAATTCTTTGCTGTCTTCCAACCATTTACTTTCAGAAACCGTAATCTCTCTCTCTGGCGGCATTTTCAGGAAGCCCACAGATGAGATCAGGCAGCGTGCTCACCTCTGTACTGTATTTGCCATCAACAAACCAGAGGTAAACTTTGTATTTCTGACCCAGCAATGTGGATTCCAGATGGTCATTTTTTTTTACTCTGTTGTGTGACACTGAGTGAGTCACTTTTTTAATCTATGTATTAGATTGCCCAGAACATGTACTCACATTGTAGATGCAAAAGTAGGGGTAAGTGGTCACTTGACTTAGTCATCAGAACCATAACCATATCTGATTCTGACTGAGAATTTACTTGTTAAAATTACCATGGATCCATCTGGAGGTTTATTTTCAACAGGAAAGCTGCTGACTGGTGTTTGTGTTTTCCTTTCCCCATCTCAACTAGCCATATGCTCATTCCATTGCTGATGGACTCATATAGTCGTAATCCAACGTAATCAGATTAAAATTAGACCCGTTTTACTGAGTGTTCAACTTAATTTGTGTGCTCATGTATGTAAATCATGTATGATTTCATTATTTTTGTGATATTGCTTTATAGATGGAAACTTTGCAATTGTGCGGATCCTGTACAATACTCAGTAAAGCATGATATACAAATTGAATTAAGTGGAATAAGTAAAGGATATCAGTATTCACACTGCACACTGCCAGCTGTGGCTATGAACGGTCAATGTTTACATTATGCTTTTTATTCAATTAATAAACTTTTTGTTAACATTTCTAAGTATTTGTATAATATGCCCATGACAAATGCTGTATAATAGAACCGATGCTTCATGTTGCCGCAATCTACAATGAAGTGTTTGTGAGGACAATCTTGTACGTGTGTGAGACATGAGCCCATACTGAAAAACGTTAGACTACCTGAATGTTTTTAACAACAGACATTTCGAATGATCCTTGGTATTCGACAGCAGGATAGAATAACCAATAACACAATCTTGGAGAGAGTCAGTTGTGTCAGCATGGAGTCTTAGATCTGCTCTCATCAACTGTGCTGGCTTGGCAATGTCACTCAGCTCCCTGATGCCCGAATCCTAAAGCAAGTACTCTAAGGAGAGCTTGCAAGTGGAACACAAAGCATTGGTGCTCCAAAACGGAGATTCACTTGGCAACTGGAGAATACTGACAGATTAGCATGGCGTAAGCATATCCATTATGAACGACTTGCCTTCTAGGTCATTCAACAGACAATCAAAGAGAATGAAGAGAGCCATAAACATAGAGCTGCTAACCTTCACACTGACATAGATCTAGCGCCATTTATCTGTCAAGTATGTAGATGAGATGAACTATTAGATACGCCATTAACGGGGACTGAGGAATGCCAATGATGATGATGATGATCAGGGTGCTGTTTTTTGTCAAGTGCAGAATAATTTGTTAGATGTAAATATATATATATATATGTATTGTGTATAGTCTCTACACAGTAGGTATAAAATCTCACACTTTTTCTGTGTAATATCACTCTACACTGGAAAGTGTAAAACCAGCACTTTTAAAATAATTAAACTTTTTACATTACCTAAGGTTTTTTTTTCTTCTTGACATTTTGTAGTGTAGAAATAGCATTGCTTAAGAATATTACCTACTTAATCCAATTCAGTGTCACAGGGGCCAGAGCCTCTCTTGGAAGCATTGGACATTAGGCAGGAAACAACTCCAGAAAGGGCACAATCTACCAGGTGACTTTACTCTTATATGAAAATGTCTCAATGTAATTGTTAATATAACATATAAAAGTTTTGAGGAAGAAGTCAAATATAATTGTTTAATTCACTAAAAAGATTTTAAAAAATTAAAATAGAAATTAATGGTTTAAAGCACACTATCTCCATTATCACGTACACCAGATGACCAAATGTTTGTGGACACCTGACCATCACACCTGTATGACCTTGTCTCATTTGCAAGTACTGTATAATATCTTTCACTGTTCTGGAAAGACTTTCCACAAGATTTTGGAGTGTGTCTTTGGAAATCTGTGTCCTTTTAGCCAAAAGAGCATTTGTGAGCTCAGGTACTGATGTTGGACAAGATGATTTGACTAACAATGAGTGTTCCAATTCATCTCAAACTGATGTTGGACAGGAACATCTGGCTAACAATGAGTGTTTCAATTCATCACAAACATGTTCAGTAGGGTTGAGGCCAGGATTCTGTGCAGGCTGCTCATGTTCCTCCACACCGAACTCATCAAACCATATCTTTATGCATCTGGCATTGTGTACAGAAAGTTGGAACCAAACATTTGTCTCAAATGTCTTTGTATGCTGTAGCATTAACAGAACCCTTCATTGGAACTAAGGTGACCAGTCAAAACCTTGAAAAACAGCTTAGGCTATAATGCATACATTTCTGCATTGCTGTCTGTGTAGTTAAAAAATAATAACATAATATTTGTTTAAAGGTAAGACTACATATGTGCCATAATCAGTAATCAATAATTTTTGTAAATATTGAATTTATTTCTTTGTAATCTATACTAATAAAAGGCAAAGCCCTCACTGACTCACTCACTCACTCACTGACTGACTGACTCACTCACTCATCACTAATTCTCCAACTTCCTGTGTAGGTAGAAGGCTGAAATTTGGCAGGCTCATTCCTTACAGCTTACTTAAAATAGTTGGGCAGGTTTCATTTTGAAATTCTACGCATAATGGTCATAACTGGAACATATTTTTTCGTCCATATACTATAATAGACTTCTGCTCGATGGCCTGCCCATATAAGGCCGTCCGTCAGCAGCAATCCAATAGATACACTGCCACTAAATATTCACGGGTGAAGGACTGTGCTTTTGCAGACGAAGATGAGATGGTCAGGGTGGTGTTTGGCACAAACTCAGCGAAACTGCGAGAGAAACTTTTAAGTGCCGGGTCTTAGCTAACATTAAATACAGCCGTGGACATCGCACGAGATGGCACCAGCACAGCTGGAAACCTTCGATGCATGTACACCGAGCGGCTCACGTGAACTGACACAGTGCACAGACAAAAAGCAACAGTTCCAAAGAGTGCTGAACAAAAATTACACAATTGAGAAGGCAGCAAAAAAATATGAAGCGTGAGACACATACAAGCATATTCATAAGTGCAACTACTGCGGAAACAAAGCACACGGTGGAAAAAATCAATGTCCCGCTAAAGGAAGACAGTGTAAAAAAAAACCTGTGCATGCAGTGTGTCACGTCTCAGATAAAGAGGAAGATGAGCTGTTTATTGATGCAGTAAGAAACAAATCGATGAATGAAACCTGTTATCTTTACAACGATTGACAAACACGGAATGTAACTTGAACACAACACATCCTACAAATAAGAACCTGATTGAAAGAAATAATGATAATCAAATACTTGATGACAGCAACACTCATAACACTCACAAAACAATTACTGTATATTGACAATCATGTTACGTTATTTTTAAAATGTTCCCTTTTCTTTTTCATAACTTCTTTAACACACTACTTCTTCGCTGCGAAGCGCGGGTATATATATATGTATATGTGTATATATATATATATGTATATATATATACCCCAATCTACATACTCTCAAATAGACAAACCACACGCCGTGGCGCAATGGAAGAGGCTTCGCCTCTAGCTCCGAGGTTCGATTCCCGAGAGGGGGTGCACTGAGTATGTACGCCTGATGACCCCAAAATTAGGGCGAAACACGTGTCGCGTACTCTTTGCATTATTTCACAGTAAAACTATTTCAATATATATATATACATACATATATATACACACACATACATATATATCAGCGCTTCCCGATTCATTTTACCCTCACAACCCCTTGGTTTGAGACGTATGAAAAAATATGCGGTTAACGCAGAAAGACAGATCACCAATGGAAGCTTTATGAATAATGGATACTTTATTCGCCATCAATGATTGTTTTGGTAAAGCCATACTCAGTGTAATCATTGAACGGTGAGAACATGAACGGTAAAAAAGTAAGAGCAAGGGGAGGGTGACTTATTAAGGCAGGCAGGTGAAACCACAATAGCACGCAGGCTCGATGTAGTGCACGTCAACTCGATCTGAATTGCGCGATCACATTCGAAATAATATATCTTTTCAAGTTCTACTTAGTCGACACAAATATCTTTGGTTGGAATGTAAGGCGAATTTACTCTTTACATTTCTATGGTGAAGAAAAATTTATGCGATGATGCCTACATTTAACTTACATTCCTACCAAAGATATTTCTGTCGACTAAATAAAAATTCTGTCTATTTAAAATTTAAATA
The DNA here is from genome assembly GCF_016835505.1 of Polypterus senegalus. Lineage (NCBI taxonomy): Eukaryota > Metazoa > Chordata > Cladistia > Polypteriformes > Polypteridae > Polypterus > Polypterus senegalus. The sequence goes on along the minus strand of NC_053157.1, from coordinate 192,195,898 downwards.
GAACTTGAACAGATTCGATAGTTCATAATATCCACGCAGACTTGCACGTAAGAGCGGGAGTCATCCGTTTTAACAAGCAGCTTATTGCACTGATACGAAATAGCCTGCCCATTTAATTATTTAGGAATGGATAAATAAATTAAGATTTTGTACAAGTAATGTTTTTCATTTTTCTTCCTTGATGGATTCTGGCACCCCCAGCAACAGTTGCTCGCACCCCAAAGAGTGTGTGTGTATATATATATATATATATATATATATATATATATATGTGTGTGTTTATATGTATATATGTAGATATGTATGTATATGTATATATATGTTTATATATGTGGATGTATGTGTATATATGTATAGATATGTGTATGTATATATGTGTGTGTGTATATATATGTTTATATGTGTGTGTATATATATACTGTATATATATATATATTGTGGACTGGGACCCGGACATAGGCAGACGGACAACATAGTTCCACCACACACTGTTTATTTACACTACTATTTACACAAATTACGTGCACTCACAACCCCAGTGCCTCCAGCACCGATTCCCCCAATGTCCAGGCCACACTCTTCCAGTCACTGTGCCTCTCTTTCGACCGCCTCCCGTCCTCTCCCGAGCTCTGTCCTCTTCCACCCGACATCCACTGCTGACTGGAGGGAGGCGGCCCCTTAAATGGGAACCCGGATGGGCTTCAGTTGCTTCCCGGCAATCAGTCCTGGCCACACCCCAGTGTGGTGGAAGTGCCGGCTACGCACCCGGAAGCTGTCCAGGTGTCCCCTGTCGTCTTCCCCCCTGCACTTCCTGGTGTGGTGGAAGTGCTGGGCTCCAGGGTTCCTCAGGCACCAGGGCGCCGCCTGGTGGTGGCCACGGGCCCCTACAGGGTTGGGCTTTCAAGCCCCCTACCTGTGGCCCCCAATACAACCAGAGCGATTGCCCCCTTGCGGTCTGGAGGAGGCACAAGCACTCCTCTGGTCCTCCTGGGCGTCCCGGCCGGGCTCCAGCCACGACCGGGGACCACAATATATATATATATATATATATGACAACAACACTCATCACTCACAACAGTGACAAAACAATTACATTGACAATCATGTTACATTATTTTCAAAATGTTTCCTTTTCTTTTTCATTACTTCTTTAACACACTACTTCTCCGCTGCAAAGCGCGGGTATTTTGCTAGTAATATTAATACATGGTACATATCTGAACATTTTTATTTTCGGTGACATGTGAATAACTAATTGTCCCTTATACAGTAATCTATAATCTGAAACGTGAACCTACCAAATTTTTCCTTTGATGTGACATACTTTTTTTTTTATCTTACATTTACTTTCAGTTAGAGTAAGGTACTATGGAGCATGTTTATTTTAGACCCATCATATTTAAAAACATGTTTACATTTGACATGTGGCTCTGTCATTGTGTTTGTGGAGTTTACACACCAAGAAAATAAATATACAATCTCTTGGATCATGTTGTTTCCAAACTGCCACATGAGTTGGCATACCCTATGTCCAAACAGCATGCTGCACTCCTCTTTCGTTTTTCTACTTCAAGTGCTTCTCTCCAGTCTCTGGTATATCTTTCATCCACAAGTGGAGATCTTACCATCAGTTCTCCACATGACTGTACACTAAAATAGACTATTGGTTGGATTAACTTTAAATCACTTCCTAGGGTAATTTCGGATCAAGTTCCAGAATTATTTCTAGGGAAAGGTACAGCCTTCCAAATGTCCCAGAGACAACAAGCTGAAGGCCTGTTGGTCATGCAACACTGAATGTTTCTTAAGCCTTAAACTGCCTGGTCTCCAAGACACCTTTTTGTTGACTGATAAACTGCATGATCTAACCTTGTGTCCGCTGGCATTATATTTTGTAACATTCATCCATGTCTGCTTTCCCCTTTCTGACTTAGCCCACCACCACAATTGTTGAACAGAGTCTGACTTGACAATGAGAACTTACTGCACAAAATGATGACCATTTTTTGTTTATTCATAAAGCACTATCAGCACCCATTTGTAAAGAAATTGCAAACACATGTTTATAATTTTATGCCTGGGTACAAATTGTTTTTTACGTGAGCAGTGCTGTTTCTTCTTGAATTACAACCTTGATGCATTTTAAATATTTTTCTTCTTTTGGTAATTATTGCCTTAATCTTTTTTTTTTAATCATAAAACTTAAATTTAAAAAAGGGACGCTCATTCATTACAATTTATATGTCCAGGTGATTCAACTGTTTATCCCATATGTATCTCATATACTGTATCTCTTTATATCAGTGCCACTTAGAACAGACAGTTCCAATTGCCACAACCAACTAAAATGTTCATAATGGATTATCATATGCTTTCTTTAGGTTACCTCTCAGCATGTACTGGTACAATTTGGCTTAGAGCAGCGTTTCTCAACCTTTAAGTATTTGCGACCTGAGTTTTCATAACAGTTTTAATTGCGCCCCACTAACGTTTTTTTGAAAGGAGCCCACTAATTCCAAATTTGGTTTTTTTAATTAATGATATATCATAGATGCATATTTTATTATACCTATTTAACTTTTATCAACATTTATCTAACTCTATATTTATTTTTCTAGTATCAGAATGTAGTTTAAGTTAATTTGTTTTGGTTTCAATAGATGTATTTTTCATATTTTCGGTTCTTGCTTTCTTTTTTTCACATCTTCGCACCCCCCTGTTGTTATTTCGCGCCCCCTTCAAGGGGGGCCCGCGCCACAGATTGAGAACCACTGACTTAGAGCAGACACACTGTAAGTCACCAGGGGCCTCATGTATAAACGGTACGTACGCACAAAAATGTTGCATACGAATGTTTCCACGTTCAAATCGCAATGTATAAAACCTAAACTTTGCGTAAAGCCACGCACATTTTCACGGTAGCTTCAACCCTGGTGTACGTAGGTTCTCCGCTCAGTTTTGCAAACTGGCGACACCCAGCGTCAAAGCAGTGCTACTGTTCCAGTGTGGTTTCCCTTTCTATTTTAGGTTCACATACCTGACGCGGCTTTATAAATATGCTGAAATTAACCGCCTACTGTTTATTATTTAATGCATCTGATTGTAATTAACCTGTAACAATATAATGGTCCACAGAATGGTCAAACTATTCTAAATACCATAGCTGCTTTAGCATTGTTACTCTCACTGCACCTTTTTCTTCTTCTTTGAGTTGTTCCCGTTAGGATCATCTTTTTCCATATTACTCTCACTGCACCATTTGGAGTATTTATATCACTATATCTGAGTGGAGAATCCCAGCTCTACAGCAGCTGACTGGAAAGAGAATTATTGGTATACAGCATCTAGGATGCGCTGCCTCAGCCATGCTGTCTATTGAACTGCTCTCATAAGGAAAACACTTCACAGCCTTTCCTGGCAGTTCAGAAACAGTTTCATCCCAAGAACTATAAACGCACTCAATCAAGTGCTCCTTGTAGAACTGTTTGTACTTATAAGTACAATTACCTCACTGTAAACTTGCGTTACAGTTACAATATTGCACAACCTGAGCCACTTTATAAAGAACGTATTTACATATGATGACAATATCATTTTTAAGATGAAATGCAGAAAAATATGTTTATTATATTATACAGATAAAACTTGAACTTCAGTTAAATAGTCTATATTGTTAATAATTAATCATGTGAGGACACGGTGTTGCAGCACTAGCAAGGAGCTAGTGCCCCGTTCAGGGATTGTTCCTTCCTCACGATGTGTTCTTACTGGGGCTGGTGCAACACTGGAAGGATAAATGGATAGAATAATTAAACATGTATTGCGAAGATATTTCAATGTCCCTTAAAAGTTTTGAAGAATCGGAGTTCTAAACTTACAGATGGCTTAATGTTTATTACTGAGCTGATTGTGTGGCGATTGGGTACTTGGAGAAAGAAAAGGAAGAACAGGAATTGGGGGTTAGTACGTTTGAAAGAGACAGTACTGCTGCAATAAATTATTTCATTGAAGGTCGCACACGGCGTAGCAAGCATCTTGCGTGAGGCATGAACAATTACTATCACCACCATGTTCCCATGTTTAAAAACATGCTTTAAGTCCAATCTTCATGAAAATGATATCAAATATACATCTCAGTATTTTAATTATTCGTGTAATATCACAAATGTAAAGGATTCTGTGTCCTGTCGGAGGAAGAGAAAGCCCGTTTAAGTAGCACGTAGTGATTCACACACATAGAGCACATAGAAGACCAAATACAAAACAAAGCATTTAATATGCTTTAGTTACGATGGGATTTGAAAAACTTGTAAATTAAACGATTTTAAGATTAAGTTTATGATGTTCTACTTTAATGACAAAATAAACTACATGATTAAAGTGGCAATTTAGAGAATAAAGTTGACATTTCATGCTTTTTTTTCCCCACTGTGTGCATATTTTGTTTTCTCTGTACCCTAATAAGCTTTCATATGACACTCAGACGGTGGGCTACGACTCACCTTTTCACGGCGACTTTGATATCTAACAACTTCATTTTTATTTCGGGCACTGTGCGACTTTGTGAACTTGAGCTTTCAAGTTTCTCCGACACTCTGTGTCACTCAATCAACTTCCTTTTGTGGTTTATACCACTGTTTAAACCAACAAATAGTACATTTTTCCTTGCCTCCACTTGGTATTCGCTGAAATTCTTCTATTTCCCCCCATGCCTTTGCCATTGCCTTTTCACAGAATGTTGAGCTTAAGGGCTATTTATATTGATTTGCATATTCAAAGAGGCGTAATTCTGGGAGGAGACAGGGCGGGACAGCAGGCGCATGCACGTGCATTACTTTTCACGCTGACCGAGATTTATGTAGCGGAAGAACGTGGAAGTTGGCATTCACACATATTTATGCATCTGGATTTTTTTTGTGCGTACGCACATTTCTGCTTTTGTCTGTACGCCATATTATAATGTGAATTCTTTGCACGCCATTATGCATGAGGCCCCAGGTATTTTTATAATATTAAATGATGCCAACGTCCTGTTCTGGCACTCTATAACCATGCAGCAGAACATGCTGGTTAAACAATGGGTGGTTTGATAATACCTTCTTGGATCGAGGCCTTGCTGTGACTAAAGGGCTTGCGCGGTCTAGTGATCCTCGGAACTATGTTGTCAGGAGCTACATGCTCCTGGTAGGGTTTCCCAAGGCAAACAGGTCGGAGGTGAAGATCCAGACTAACTCGATCCTGAGACCCCATATGGAGTTAAACTAAGGATTGGTGTTTCCTTTGCCCGGGAAAGGGTACCCGGGGGAGGGGCTCGCTGGTGAGCGCCTGGTGTCTGGACCTTCGACCACGAGGCCCAGCCGGACTCAGCCCAAAGCAGCAATGTGGTTCCGCTCTCTTGTGGGCCCACCACCTGCAAGAGAGGCCATAGGGGTCAGGTGCAGTGCAATATTAGTGGTAGCCGAAGGCAGGAACTCTGACGTTCCGACCCTCGGTTGCCGAAACTGGCTCCTGGGACATGGAATGTTATCTCTCTGGTGGGAAAGGAGCCTGAACTGGTGCGAGAGTTGAGAGGTACCGGCTAGATATAGTCGGGCTCATCTCTACGCACAGTCTGGGCTCTGGAACCATTCCTCTTGAGAGAGGCTGGACTTTATTCCACTCTGGAGTTGCTGTGGGTGAGAGGCGTCGGGCAGGGGTGGGTTTGCTTTTGGCCCCCAGCTCTAGGCCTGCACATTGGGGTTCTCCCCGTTGGATGAGAGGGTTGTTTCCCTACACCTTCGAGTTGGGGGAAGGACTCTTGACTGTTGTTTGTGCTTATGCGTCTAACAGCAGTTCAGAGTGCCCAGCCTTCTTGGAGTCCCTGGAAGAGGCGCTGCGAGATGCAGCTCCTGGAGACTCTATCGTCCTGCTGGGACACTTAAACGCTCACGTCGGCAACGACAGTGAAACCTGGAAAGGTGTGATTGGGAGGAATGGCCTCCCTGATCTAAATTCAAGTGGTGTTCAGTTGTTGGACTTCTATGCTGGCCATGGATTGTCCATAACAAACACCATGTTCGAGCATAAGGGTGTTCATAAGTGCACATGGCGCCAGGATGCCCAAGGTCGCAGCTTGATGATTGACCTTGTAATCGTGTCATTGGATCTGTGACCTTATGTCTTGGACACTCAGGTGAAGAGAGAGGCTGAGCTGTCAACTGATCACCACCTGGTGGTTAGTTGGATCAGATTGCGGGAGAGGCTGCCGGACAGATCAGGCAGACCCAAACATATAATGAGGGTCTACTGGGAACATCTGTTGGAGGAACCGGTCAGAAAGATCTTTAACTGCCACATCCGGCAGAACTTTAATCTCATTCCAAGGGAGGCGAAGGACATTGAATCTGAATGGGCCATGTTCCGAGCCTCTATTGTCGAAGCCGTAAGGTTGTCGGTGTCTCTTGTGGCGGCAATCCACAAACCCATTGGTGGTCATCTAAGGTTTGAGAGTCCTATCAGGTCCAGTGGGACTCCAGAGGCAGCTAAGGAGTACCTGGTGGGCCAAGCGTGTGGTGGCATCGGCTGCTGCAGAGGCAAAAACTCGGGCATGGGAAGAGTTTGGGGAAGCCATGGAAAACGACTTTTGGGCGCTTCAGGAGGGGAAAGCGGTGCTCAACCAACACTGTGTACAGTGAGGATGGGGCCCTGCTGACTTCAACTGCAGACGTTATTGACTGGTGGAAGGAATACTTCGAGGATCTTCTCAATCCCTCCAGCATGTCTTCCTTAGAGGAAGCAGAGCTGGAAGACTCCGGGTTGCCTGTCCATAACAGGAGCCAAGGTCGCCGAGGTAGTTAAAAAGCTCAGAGGTGGTAGGGCCCCTGGGGTGAACGAGGTTCATCCTGGGTTCCTCAAGGCTCTGGATGTTGTGGGGCTGTCCTGGTTGACACATCTCTGCAACATCGAGTGGACATCAGGGGCAGTGCCTCTGGATTGGCAAACCGGGGTGGTGGTCCCCCTTTTTAAGAAGGGTGACCGGAGGATGTGCTCCACTATAGGGGGATCACACTCCTCAGCCTCCCCGGTAAGGTCTATTCAGGGGTGCTGGAGAAGAGAGTTTGGTCGATGGTCAAATCTCGGATTCAAGAGGAACAATGTGGATTCCGTCCCGGCTGTGGAACACTGGACCAGTTTTACACCCTGGCCAGGATCCTGGAGGGTGCATGGGAGTTTGCCCAACCAGTCCACATGTTTTTTGTGGATTTGGAGAAGGCATTCGACCATGTCCCTCGAAGCATCCTGTGGGGTGTGCTCCAAGAGTACGGGGTACAAGGCTCGTTGTTACGAGCCATTCAGTCCCTGTACAGGAGGAGCAGGAGCTTGGTCCGCATTGCCGGTAATAAGTCGACCTTGTTTCCTGTTGAGGTTGGACTTCCGCCAGGGCTGCCCTTTGTTACTGATTCTGTTCATAAGTTATATGGACAGAATATCTAGGCGCAGCCAAGGAGTGGAGGGGGTCTGGTTCAGTGACCTCAGAATCTCTTCTCTGCTATTTGCGGATGACGTGGTTCTGTTGGCTTCATCGGATAGTGACCTCCAGCTCTCACTGGAGCGGTTCGCAGCCGAGTGTGAAGTGGTGGGGAGGAGAGTCAGCACCTGTAAATCCGAGGCCATGGTTCTCAGCCGAAAAAAGGTGGAATGCTCTCTCCGGGTTGGGAACACATTACTTCGGAGGAGTTCAAGTATCTCGGGGTCTTGTTCACGAGTAAGGGAAGAATGGAGCAAGAGGTTGACAGATGAATTGGTGCGGCATCTGCAGTAATGCGGGCTCTGCAATGGTCCATCATGGTAAAGAGAGAGCCGAGCCAAAAGGCAAGGCTGTCGATTTACCAGTCGATCTACGTTTCTACCCCCACCTATGGCCACGAGCTTTGGGTAGTGACCGAAAGAGCAAGATTGCAGATACAAACGGCCAAAGTGAGTTTTCTCCACAGGGTGGCTGGACTTTCCCTTAGAGATAAGGTGAGGAGTTCAGTTTTCCGGGAGAGATTCAGAGTAGAGTCGCTGCTCCTCCGCATTGAGAGGAATCAGTTGAGGTGGTTCGGGCATCTGGTTAGGATGCCCCCTGGATGCCTCCCTTGTTCCAGGCATGCCTCACTGGAATAAGGCCACGGGGCAGACCCAGTACATGCTGGAGGGATTATATCTGAAGCTGGAGGATGTGGCCTGGGAGAGGGAGGTCTGGGTTTCCCTGCTTAGACTGCTGCCCCCATGACCCAACTTCAGATAAGCAGTGGATAATGGATAGGTGGATGGATGTATAATATCACTCACATTTTGTATAATATGTTACCTGAATTTAAATAAAATCACTATGTTCAGATGATATTCTTTATGCAGCTAATAATCAACAATTTACTTCTGCAAAACAATTCATGAAAAATAATTGTAAGCAGAGCACCCTCCTCTAGACATTTTTAGAAACAGGCAAAACAGCAAATATAACTTTGGTGTGATTGTTTACTAAAGCCACATTAAATTTACATTTTTGTAATAAATAGGAACATAACAAAGGCATAGTTTTCAGTATTTCATTATAGATTATTTGAATTCAGTTATAAATATTAAAGGAGTTATATAAATTTACTTATTTAGCTGATGCCTTTATCCAAGGTGACTTAAAACATGTGAGATGCAATATTTTTCCAGTTGAAGCACAGGCAGGTGAAGTGGTTTGCTCATGGTCACAAACCAAACCACTATGCCACACTGCCTGCATGTACATAAAACACTAAAAAATCTTTTTGTGTTATTTTATTAGGGAGATGTAATTTTTATGTTTAGAAACTATTATTTTTATTTTGCTGATGCCATTTTGAGGTAATCTATTTTAATACAGCCTTTCCTGAATTAGAGACTTCCTAAGCACCAAGTCCCTAAAACTGCAGCAAACAGCCCCACAGGTCAAAGGACATGTTGTCTACTTTCAGCTTGAAGTAGAAAGGGGCAAACAAAGAATCTTTATAAATAGAAAAAATTATTTGACAAAAATGTTATGTGACACCTATCGTAACAATAGAATGTTCTTCTGGGGTGAATACAGTATCTAGGTATCTATCTCCTAAACAAATAAAAGAACTCAAATAATTACAGTGAACTTTGTAATTAACTAATATTTTCCTGCATCACAAACCAACCTGAATGTGATTAAAGCAAATCTGTAGAAAATCTGACTGCATAGTAACAGGACAGTTGGAGACTACCCGGTTGGACACAGTTAGACATAAGGAATTTGCAAGCTCAACAACACCTCTTTTGTGCTGCATAAATCAAGATCTTTAACCGAGCAAGGAAGACTGAGATTGGCCTAAAAGTTATTTCTTTGGCATTCTGGATTACTTTTTTGAAATTTATCTCATCTTTATTAAGTTGATTTCATTTTGAAGTCCAAAAGAATACAGATTTCAAATTCATCATGAATCTTTTTCAGGAGTATTATGTGAATGTGCTGTTGTCAGTGTTCTACAGAAGACATAGTATAATTGACTGTCTTGTCAGAGTATTGGTAGAACAAAGCATTATGGAATGGCCTAAAACCGTTTTTTTTTTTCATTCCTAATTGCCTCTTTGAAATTTATGTCATCCCTGATAAGGTTATTTCATGTTGAAGTCCAAAAGAACACAGATTCCATATTCCAAAACAACATTAGAAGCATACTTTGTGCACATTATTTCCATGTTTCTATTGTCAAAAGGCAGAATTCAGAACTATCTTCCTTTGTGCCCTCAGATCCTCTGCTAATTTTTTTATGATCTCTTTCTCCACAATGTACTGCATTACTTTTTTTAAATGCCATGATGTGAGGTAAGCCTTACCTAACACAGACTCCATTTTATTTTATGAAATGTAGAAGTATTGAGACACCCAATCATTTATGTTAGTGTTTTGTCTTTTTCAGCATTATATCTTTCATTTTGACTACCAGTCTGTGATAAGATACCTTTTGCATAATGAATTTGATTATGCACACATAGATCATGGAAGCTACAGAATAAAATATACAACTAATTAAGGAATTTAGATGGAGTACTCATACAGGGTTGCCCACAAAAAAGTGTCCCACCTCCACCGAGACAACTGCATTATGTGGCGAAGAGAAAAATTATCAAATTTGGTACTCACATTTACAGAAGATGCTGAAAGTGAACTCCTTGTGCATCGATACATCTCTGTGCCCATTTCAGCATGTTCATGTACACTTTTTGCAATATCATGGGATCGACTCTTTATCACATTTTCAATGTTCAACTTCAGTTCATTTACAGCCTACGGATTTGTCTCATACACGCATCCCTTTAAATGACCCCACAAGAAATAGTAGCACATTGTTAAGTCAGGCGATCGTGGTGGCCATAAACCCTTGCTATCCAGCGGCAGACAAGTTGTCTCGGTAGAGGCGGACCATTTTTTCGTGGGCCACCCTGTACTAGTTTGCCCCTAGCATCATAAAGTCATGTAATCCTCCCAATTATGGAGATGGTAAGAAAAATCAAACAAACATTTGGTGGTGATGGCAGAATTAGATGCAGTAGCTCTTAGTGTCTAAAAGCTACTCAAATTATGATTAACAATTATTTAATGGTAACAAATACCGGTTTTAACCTAGCAAACTGGAATAGATACAATTAGGAAAATCGTGGTAATAAAGTGCATTATTGTTAGTGCTCAGGAACTTACTCAGGAAGGTACCCACTTCCCCTCCCAGTGAGGGTAGTAACAGAAATCTAACACTAGGCCTTTAGATTACAAAACAGAACTTCCAGCCAATGGAGCTAAAGTAGAATTCCTTCAGTCATACAGGCTTCTATGTGTCTTCCACTTGTTAGTACGTGCTTCCTCTCTCACTCTTTCTCTTAGGATTACTCACATTCTCCCCCTCTCTTTACACCTATTCCTCCTAAATAAATAAATAAATCAGGATCACAGTACCATTTGTCTGTACTCGGGTATAAGCCCCCATCAGTTGTTTGTCCTTCCTGAAACAGAAGGAGCAGCACTTGAACTCAAGAGCTTCAAGAATTCGGAACACTCTTTTCATTATTGCTGCAGTTTTGAGATATAATTCTTGCTACTGTGCCAGAACAAATGTGATTTTAAAATGAAGAGGTACACTTTATTTGTTATACATGTATTAGGTATTGAATGCCTGCATTGTCATTTTGATTTGCATTTTTTTAATTGAAACATGATGGACCAATGGTGATGCTCTCTCACAAATCAATTTTATTAAGTTTGCAGACTCACCCCATGTCTATGAGTTTACTGCTTCAGGTACCATGGGTTTCATCCCACATACCCAAAAAGGTGCTTTTACGCTGATTGATGATTCCACTGTCCCCTGTGTGTGTGGATGTGTGCATAAGTGGATTCCACGATGAACTGTCTTGTCTAGAACTATTTCCTGCTTTGTGCCCAGTTTTGCCAGGGTATGCTCTGGTGCCCCTCTGGACCTGCACCAGATTCATTCAGTCAGAGAATCTAGACATGCATTTTATGTCTTGGTAGTTCATGTGGCATATATAATTGGTGGTGGTTGCAGGCGTAAATTTGGGGGATAAAGGATTGATTGTGCAGCAAAATAAATTTGGCTTTAAAGCACCTGTAATTACATCCCAATAATAAAAGCAGAATTTACCTAACTATTATACAGTATATAATAGTAAGCTTAGTAGTTGGATAAAAACAAACAAATCCAGCATGATAGCATTAATCAAAGCCATTGTTCATGTTATTTTTCTTAAGATAATGGATAACAGAGAAAAATACAAATGGACAAAATGTACCAATGTTTTAGCATGTCTGATTATAGCAAGCTCGTTTTACTTTGCATAGATGAAAAAGCTATATTAAAGAGAATAAAAAATAAAATACTATGTTTCTTACAATGTTAGAAATGATATCCCACATTAAAGATGTTAGGAAAAAATGTAAGCAAATAAAAGGGTATGAGTTTCCAATCACAAACGCAAAAAACAAAATGAAAGCACTCTGAGACCCAGGTCCGAACACCACCAGACAGACGCCGCTTCCTTATAAAAAACACACCTTTATTGGTGAAACACAGTCCTGCAGAGCACACAGTGCTCCCAGCACCAATCACTCCCAACATGGGGCTTTCTCTCCCTGTCCGTGGGCTGCCTTTCCTCTCTTCACAGGAGCTTTGTCCTGCTCCCACTCCCGACTCTAGCTACCGGATTGTAGGGAGGCAGCCCCTTTTATTCCCACCCGGATGCGCTAAAGGTGCCTGATGACACTCTTCCAGCAGCACCTCCTGATATGGCGGAAGTGCTGCCCTTGCACCCGGAAGCACTCCGGGCGTCCCTGGAAGGATCTTCCTCCATCTTCCCAGGTGTGGCGGACGTGAATGTTTCTCGGGCTCCATGAGGCTCACGGTGACTCCTGACAGTGGCCACGGGCCCCAATGGGCTTGAGCCTTCCTGCTCCTTCCCCGTGGTCCCCTCAACATCCAGGGTGGTTGCCCCCTCGTGGCCCGGGGGACGTATATGCCACCTCCCAGTCTTTCCAGGCATCCTGGCTGGGTCTGTCCTCCAGCCTCCTGTGACAGCACATATTCAGCAAATAAGTACATTAATCTTTTAAAGCATTTTTTTTCATGCACACATTAAGAGCTGCTCAGCTTTTGGATTGTGGCCATTCACATACCGTAGAAGGATTACAAACACACATTCAAGAAAGTAAAGCCAATAAGAGATTTCATTAACAAGACATTATTAGCTTAATTCAAACAAGATTTACCATCAAAAAATCACACTCAAGAGAGGGAGATCAACAAATACTCCTTCAAACACAGAACCAGATGAAAATGTCATGACAACGCTGCAGCAGACGTTAATTTATCAGATTAAACACATTACTTTTTGTATTATAAGAAGTGTGTTCAGAGAATGAATTAATGAATAAATGACCAATTCTTTAGCACAAATAATTTTTTTTATAATTCATTAAAACTGTTTGGTACCTATCAAAGTTACTTACTTTCTGGTGATGTACTGATACTGATACATCTTACCCTTATTTTTTTCTGGTTGATACTTGCTATATAGACTTATTAGCTACCTCTTTAGCATAAATAACCTTATCCAAAGAGCCAATTATGTGGCCGAAACAAGCTCTTGTGAGCTCTGTATAGTTTGGTGGCCACGATTATATTTTTAGTGTAGTGATAGGGCCTACTTGGGCTTTTATGCCAGGCTCTGTCTCTTTTGTCACTGTTTTGGCACAATTGAAAACTTTTTGACTTAATAATGATTTTTGAAAGCTTTCAGCAATTTTCCTCATACCAAGCAACACCAGGACACACAGAAAAAAGAAAATGCATTATTGTGAGTGTAGGGCTTGTGGGAAAAGTGGCTATTGCTTAGTAAAAAAAAAAATTTCAATTTACTGTATAAGACTAAAATATATTTTAAACAGATTATGGAATTGATCAACTGAAAAATAAAACATTATGCATGTTAAAATAAAATAGTAATATATACAGACATGCTGATTTTTGATGTATGTTAAAATAATAACATATGCAAATACAGTGAAGTATTTCTTAACATTTACCTAACAGATATGTATTTACTCCCATTGATAAGTTTAAAAGTATTTGTATAATGATATCTTTAAGATAGTGGTTTCTTTGCCTATCTAGTCATAGTTATATTACATTAAGGGTTTATTTTGTGTTTCTTTATTTTCTGTTTCTGTTAACTTTAAGGTATTCCTGTTGTTTATTTTTGTGCTTGTATAAATTGAATTCTGATCTTGAATAGTGTATTGAAGCTTGTTCACCAGATTGCCTATTAGGCAAAAAATGTTTTGCTCTTTTGAGAATTTTCTTCTGTTTTTCTCTTTGTGGTAATAAACTTTATTTTCTTTATAAAGATCCAACCTGCCCTTTTTGGTTACAAGTGAAACAGTTTCTCTCTTTTATGAATTCTGAGATTGTAATGAATTTTTGAACTTTAAAACCAGTTCTAAGTTTTAGGCCTGTCCAGGCCAAAGCCTACATTCTGAAGTTTAGGGGACTAGTTGACATGTGGTAGGCCTCTTCTAAACTGACCAAGGAAAGTCCTGACCTGCTTTGTTGAGCATTTTAAAGGTCTCACACCCTTTCTCATCATGTTTGTGAATCCAAATCACAGTGATATTACTTGCTTTCTTTTATGACTCAGCTCCTACAGAGGAGGATTTCATTTACCATATATTCCACAGGATTCACTTCAGCCTTAGCCTCCATTTAAAAAAACGGCTACAGTCTCAGTTGTTATACCCTTAATGTTAGATTTCTTCAGTTTAGACTTTGTTTCTTCCTTCATTTGTTCAATTTAAAATTCTTGTTCAGAGGCTTTATTTGGATTTTTGCTGTTTGTCCACCTTTGAGAATACATTTTAATGGCTTGTAATTTGTCAGATGACTTTGGGTATTTAGCCTTCAGTTAGTTCAATTTATTTATTGAGTTTGTGTTTTCTGCTTTATTAGATTCAGTACAAATTCCTCCTTTGGTCCTTCCTTTTCCTCTTCCCTTCTAGCTTAATGTGCTCCACTACTTCTCAGAGTAATTTATTTGATTATTGTATTTAGTTTCTGGTTTAAGTGGCTTATTACCTTTGTGTTTAACTTATTTTTTTCATAAGATTTGGTTTAGTAATTCCTCTGTGTTTATTATTATTATTATTATTATTATTATTATTATTATTAGTTCTGTTAATAAAAAGTCAGTCAGTCAGTCATTGTCCAACCCTTTATATCCTAACTACAGGGTCACAGGGGTCTGTTGGAGCCAATCCCAGCCAACACTGGGTGCTATGCAGGAACAAACCCCGGGCAGGGCGTCAGCCAACCGAAGGGCACACACCCCAAGCACACACTAGAGACAATTTAGGATCACCAATGCACCTAACCTGCATGTTTTTGGACTGTGGGAGGAAACTGGAGCACCCAGAGAAAAACCCACACAGACACGGGGAGAACATGCAAACTTCATGCAGGGAGCACCCGGGAAACGAACCCCGGTCTCCTTACTGCGAGGCAGCAGCACTGTGCTGCCCTAATAAAAAGTATTACTTTAATTTATTCTTTTTTTTCTGCAAAGATTGTTATTCAGTTTGTCAGTTTAGAATTTGTTAATTCATGTCACATGTGTATAATTTGTTTATGGCTGGTGATTGTTCTCTTTGGTTTGGCATTGTTAAGTGTGGTGGGTGTGTGTATACTCAAGAGAAAATTATAACTGCATCCACTTTGACCCAGTTCAGAATCTGTGATCTAGCTGGTAAAATGTTTAACATATATACTAAGCAGGTGCCTGAAACAGATGCAGTGAATGGAACATGTTGCCATGTTTTACAATTTTCTTACATTTCACATGTGTTTTGTTCTCATTTAGGTTTTCTGTCATTTATTTTTATAAATGGCATAACTTTTTTTTGGCTTGGCATTCTACCTGTTGAGTTATTTTCACTTCTTGATTTTGTTTTTTATAGGTACCTTAATTTTGTTGTCTATTTGGTTGTGTTTACTCCAGCATGTTTGTACTGGGATGGCCTGGAATATGTAATGTGAGATGTCATCATCTTAGTAGTTTAAAGGTCAGCATCATGTAGATCAAAGTTGTGGATAAATACAAAACATTTAATGTGTTTTCTGATGTGATTTAATTTTACTGGTTTTCAATTTATCACTATTGACTATGGGTTTCTTTAGCATTTTTATTTATGAGTTTGGATTGTTAGATATCCTTGTAACAAACAAGCCAATATTTTTGAAAACTCGTCCTGAGGTCTGTTTTTCTTTAAACTGCCATGTTACTTCTATTGAAAGAATACAATTCATCATCACTGCTACAATTACAGTTTTAAAGGGATTGGTCAGTCCGCTTATTTGATGTAGTGCAATGCAAATTAAAGAATATGTTTGGCTAGAAAAGTATGATCAAAGGTATCTATGCCCACACAATCTATTATTGATATTTTATGACGTCATACCTGAGAAAGTGACCTCAAAGCATGAAAAAATCTGAAATTACAATATTGAATTTTTCAGCTATAAAGCATCAATTTCAAAGGTAAGAAAAGCATTCTCTTCTCATTCAGAGCCCAGGGATCTCATGTATAAATGGTACGTATGCACAAAAATGTTGCATACTCCCATTTCCACGCTCAAATTGCGATGTATAATACCTAAACTTGGTGTAAAGCCATGCACATTTTCACGCTAGCTCAAAACCTGCCGTATGCAAGTTCTGTAAACTGGCGGCACCCAGCGTCAAAGCAGTGCTTTTGTTCCAGTGTGGTTTCCCTTTCTTTTTTAGATCCACATCCCTGACATGGCTTTATCATATACACTGAAATTATCTGCATATTGTTTATCAGTTTAAGGCATCTGATTGCAATTAACCTGTAACAATATAATGGTCCACGGAATGGCCAAACTATTCCAAATACCATAGCTGCTTTACTGTTGTTACTCTCACTGCACCTTCTTCTTCTTTCAGCTGCTTCCATTAGGGGTTGCCACAGCGGATCATCTTTTTCCATATTACTCTCACTCCACCACTCGGAGTATTTATATCACTGTATCTGAGTGTTGAATCACAGCTCTACAGCAGCTGATCGGAAAGAAAATTATCGGTATACAGCATCAAGCACACGCTGCCTCAGCCATGCAGACAGTCTATTGAACTGCTCTTATATGACAAACACTTCAGAGCCTTTCCTGTACTGACCTCGTGGTTCAGAAACAGTTTCATGCCAAGAACTATAAATGCAATCAATCAGTCCATCAAGTGCTCCTTATAGAGCTGTTTGTATTTATAAGTACAATTACCTCACGGTAAACTTGTGATACAGTTATAATATTGCACAACCTGAGCCACTTTATAAAGCACGTATTTACATATCATGACAATATCATTTTTAAGATGAAATTCAGCAAAATATGTTTATTACATTATACAGATAAAATGTTAGCATCATTTAAATAATCCATATTGTTAATAATTAAACATGTGAGGACACGGTGTCGCAGCGCTAGCAAGGAGCTAGCACCCCGTTCAGGGATTGTTCCTGCCTTGTGCTGTGTTCTTGCTGGGGCTGGCGCAACACTGGAAGGATAGATGGTGTTAAAATACATTTTTCTTTAATATTTCTGTCACTATATCTGGACAACACTGTTAAAGGATCCATTCACATGTGCATGCTAAGTTTGGCACAAAGGGGCTCAGCATTTAGAATTGCCAACCAAGCATTGGATTAGATAGCCAAAGACAACTGGAGGATTGTATAGTCAGCCTAAACACAGAATAGTATTTCTGTCCTCTGTCTGTACAAAAATCTTCTTTCCTTGTTGGGAGAATAAGAACCGGCATGTAGGCATTATGCTATTTCTGTATTTTGTGGAGGAGGAGTACTGCCCTTGTTTGGAGACAGAGAAGACCAGCAAGTGAAGCAGACAGTATTAAAAGGCTTGGACAACAGCCAAACCCTGGAAAAATTCTATCAGCGTGGTGACGAAAAATGGCAGACTGCGTAGATCCAGATTCCCACACCTGGATAGAGTCTGTCATAGGCTTCCCGCCTGTAACCGCGTAAAATCGTCAGTAAAGTAAGCTATACTATATTTCTCTCATGTGTTTTGTACCGCCGTAATCACGATGGGAGGGATATCGCCTTTTCTTTCATATTTCTATATTTTTCGGTTACTTAACATGCCGCAATTTCAAAAGAACACATTTCTGGAGAGCTAATGCCTCCTAAAGAAACAGATGGATAGAATAATTAAACATGTACTACGAAGATATTTCAATGTTCCTTAAAAGTTTTGAAGAATCGGAGATGGCTTAACGTCTATTACTGAGCTGATTGTGTGGCGATTGGGTACTTGGAGAAAGAAAAGGAAGGACAGGAATTGGGGGTTAGTACGTTTGAAAGAGACAGTACTGCTGCAATAAATTATTTAATTGAAGGTCGTGTACGGTGCAGCAAGCATATTGCATGAGGCAGGAACAATCTCTGGATGAGGCGCTAGCTCGTCACTATCACTGTGCCATCGTGTTCCCATGTTTAATACATGCTTTAATTGATATGATATGAATACTAAAATGATATCAAGTATACATCTCAGTATTTAAATTATTCAGAGAACTGTAATATCACAAATGTAATGGATTCTATGTCCCGTCAGAGGAAGAGAAAGCTTGTTTAAGAAGCACGTAATGATTGACACACATAGAGCACATAGAAGAACAGATACAAAACAAAGCATTTAACGTGCTACTTTAGTTATGATGGGATTTGAGAAACTCTTAAATTAAACTATTTTAAGATGAAGTTTATGACGTTCTACTTTAATGACAAAATTAAGGTGATTAAAGTGGAAATTTCAAGATTAAAGTTAACATTTCAAGCTTTTTTTTCCCACTGTGTGCATATTTTTTTTTTCTTTTCTCTGTACCCTAATTAGCTTTCATATGACACTCAGACGGTGGGCTATGACTCGCCTTTTCACGGTGACTTTGATATCTGACAATTTCTTTTTTATTTTGGGCACTGTGCGACTTGTGAACTTTTGCTATCGAGTTTCTCCAACACTCTATGCCACTCGATCAACTTCCTTTTATTGTTTATACCACTGTTTAAACCAAGAAATAGTAAGTTTTCCCTTGCCTCCACTTGGTATTCGTTGAAATTCTTCTATTTTCCTGTGTGCTTTTGCCATTACCTTTTCACAGAACGTTGAGCTTAAGGGCTATTTATATTGATTTGCAAATTCAAAGAGGCGTAATTCAAGGAGGAGTTGGGAAGTAGCAGCAGGTGCATGCACGTGCGTTACTTTTCACGCTGAACGGGATTTATGGAGTGGAAGAACATGTAAGTTGGCGTACATACAGATTTATGCATCTGGATTGTTTTGTGTGTACGAATATTTCCGCTTTTGTCCGTACGCCATGTTTTAGTGTGAATTCTACGCACAGCGTTTTGCATGAGGCCCCAGATGTTATTATGGTTTTATGCTAATAATTTTTTTTATGGGACATTATACACTGCAAGATCTTAACATTATTTTTTGGACTGGTAACGCGCACACGTACCGGTCCCGAGACATAACAGCGTTTTAAAAACGTTACAGTAATGTGTGCATGCCCATCTGCCATGCATCTCGACATACTACCCATCAAATGAAACTTCAAAGTCTCGTCTTACCGATGATATAAACTATTTTGACACACAACAACCACAGCACTGACACTAAAGCCTTTTTTACAGAGAAGTACATACTTTTAAGAGTTGACTTTCCCTACCTTTGAAGACCCCCTGCAAGTCAAACATCAATATTTCCGAGCAGTATTGATCCCATTCTGTCCGTAAGGCTCCAGCGAATATAATCCAGTAAAACGATTTAGGTCCAAAACACACGATATATCCTCAAAGGGACAAAAACTCCAGAAAACGTTTCATAACTTGAGACCACCTACGTAATTTTTTTTCATTTATATTGATCATATCAGACGTAATTTGTTTCTGTCGGCGATAACCATGCTACTGCATGAAACACGGAAGTGTTAGCTTCTGATCGACACCTAAGTTGGCCAATTATGATGGGTCTGGGGTTGACTGGCACCTCGTATAGCCAACGAGTGTCACAGACAGCTGAAGGATGACGTAAAACTCCAAACCCTGGTAGAATCTACCAGTTTGATTGGACACTGTGACTGACACTCAAAACTTACAGCCAATGAGCAGCCGAGCATTTTGATATGTAACTTGCCATACTAACTTGTAAACAAAACGATCGGAGCTGCTGAAGGTGGCATTTGTGCCAGTCTGCAGAGTTGGTGCGTGGTTGTTTATTGTGATTTCGCCAAGTTTTTTCGCATTTTAAATATGAATAAAGTACGATAAACGTAAATAAATGCTCGATTAAATAATAGATGCATGTACGCGTTGTGAAAGTATTCAACCGGCCCAGGTGACGTCTAATGGCAGAGAGTGACATGTGCCACGCCTTGTGCTTTCTGCTTGCTAGTGATTGCTGCCATCAAGTGGCACATGGAAAAACGCTGAGCTGTGTTGTAACAGTTTGTAAAAGAAATGTATATAGTTTGTGTGCATTTTATAAAAAAAAAGTAAAAAAATATAAATATATTTTTGGCCCATAAGACTTGTATTGACTATTTTTACATAGAAATGTGTATTTTTTATTGTTTTTATAACTAATAGAGTGACACTGTGTGTAGATATAGATTCCTTTAGGTGTAAGCTTTCAGTAGAGCCCTCATTGATATATGTGGGTTGAAGCATTCAAAAGTTATTACACTTTTTCCATACGTTCCAAAATGTGGATAATGGTCCCTCTAAAAAGCCCCTGGGCATGCCCACATAAAAACTGGTGTAAAAAATGTCATTTTTACAGGTATTCTTTTCAAATTTGAAATGTGAGTAGTCAACAAGTTATTCTGTTGGTACATAGTGTGTTTCTGTCCCCACCTACCTACTGCAGCTTTATTTTCCTAAAAAAACTTAGGCGAGAACAAAAAAATTTGTTTTTTTTGTGAGTTCTAATGTGCATAACTTTTGATCAGTCACACCTACAGTGATTCTGACTACTAAGGGTGAAACTAGAGAATGTTACCTTTACAAAGAGACCAAACATGTGTTTATACTCCAGATAGTTCAATAACAGCAATGATTCTAATTTGGAGAGGTCGAATTACAAGCGATTTAGCAAAAATGACCCCACTTGATAAGGGGTTAAAGAAAGTGAGAACATAATTTTAAAATGCCACATAATCCACGATTTAGTTTGTTTTGTATGGTGCTCTTCACTGAGTGCAGTCTCAGATTGCTGAAGGTCTTATAAATGCTGTAGCAGTATGTAGCAACACATCTGTTGATCTGGAATAATAGTCTATATCAGCATTATGAACAATCACATTAGGCAAACTTAAAAAATGATAGCACAATATCCACTTCTGTGATACACAAACTGAAAATTAGCTTTGCCATACATGGAATAGAAATTAATGGAGATTTACCAATACAATAAGCCCACATTACTCTTAAATCTTGCGGAGAAGTATGAGCAGATTGCTAAATTCCTTACTGCAAACAGCTTAGGGTGTCATTGTCAGACCACCATAAATTAATGTTACTCCTTAGGTCATGTGAAATAAAGTTCAGTATAACTATGCACCAATTTATAAACACCAATTTCTGAAAATCCAAATGTAAGGTGAGAAGTTCAGATGCCGAGAAAACTTCCCATTATTTTTTATGGTCAAAATTTTAATCTATTCCAATATGAACAAAATTTTAGCCAAAGGACATCCTAAACATAAAAAATTAAAACATTATTCTAGTCCTTCTAAAGAGCACAATGGCATCAAATAAACCAGCTATTAATATAAAGTAATTGCAGAAACTGAAAATAAGGTTTTCACTTATGCAATAGGCTTAAATATAAGGCTAGAGAAATATCAATCTTAGTGTTGGTGATACCAATAAATATAAAACAATAAATAACATCAAGTATTTAACTGAACGAGTTACATGATTAAACTATCTACTATTTATAAGAAAAATACAGCATTGCACAGAGGTAACGAGATGTGTTGGCAGTCAGTACATGGAATGTGGAAGAGGTGAAGAAGAATAATTAAAACAGTGACTACCAAAGTTTATTAAGGTATCTCTGTTTCTAGTGTATATTATTTGATAATAACAGATTTTACAGCTTTAAACCACTTAGCATGTAAAACTGCCTTGAAAGCTTTTAATATATGTAGGCCATATATTGTGCCACCATGTAACCCCTTCAGTTTTACTTTATAGATGAAAGTTAATATTTTCAAAAAAGCAGTGTACTGCCAAAGGCATATTATAAATCACTAGTGAGAAAGCAGAATACAGTTTTTATGGGAAAAAATCTATCATCCTGATGAAATATTTAAAAAGTAAGTCTTAAACTTAACTGTTTACTTATTTTAATTAGATTTACCTTACTAGTTAATGAATAAAAGATAAGAGAAATCTACCAAAGGTTGGCAAGCCACCACCTTATAAGATTTTGTGTTTTTTACACAATAGTGTAGTGTTGTTCATTAGCATTTGAAGCATTTTTAAAAATTAGGAAATGTGTCATTTAAAGAAATCACTCCTTAATAAAGTTTTTAAGTCATACAATTTTTGAAAATGGCAGTGTGGGTTACACTCCATATTTGATTTAACACTATTATGTCTTTGGAAACTAGGTATATATATGTAGCATGAATGAAAGTGATATTTTGTTGTTGAACTGAGGAAGAGCCAGTGCTGTTTTCATAAAAAGTACAATGTTGTATAATTCAGACCACAAAATCAAGGCATGATGATTAAAACATTGAGAAAGATGTTGAAAAGACACAGACCAGAAGAAAAATACGCTAACTTTTGGAAGCACATAGTATATAAAGGGCCTCATCAGTTATTTTTTACTTTTGTAGACCTTTCCTGATCGACCATTGTTTATTCACGTTCTCACAAATAGACTCCAGACAGTCAAAAAGGTTTGTGACAGCCACCCGTATATTATGATCCTGGCTGCAAAAGGTTGAAATGATTGAGGTGTTTACAAGATTGAGTCCAAAACAGAACTGAATATGTGGAGGTAAGATGATGGTTTTAAGGGCTGGTGGAGGAAATGAGGACACTGGAGTGACATCATCAGAGGCCCCTGGACCGGAAGTGACATCATCAGAGGCACCAGCACCTGACAGGATTTCCTGGGAATGGTCTGCAAGAAACTGAGACAGTCAGCACACTCCGCCACCCCCTAGTCTGATGTAGAATTACTATTACTCAAGCCCTTTAGCTGCCTCCTAATCACACGTATGTGACAATGTATTTGTATGATCTTTTGACATATTTGGCTGTGTGTATGAAAAATAGCACCATGCTCTTTGCAGTGTTTCTTGAGCATTCTGTTTTTGAAGTCTACTCATTGTCTGTTTGGAGCTTGCATGTTCTCATCATGTCTTTGTAGTTTTATTTGAGGTACTCCAGTTTTTATTTTAAATTCTAAAGGATGTTCTTGGTAGCTTAACAGGTGATTTTGTGTGTGTACGTTTTTGTACAAATTGAACCCTATGATGGACTGGACTGGAATTCTGGTCAGGGTTGGTTTCTTCTTTGCAGTCATTTCTGCTAGGATATGCTGTTTCCCCCCAAAAACTCTGATTTTGAATTAAATGTGTTTGAGAAAGTTGTGTTATATTGTCTTATGTTTAATGCAGTCGTTTAGGTTAAGTTAAATCACATTAGTGTGTCTAGAATAACTGAAAGAAAAATGAGCCCAAAAACATAATTATTTATATGCTGCAAACACTGGTATGAATGTGCAAGTGTTAAAAAATGTCAGCATTACCTTTTCTTGTAAACTTAAAAGTAAACAATATATTGATTCCAGTTCTGTAACATATGGTGAATTATATTGCCTCACATGGAACTTAGCTAAGGCAATAAAACTGTATTGATTGTTTGCTTCTTTCGGCCATTACAAACACACATAAAAGTTATATGTTGCAGTAATCAGCAATACTGTTATATAAACAAAAATAGTACTAGCATCTCTAAAATACAAATTGTGCTACACTGCGCAATTCAGTTTAATTTCAATGGCAGACCTGGCTATGCCTGTTTTTTGTCAGATGAAACATCTGAAGTACAATTGTTGTAGTGTTTGCAGTAAAGATTTAATTTCAGCAGAATATATATTATACAACAACTGAAAGAAATTTAAAGTGCAGAAATGTTTCAATGTAGTTTTATCACTTTTTTATGTTAATATGTTTATAAGGATATTGTAATGTGTACAGGGTACAGTAAAATATCACCACTTTACCACACCATGATTAGTGGGTATAACTCCCTTACTTAAAACTTAATATCCAGTTATATGCGAGGGGCCAATTTAAATCTTACTGGATAAGAATAATGGGTCAGCACCACAAACTTACTGTCTGCTCTCTTCCACTTCAGCCATAAGGATAACACCCGAGAAGTGCTGATCTTGCCTCTGCTCTGCCTATAATTCAGATCCTTTGGGTTTCCACAGGATTTAGTCCAAAACACCAATCAAGATAGCATCAGCTGAGAACACTTAAGTAATGGAGGCTTACCTTTTTGTTAAAAAAATTATTAAGGTTTCTGTCTGGTAGACAGCATTAATTGGGACACTCCAGTTTGGAAGCCCTCGCCTATTTACTGTACTTCTGTGTTTAATTTATTTTCAAACAGACTTTTAAAGACAAGTCAAGCAAAATGACACATTTTACTGGCTAACTGAACAGATTACAATACACAAGCTTCCGAGGTAGCTAATGCCCCTTCTTTAGGCAAGATGAAGGATTACATAGATCTTTTTAATCTAGTTCTGGAAAATGAAGCCTAGTGCTGGGCACAAGGCAGGAACCAACACTAGATTCATGCCATTCTATCAAAACTCAAATTGATATAGTTACTTACTTAGACCTGGTTAATTTAAAAATTGTGACTATTGATTAACTGGAATCCTTTCCAAGGTTTTTCCTGTCTTGTACCTAACTATAAAGATAGTAATGTGTTCCGACTAAAGTCAGGAAAATTTTAAAAGGAAGGACCAGGAGAAAAGACAAGGTAAAAAAAAAACACAAAGGCAAAGGTCAAAACCAGAGATTAAAGACAACACTAACCCAAAACTGAAGTACAGAGGAGAAACCTCATCCCATTTATATTGTCGTACTAATGATGACATCAGACCATCTCAAAGCATTAAGGGATGTTGTACTATGGTAACAAGTGTTACAAAACCGTCAAAAAGACGACACTCTTTGGAAAAACACAATGGTGTTGAAATTAATGTTATAAAATTATAAACTTTTAGGTGGGTATCCCAAGTGACAAGCCCCATTCTCTACTCAGCTTTAAACATAGGAGTGGCTCTCCTTCTGCAATCTGCAAATTGCTTTGCAGAGTCACCCACCATGTTAAGGTTCTCCCAAACCAATCAACAAGTAGACCATACATTCTTATGATAATCAGTTACACTGGGTACCAACAAAGAGGTAGAAGACAAATCTGACAGATGAGGCTGAAAAACTTCTAGACATTCAAAAGGTGAAATCTTACTTGCTGAGCTATAAAGAATATTTCTGGCAGATTCAGCTAAGGGTAAAATAATCACTCCAATCATTATAATTCAAATTAACTGTACAACAGAGACATTTCTTCAAGTCCAAATTTGTCCTCACCATCTGACCACTGGTCTCTGGATAATATCCAGAAGGTAGGTTTGCAAAATAGCCCATATGTTTACAAACAAATTAACAAAAATGGGACACAAATTACAGTCCATGGACTAAAATTGTTGACTGAGGAAATCCATGTAAACTAACAATAAACTAACAATAACTGAACTAACATAATGTTTAAGAAAAATCATCATTAAAATATCATTTAAGTATGAACAATGTCTGAGAAACTCCTGGATGTCCAAGCATGTTACTGCTCTGAGTCCAATCCAGAATTTGCTGTGCATGTCTGCAGGAAAATAAAAAAAACAAGTTGGAATACTATATAACCAAGGTGGTAATTTAACACAGGAGGAGAAAGAGGAATGGACTGCCTGAATTTGGTCTTGAAGAGGTGGATCTGAAGGCGAGATAGTAGCTCCTAGTTATTTACCAGATGGTTAGATTGGCTCTGGTTCACCTGGACTTTCATAAGGTTCGAAATTTCATAACAAAGCATCCACTTTGTCATTCTTTCTACATATGTTTAAAGAATAAATTGATAAAATTGAAATACTAAAAAACAACACCCATCTAGTTTAGTGTTTCTTAAACTTTTTTTCTCCTGATCCAATCTTTCCCTTCTTAGTGTCTTTAAGACTCAGTCTGTGGTGTCAGTCAGAAGGAGAATTGCAGCCAACAATAATAATTCCCATTTGAAGAATCAATGACAATTGCTTAAATTGCCTGCAGCAACTCAACACAAGACACTTTGCAAAATAAATACAAAAGGGAATCAGAACCTTCAGCGACCCAAAAGGCAGCAACCCACAATCCATTTTGATTCACATCCTATAATTTAAGAAATTATGATCTAGCTTATTGATCCTTCATTCCTTTAGCAGATTTCAAATAAATTCAGTTCTTATGGTCAGTGTAAATGAGGAATGTGTGTTTTACCTCTTTTTTCTAAAGTTGGTTTTATGGCTAGAATTTTTATGGCTAGAATTTTTAAATTTCCCACATCATAGTTCTGTTCTGTGGGGGATAATCTCTTCGAGAAAAACAAACATGGGTCAACTAAATCTTGAACAGAATATTTTTGAGAAAGTACTGCTCCCACACCAAAACTGGGTATGTCTTCTTTTAAAATAATCTAATAGGAGGGGTCAGCATATCTCAACATGGGAGCACTAGTGAACAAAGACTTTAGCTTATCAAAAGCCTGGTGTGCTTCCAAAGTACAAGGGCTGGGCTTGGCAGAATGGATCTTAGTACTCTTTCAGGGTGTCCAGCTCCGAGGCACTATGGAGAGTATCTTTCAAGCCAAAGAAGGTTTATGAACTCTTTGGTCCACAGAGACTGGATGGCTTCTCATCCCAAAGAGAGTTTCTCATCAGCTTTTAGCTCACAAACAGAACAGATTTTCAGCCTTCAGTTATCCCAAACAGAGTACATTGTGAGCTTATCTCCCCAAAAAGAAAAGATCAGCAGCCTAGATTGCAGAGAGGTGTACACAGTTAATTTTAAAGAAAGGTGTAACCTTCGGCTATTGGATCAAGGTGTGTTCGAGTTGCAGAACCACTGCCCATTTATGGACATTTTTGTCCATTAAATACAGTCAGGTTCAGTTTGCGGTCACTAATCTAAAATGAATGTCCATTTAGGTGCCTTTCTGTCAGAAGGAGTCTCTGCAAAGGTGTCAGCTCAACTCTGATTTACACCTTTGTTAACAACAACAGCTCTAAAAAGCTGAACCACCACTGATAGGCTATATGCACACAATAGTGCTGATGTACTTCCAGTGAAATCTCAGCCAGACCAGTTATTTCTGTTGTCCATACTGCACTTATGGTTTTTGCTTAGTGGCAAGAACGCCCAAGAAAAAGAAGTTTAAGTTTCAGTGTACAGATAGGTCTCAGCTGAAAATTGTTGTGTACCCTTATGGTGAGCTTCTAGTAAGTACAACAAGGTACTCAGTTTTCATACATCCCTGTCCAATGTGGAAACCTGATCTAAATGGATCAATCACTATCTGGAGGGAGAGCTTTATGGTTACAACAACAACAACAACATTTATTTATATAGCACATTTTCATACAAACAGTAGCTCAAAGTGCTTTACATATTAAAGAATAGAAAAATGAAAGACATAATTATAAAAAATAAATCAACATTAACATCGAATAAGAGTAAGGTTCAATGGCCAGGGGACAGAAAAAAAAAAACTCCAGACGGCTGGAGAAAAATAAAATCTGTAGGGATTCCAGACCATGATACCGCCCAGTCCCTCTGGGCATTCTACCTAACATAAATGAAACAGTCCTCTTTGGATTTAGGGTTCTCACGGAAGGGCTTGATGATGATGATGGTCACGTAGACTTCTTCCTTTTAATCCGTCCATCATTGTTGGAGCATCATGAAGCTTTGAGTAGGTGGAGGTGGCGCAGGCCACCACCACAAAGAAACCGGAAAAAGAAACAGAAAAGAGAGTAGGGGTCAGTACCGATTTTAGAGCCACCATGAATAGTTGTTATGATGAATTGAACATACAGAGTATCAGGATTAAGTTAAATTACGATTAAAATGAAGTTATAAAAGGCCATGTTAAAGTAATGTGTTTTCAGCAGTGTTTTAAAGTGCTCTACTGTATCAGCCTGGCGAATTCCTATTGGCAGGCTATTCCAGATTTTAGGTGCATAACAGCAGAAGGCCGCCTCACCACTTCTTTTAAGTTTTGTTCTTGGAATTCTAAGGAGACACTCATTTGAGGATCTGAGGTTACGATTTGGAATATAAGGTGTCAGACATTCCGATATATAAGATGGGCGAGATTATTTAAGGCTTTATAAACCATAAGCAGAATTTTAAAGTCAATTCTGAATGACACAGGTAACCAGTGTAGTGACATCAAAACTGGAGTAATGTGTTCTGATTTTCTTTTCCTAGTTAGGATTCTAGCAGCTGCATTCTGCACTAGTTGCAAACGATTTATATCTTTTTGGGTAGTCCTGAGAGGAGTGCGTTACAGTAATCTAGTCGACTGAAAACAAACGCGTGAACTAATTTCTCAGCATCTTTCAGTGATATAAGAGGTCTAACTTTACTTATGTTTCTTAAGTGAAAAATGCTGTCCTAATGATCTGATTAATATGTGATTTAAAATTCAGATTACAGTCAACAATCACCCCTAAGCTTTTTACCTCCGTCTTGACTTTTAATCCTAATGTATCCAGTTTATTTCTAATAGCCTCATTGTATCCATTATTGCTGATCACTAAAATTTCAGTTTTCTCTTTATTTAACTTGAGAAAATTACTATTCATCCATTCTGAGATACTAGTCAGACATTGTGTTAGTGAATCAATAGAATCGGGTCATCAGGTGCTATTGATAAGTACAGCTGTGTGTCATCAGCATAGCTGTGGTAGCTCACGTTGTGCCCTGAGATAATCTGACCTAACGGAAGCATGTAGATTGAGAATAACAGCGGACCCAGGATAGAGCCTTGTGGAACACCATATTGGATATCATGTGTCTTCGAGTTGTAATTCCCACAACTAACAAAATATTTTCTCCCTGTCAGGTAGGATTCAAACCAATTTAAGACACTGCCAGAGAGGCCCACCCATTGACTAAGGCGATTTCTAAGAATGTTGTGATCAATGGTGTCAAATGCAGCACTCAGATCTAAGAGGATGAGAACAGATAAATGGCCTCTGTCTGCATTTACCCGCAAGTCATTTACTACTTTAACGAGTGCAGTTTCTGTGCTGTGATTTGTTCTAAAACCTGACTGAAATTTATCAAGAATAGCATGTTTATTTGGTGGTCATTTAACTGCATAATGACTGCCTTCTCGAGAACTTTACTTAAGAAGGGCAGGTTAGAGATGGGTCTAAAATTTTCAAGAGCGAGGGGTCAAGATTATGTTTCTTAAGTAGGGGTTTAACTACAGCAGTCTTAAGACAGTCTGGGAAGACCCCAGTATCTAGTGACGAATTTACTATGTCAAGAACATTATCAATTAGCACGCCTGATACTTCTTTGAAAAACCTTGTTGGTATCGGGTCAAGGACGCAGGTGGAGGGTTTTAATTGAGATATTATTTTTGTAAATCAGGTAAATCTATCCTAGTGAAAGAGTTTAATTTGTTTATAACAGGATGTTGGGGTTTAGGGGATCCTTAGTGTTGGGGAGATATACTATGTTATTTCTAATATCATTAATTTTTGATTGAAAATACAGCGACAGCCTCACAGGTTTCACTGGAAGCACTTAGGAGGCATTCCTTTGAGCTACCTGGGTTTAGTAGGCGATCAATTGTTGAAAATAAGACTCTAGGATTACTAGCATTGTTATTTATAATCTTGAGAAATAGCAGCGTCTCTCAAGACGGACAGTGTTATTGTATTCTGTTATTTTAACTTTTAATATTTCGTGGTGGATAGTAAGTTTAGTCTTCCTCCATTGACGCTCAGCTCTACGGCATGTTCTCTTTAAATCAGACACTCTTTGGGTCTTCCATGGTATACCAATGCTAGAAGATTTTTTCACTGTCTTTTCAGGTGCAACTATGTCAACAGCAGCTCTCACTTTAGAATTAAATCTTTCCACCTTACTATTTACATTGTCCTCGCTATTATAGCTGGCACTATAAACGGACTGATTGCTTAAAATGTTTGTAAGTTTTAAAGCTGCTGCGAATCAAAGAAGCGTTTTTAACAATATGCTTCTCATGAGTGTTTTTATCATTATTTCTATATTAAAAAGTAGAAGAAAATGGTCTGATAGACCAATATCAATGATCTGTTTTATATCAACTTTCAGTCCTTTAGTAATCACTAAGTCTAATGTATGACCTGCTTTATGTGTAGGCTGATTTATGAGTTGTCTCAAATCAAAAGAATCCAGGAGGTTCATAAATTCTTTTACTTTTAGATCACACTGATTATCTATATGAAAATTAAAGTCGCCAACTATTAGGAGTGTGTCATATTAGTAATTAAAATTGACATTAAGTCAGAGAATTCCTCAAAAACGCGTTATATTTAGGAGGTCTATACACGGATAGTATTAGAACTTGAGAATCTCCATGAATAACAACGGAGAGATACTCAAAGGACTTGAACTTACCAAAACTGACATCTTTACATTTTAATCGCTCGAGTAAATGTTAGCCAATCCGCCCCCTTTTCCCTGGCGGTTTGAATGAGTAAAACTGTAATCCGGGCGCAGATTCGATTAAAACTGGCGCATCTGAATTCAGCCATGTTTCATTTAGTGCAATAAGATCTATTTTTTATCACTAATAAGATCGTTGATAAAAACGTTTTGTTAGTTAAAGCTCTGACATTTAATAGTGCCATATTTAATGTTTGGAGGTGCAGAGATGAGTACTATGTGCGTTATTGTTATTTGGAATAGGAACTAAATTATTATTATTAATATATGTATATTTTTTGTTTAATCTGTGATCTGTTTTATAGTTTTAATACATTGTTCCTCTAAAATAGTGATTTTAATTAGATTATTGGAGTTTATGCCGTATTTCCTAGGTTTTCTACGTGCATTGAGATTGCTTATTACAGTATTAATGGTGTGAACTTTAACGGAAGACTCTATTAAACATTCATCATGTCCTGGCACAGCAGTATTATTTCGGAAGGGGTTAAGAGCAGAGATAGATAGTCAAGAAAAACGAATTACCTTCGATATGTTTTCGGAGAGGACCCGGGCGCCGAAACTGTTCGGATGCAGGCCATCACGCTTGAAGAGACGCAGCCTTTCCAACAAGAGATTCCAATTGTTGATGAAACCGACATCCTTCTTCTTGCAGAAACCCTGTAGCCAGTTGTTCAACCCTAGCAGACGACTGTAGTACTCGTTGGATCGTCTGACGAGAGGTAGTGGACCAAACGAAGATCTTTGCCGATGGGGTCCTCTCCTTCGTGTCTCTAATCAAGCTGCGAAGTCAGCCTTCAGGATTTCTGATTGTCGGTGCCTTATATCGTTTACGCCGGCATGCAAGACGATTGATCCAACTGCCCTCTCCTTGTGTTTCTCGTAGACTGCTGGCGACGTTTCATTACATCTCGGACACGAGCACCGGGAAAACAAGAAACAAACGATTTTGCATTAGGGCATGCGACATTAAGGTTTCTAACGATGGAATCACCTACCACTAATACATCACCAGGTGCTGAAGGCGAAATGGGGACGCGAGAGGGTCAAACCGGTTCTGAGATAAAATGCTCGCCTGTGCCGATGGAGGTGCTCTGGCCTTGAACCCCCGCCTGCATAGCTGAAATCCACCGAGGTCAGCAGCGGCGCCGCTCTACGAGACGGGGTGAGGTCGGCACAACGCGGGGTTGATGTTTCGCCGGTTCCAGATGGCAAGGACGGTTTATCCAACAGCCGGGCCTTCAGATTTCTCAGGTATTTCCGTCGGGACAGGAGTTTCTGAATCTTTTCATCAAGTGCTTGGAGTTCCTCAATTACGATTTCAACGCGAGTTACCCCACTGTCGGCCATTTTCTACCCGATCAGCAGCCTAGATTGAGAGAGGTGTAGAGAGTTAATTTTAAAGAAAGGTGTAACCTTCGGCTA
Source organism: Polypterus senegalus (assembly GCF_016835505.1). Taxonomy (NCBI): domain Eukaryota; kingdom Metazoa; phylum Chordata; class Cladistia; order Polypteriformes; family Polypteridae; genus Polypterus; species Polypterus senegalus. The sequence goes on along the minus strand of NC_053157.1, from coordinate 192,163,996 downwards.
TTGGATCAAGGTGTGTTCGAGTTGCAGAACCACTGCCCATTTATGGACATTTTTGTCCATTAAATACAGTCAGGTTCAGTTTGCGGTCACTAATCTAAAATGAATGTCCATTTAGGTGCCTTTCTGTCAGAAGGAGTCTCTGCAAAGGTGTCAGCTCAACTCTGATTTACACCTTTGTTAACAACAACAGCTCTAAAAAGCTGAACCACCACTGATAGGCTATATGCACACAATAGTGCTGATGTACTTCCAGTGAAATCTCAGCCAGACCAGTTATTTCTGTTGTCCATACTGCACTTATGGTTTTTGCTTAGTGGCAAGAACGCCCAAGAAAAGAAGTTTAAGTTTCAGTGTACAGATAGGTCTCAGCTGAAAATTGTTGTGTACCCTTATGGTGAGCTTCTAGTAAGTACAACAAGGTACTCAGTTTTCATACATCCCTGTCCAATGTGGAAACCTGATCTAAATGGATCAATCACTATCTGGAGGGAGAGCTTTATGGTTAGTCCCCATACCTGAGTTTGTCGCTGGCATTTTAAAAAGGAGAATTTTCACGAGCCAGGGTGTGAGGCAGGGTGGTAACTATTAAAGAAGGGAATGATTCCTACATTGTTTGAGTGGTACAATTTCTCCATTCCACTTTCAAGACCAGGGGTTTGGTACAGGAGAATGTGACCGTCGCAGGATTACACACTGGGTGAGGAGGAGGCTAAAAAAAAATCTTCAAAACTACGTTTCAGCTCTGGATCCAGCATTTGTTGACCTAGCCTTTCATGAAAACATGCCTCTCAGAGAAAAGATTGTACATCTGAGAAAACAAATTGAGACTCTTACAATGAAGTGGCAGTTTGTCATTCATCGTTTTTCTGTCTTAGAGACATTCTCTTTTTTTACAGGGTAAGATGTCCAGCAGCCTCATGTTATTATATTTTAGGCTTACATACATTTTCACCTGTCACTGAGTAAAGTTTAATGACTAATAAAGTTTAATGACTGACATTAGCCTTGGGTGGGACACAAGCATGTTAATACGTCTAGATCTTACCTTCAAAATTGCTAATGTAGCTTGAAACAAATAGTTTAAAGCCCTTCTCCTTTTTAATTCCTGACATTTGACACAATGTTTGAATAATGCGACTTACGTCATTTACCCTAGGTCTGGACACATCTTGAAGCAATCGGGTGAAAAACACCATAGCTAGTCTGCTGGCTGATGTGGAATCCGTAAAAGAGTGTGCATATAGCCTATTGGGACAGGTTAGACCTTTTAAGTCGATGGAGAAAAAAAATTCTGCTGTTGAGCCTTTTTGATAAGACCAGTTATGGTTCCATCCCATTACAAATTGTGAGTGATAGGTGTGCCAGGAAGTTAAAATGATTATACCCGGCTGGCAGTGACGTCATTTATAACTAGAGGAGTAGGAGGTGAGGAGTGTCTCCAAAAATTCTTTTCTACTTCATTTTTCAAGGAATTCAAGTTAAGATTGTTGAGGGTTCACCAACAAACAAATCAATCCACCTCTCTCTGATATGACACCTCATCCCTATTTGGGACTAGACCAATCAGGGTGGTGTCATCAGCAAACTTCAGCAGTTTAAAAGTTGAGTCACTGGAGATGAAGTCATTCTTATACAGAGAGAAAAGGACAGGGGGCAGAACACAGCCATGAGGGGACACTGTGCTTAGGATCTAGGAGCCCTAATTGATATTTGCCCATCATCACTGTCTAATGTGTGCTACTTTGAAAGTCAGAGTTCCGGAGATGTGGGGTAGTTTGCATTCATACTGAGAAGTTTGCTGTGGAGAAGCTTTGATGTGATTGTATTAAACGTAGAACAGAAATCCACAAATAAGATCCTGGCATAAGTAGCTGGACAGTCTAAATTCTGCAAGATTTAGTGGAGAGCCATGATCACTGCATGTTCAACTGACCTGTTGGCATGGTGAGCAAACTGAAGTGGACCAAGAGAGAATCTGTGACAGTTTTTAGATGCAGAAAAATCAGACATTTAAATGATTTCATTATTGCAGAGGTTAATGCTTCTGACATATAATCATAATAACCCTTACCCTCAGTTATTTAAAACCCTGCCTGGGTGATAAAAGCTCTCTTAAAACAAAAGCAAACAAAAGTTGCTTACTATTTCAAAGGTGGTGATTTAGAAAAAATAATTGCATCCATGTGATTGTGTGGACATGTGTGTTATGGTAATGTTAATTTGGTGCTGTGCCCAATGACATCATCAAGGCATGATGTAGAGAGGAAACAAAATGCTAAAACAAAATAGAAAAAAAGACAAAAAAACAGTAAAAATCCCACTTTTAAAAAGTTTTAAAAACCTAAATATCTTCCAGGTTTTGGGGAAAAGTGCCATTCATATATTAACTGTAATCCTGTATAGATTTTGTCTAATAAAACCTTATGTTTTTCAGTAATGCATACCTGGTATGGCTTTTGCTTTGTTTTTATAGTCTATTACTACATTAATTTTATTTGCCCATTATTGTTATGTTCTTGAAAATTCCTGATTAATTTTATTCCTTCATTTTTTTCATCTTACAACTAGATTCCAAAATGTAAAATGTACTGCATACTTCATACTGCAATATATAAAGTATTGGAAATTAATAATAATAATACATTTATATAGCACTTTTCTCATTACTCAAAATGCTTTACATAGACAGTGGGTAGCCACTTCAACTACCACCAATGTGCAGCATCCATTTGGATGATGCGACAGCAGCCATTCATATTGCAATATATATATATATATAAGGTTGAAATAATTTTACTGTCAAATAATGCAAAGAGTATGCAACACATGTTTGATAAGCACATTCTGGGCTTATCAGGCGAACACACTCACTGCACCCCGTCTCGGGAATCGAACCTCGGACGTCAGCGCTAGAGGAGAAGCCTCTTGCGTCAGTGGCGTAGCGTGGGTGTCAGCCGCCCAGGGCAGAAGAAACTTGCGCCGCCCCCTTATTTAGGTATTTCAATTTAAAAGACTAAAATATACAGTAATTCTTTGCTGCCCCCTAAAAGTGCCACCCGGGGCGATCCGCCCCTGCCGCCGCCACTACGCTACGCCACTGTCTTGTGTTGTGCCACGGCGTGTGGTTCGTTTATTTGACAGTATGTAGATCGGGGTAATTACATTCAAGGCATTCGTAGTCTGAATCACAATCTGATTGTATGGGTGGTTACCTACCAGGTAACACTTGTGGTTGGTCATTATTATTCTCGTTATTATTACATAATACATATTACTACATATTATACTCATTATTAATACATTTTATATATTTCATTTTTATATTAAATGATTGCATGCACACATATTGCTTCTGTCTACAGAATGTAGGCAGATGTGCAGCACATTACCTGGTGTGTTCAATTGCTTGTTGTCAGCAGCAACAGATACACATGTAAGTGTAAGATTAATGTTGTTTCATTTCTCTGAAATGCTTGTTATTTACGTACTGAACAAGTGTTAGCCATAGTTTATTCTTACTAAGCAAGAAGTGGTGTTACGCTGATGTACTGATACTTGGCAGTATGAGCTTAAGTAAATGCATCATAAATTTGAAGAACTAAAAATCTGACATTTGTATCTTATTATCATCCAAATGTTCCTATGCCTTTTCAATATTCTGACATTAATCTTTGTGTAAAACTCACATTATTTTACGTACTCAGTTTTTGTATTTTATACATTTATACATTATTCACCAAAATGCTTTTAAATAATATGAAAATTTGGAAAACAAACATTTAAAAATATTAACAATAAGCTAAACAACATAATTAATGGATTTATCTTTAATGTAGAGCCCATTTCAATCTCATGCTTTTCAGTTCTCTTTACTTAGTCCAGAGACAATAACATCCTCTTCAGACCTAAACCAGCTTCCAGCTGTGCTCAGCATCATTGCTGAGGAACCCATCTTAAAGACACAGCTGGCATCCAGTATACTTTGTTTCCCTCATTTCTTTTAATACTTTGGTTGGGTTTCCTGCTAGTCTACTTTTTAATGACCTTTCAACTGCTTTCAACATAGCACATTCCCATTGCAGGAAAAATGGCAGAGTAAGTACAGTGCTTTTGACATTCTTCTACAGCCATGCTTTTATGATGTAATGTTTCTCCATGGTTTGTCCATTTACAGTACATAAAGAGGGTTAGGAGCATGTGCTGATAACGCATTGCCACACCCTCCACATGACGAGCCACTTGGATTGGGACCCGAGCGCATTAGGTGACACCTCAGAACCACACTAGAACAGTGTGAGCTTTTTTACGGTGGCTGGAGTGCCAGTCCTGCCAGCAGCCCCCAAGTTTTCCCCGTAAGTTGGATAGTCATACACATTTTCTACATCTTGTAAGAAAAAAGGTAGTATTTAAATTTAAGGCAACATTACAGATGTAAATTAAAGCACAGCAATCTGCTCTGGTCAGGACAAATCAATTTTATTTGTATTTAGCAACATTCATACAATACCCAACACACCAGTACAAGGTGTGTCACATAGCAAAAAAGGAAACATTTTACAAGAGTATTCCATGAAATGCAACAATTTTATGCCAAAGGTTGGTTAAGTAAATGATGTAAATACTTACACGTGTGATTAGGAGGCAGATAAAGGGTTGAGTGATTGTAATACTAAATCAGACCAGGAGGTGGCAGAGTGTGCTGACTGTCTCTCTCAGTTCCTTGCAGACCATTCCCAGGAATTCCTGCCAGTTTCTGGCACCTCTGATGATATCACTTCTGGTTCTGGTGCCTCTGATGACATCACTTCTGGTTGTGTTGCCTCTGAAGACGTCACTTCCGGTTCAGGCATAGATGACATCAATTCGTCCACCAGCCCTTAAAACCACCATCTTACTTCCACAATCTCAGTTCTGTTTTAGACTCACTCTTGTAAACAAATCACTCAATACTAACCTTTTGCAGCCAGGATCATATTATACAGGTGGCTGCCCCAAACCTTTTTGATTGCCTGGAGTCAATAGGTTACACCATGCATCAGAACTCTGTGTTGTATATTTCCATATTTGTTTATGAAGAAGTTTTATTTTCTTGTTTAGGCACTAGTAGAAGCCATCATTCTGATGCTATCCTAAGTGCATTTATTTTTTGGCCCTAGGTGTGTGCTGGAAATAGATGGCTATACAAGCAGTGAGCTCTGGGGTGTTTAATTAAGATAAAATAGGCATTTATAGCTCTGGGAGTATCAGTGCAATCAACCAAAAATAACTGGTGAAGAAAAGAATTTACAATTAATTCTCATGATCGTCACAGAAATTGCTGTAATTCGTGGAGAAAGTAGTGAATGATTAATTTTGTAGTGCAGCTGGTTATGTTTCTACCCAGCAGAATTAAACTGTATACAGACAGTGTGTCTGTGTAATTTGACCTGCATTAGTAAAAATGACTTTTGTTCAGTTTTATTAAAAGGAGGTTGTGTCTTCTAACTTTGGTTGAGCATACAATTTACATAACAAATTAAGGTTTTTACTAAAATATATCTGAAAGCTTTTCATATTATGTTGTGAAAAAGACTTAATCTATGTCATTAGGAAAAAAACTGTCTCAGGCTAGTGAGAAAGCCATTATAAAACTGTTAACTTCTCAGGAGAGTGTTACTGATTTGACACTTTAATGATTGGTAAGTGAACTAAGGAGACAGAAGCAAGATACATTTGAGGTCTGAGACAGATATTTAGAGTAGTTTGCATCAAAATATTTATTACAGGCTTAATAATAAATATACAGTCAATATAAGATTAGATTTCTGACTAATTACAGAAAGAAAATGATGCAAAAGATAAAAGGCATTTAAACATTCAGTCAGATTGAAGTCTAGACAAAGCAGTTGATATGCTACATCATAGCCTGACATACAGCTGGGAGAGTGACAAAGCAAAAGTCACTGTTAAAGGAAGTTCATATTTAATATTTTCAATTGTTTGACAAAATGCATATGAGGGAGCCTGAGAGTCCAAGTGAAAGATCTTGTGATCTGATGAGAGCAAACTGACCTCATGTGTTTGCAGTGCTAAGTGTTGTGTTTGGCAGAAGCTCTACTTTGCAGATCATCCTGACAATACCATTCCTACCATGAAGCATGTTGAGGACAGCATCTCACTGTGGGGATGCTTTGTCTTTGAGAGACCAAAAGTAAAATGGATACAGCCAAGTACAAAGAAATCACAGAGGAAAATTTACTGCAGCCTACTGTAATGCTGCTAAAGTATATATATCAAGGCGCAACTTGTCAAACTTTGTCACTGATAGTTGTATCGCTGTGTGACCTGACATTTGCGTGATAGACATTTGAGCGGCGACAAAATAGCGCAGATTAAAATGCGTCGTCAAAATCGCGGCGACAAAATCACACAGACAAAATCGCGCCGATGAAATCGTGAAAGTTTCATTAAATATGAATTACTAGTTTAAAGCATACAGTGGTGTGAAAAACTATTTGCCCCCTTCCTGATTTCTTATTCTTTTGCATGTTTGTCACACAAAACATTTCTGATCATCAAACACATTTAACCATTAGTCAAATATAACACAAGTAAACACAAAATGCAGTTTTTAAATGATGGTTTTTATTATTTAGGAGAAAAAATCCAAACCTACATGGCCCTGTGTGAAAAAGTAATTGCCCCCTGAACCTAATAACTGGTTGGGCCACCCTTAGCAGCAATAACTGCAATCAAGCGTTTGCGATAACTTGCAATGAGCGTTCTGGAGGAATTTTGGCCCACTCATCTTTGCAGAATTGTTGTAATTCAGCTTTATTTGAGGGTTTTCTAGCATGAACCATCTTTTTAAGGTCATACCATAGCATCTCAATGGATTCAGGTCAGGACTTTGACTAGGCCACTCCAAAGACTTCATTTTGTTTTTCTTCAGCCATTCAGAGGTGGATTTGCTGGTGTGTTTTGGGTCATTGTCCTGTTGCAGCACCCAAGATCGCTTCAGCTTGAGTTGACGAACAGATGGCCGGACATTCTCCTTCAGGATTTTTTGGTAGTCGGTAGAATTCATGGTTCCATCTATCACAGCAAGCTTTCCAGGTCCTGAAGCAGCAAAACAACCCCAGACCATCACACTACCACCACCATATTTTACTTTTGGTGTGATGTTCTTTTTCTGAAATGCTGTGTTCCTTTTACGCCAGATGTAACGGGACATTTGCCTTCCAAAGAGTTCAACTTTTGTCTCATCAGTCCACAAGGTATTTTCCCAATAGTCTTGGCAATCATTGAGATGTTTCTTAGCAAAATTGAGACGAGCCCTAATGTTCTTTTTGCTTAACAGTGGTTTGCGTCTTTGAAATCTGCCATGCAGGCTGTTTTTGCCCAGTCTCTTTCTTATGGTGGAGTCGTGAACACTGACCTTAATTGAGGCAAGTGAGGCCTGCAGTTTTTTAGACATTGTCCTGGGGTCTTTTGTGACCTCTCGGATGAGTCGTCTCTGCGCTCTTGGGGTAATTTTGGTCGACTGGCCACTCCTGGGAAGGTTCACCACTGTTCCATGTTTTTGCCATTTGTGGATAATGGCTCTCACTGTGGTTCGCTGGAGTCCCAAAGCTTTAGAAATGGCTTTATATCCTTTACCAGACTGATAGATCTCAATTACTCCTGTTCTCATTTGTTCCTGAATTTCTTTGGATCTTCGCATGATGTCTAGCTTTTGAGGTGCTTTTGGTCTACTTCTCTGTGTCAGGCAGCTCCTATTGAAGTGATTTCTTGATCGAAACAGGTGTGGCAGTAATCAGGCCTGGGGGGGGCTACGGAAATTGAACTCAGGTGTGATACACCACAGTTAGGTTATTTTTAACAAGGGGCAATTACTTTTTCACACAGGGCCATGTAGGTTTGGATTTTTTTCTCCCTAAATAATAAAACCATCATTTAAAAACTGCATTTTGTGTTTACTTGTGTTATATTTGACTAATGGTTAAATGTGTTTGATGATCAGAAACATTTTGTGTGACAAACATGCAAAAGAATAAGAAATCAGGAAGGGGGCAAATAGTTTTTCACACCACTGTATATAATAATGTTTATTTTAGAATTATTATTATTATGAGACATCGCATGCCATCAGCACGGCACGCAGATAGTCCTTAAGATCACGCCCTGCATATGTAGGAAGAATTGCAGCAAGTCATCTTGATAGTTGAGCGTATTTAGACTTGCTGGCTGCCTGACTGCTGGTAATTCTGCGTTGTATACGACGTGTTATGCCAACCCTTGACTGAGTTATTTGTTCGTGGCATGCCATCAACAGTTATAACAGTTACAACCTAGCACATAATGTGTACATAATGCACAAGTATGCGTCCCACTCTCTTGGCCTCTCTCGCGATTTTGTCGTGGCGATTTTGTCAGCGCGCATTTGTTGAAAACCAGTTAGCGGGTAAGTCGGCGCTCATTTGTCTGTCGCAGTTTTGTCAGGGCGCATATGTCTATTGCGCTTTTGTCGGTGAACCGTATCGCTGTTACCAACATAAATTCTACTCATGACAATGAAAATCAAGATAGTGGCCTATGAAGCTAAAGTATTTGAAATTAATTGAATTGAAATTAATTCTTTACTTTATATATTACTTTTCTCATTACTCAAAGTGCTTTACATAGACAGTGGGGAGCCACTTCAACCACCACCAATGTGGAGCATCCACTTGGATGATGCGACAGTAGCCATTCATACTGCAAAATATACAGTATATATATCTCTCTATTATAAAAGAAAATCTTGGGGCGAGATGAGACTATTTCCATGAGATTTTTTCAAGATTTGCCCTCCTCTCAACCATTTACAGTTAACAGCCCACACCCACAGTCCTCTCACCTCTCATTTGTGTAAATGCTTTTGTCAGACACAGTTCCTGCGCTCTCAGCTCTTATAAATGTTTACGTTTTCCTTACTTTAAGTTCCCAATAAAAGAAGACTTACTATGTCCAAATCTTAATGAAGAATTTCATCCCAAAGAGTTATCAACAAAAGAAATGAGTACATGGGTAATCATAGCACAGAGAAACGATGAAGTCAAACGAATTAATGCGAAAATTGTTGATCGGTTACACAGAAAATTGGTTAAATGCATATCAATAGACTATCCTGAAACATTTGATGAAGATGAAAACATCAACTTACAATAACCCATAGAATATCTACAATTACATACATTAATACTGTCTGGTCTTCCACCGGCCGAATTACTGTTGAAACAAGGATGTATCGTAATGTTAGTATGTAATTTATGTATGAGTGATGGGCTATGCAGTAGGACAAGATTAGTTGTATTCAAAATTGGGCGAACAATTCTGACATATAAAATTTTAACAGGCGATAAGAAAGGTAATGTAGTACATCTTCCGGAGAAAAACATTAGACACCAAAGGAGATCTTGATATGCCATTCATATTAAAACGTTTATAGTTTCCGGTTACAATAGCTTTTGATAGGACAAACATTAGAAAAATTAGAGAAAAATAAATGATATTCACTCATGGGCAGTTATACATTGTGTTGTCACGATGTAAGTCCAAACACAGAATCAAAATTCAAAGCGATATTGACCTAAAGTTAATTCCAAATTTGTTTAAAAATAAAAGTGTAAGTTTAAAAAGTATTTGCGTGTTAATTTCAAAGCCAAACACTATTTTTTACTATGGTTAATTACTCGCTTTAATGTAAAATAGTTAGGTCTATTATGCATATGTAACAATTCCCATGAAAATAACAATCTGTTTAAATTGTACATCTGCTTCCCAATACGCAAGTGGCAGAGTCTTGAAGTTGCTAGCATGTAGTGCCCGCACAGGGGTTGATGAGCAAAGCGAGCAGGGGGCAGAGCCCACTAGTATATACATACACACATATATATATATATATATATATATATATATATATATATATATATCCACCCATCCATTATCCAACCCGCTATTTCCTAACACTGAGTCAAGGGGGTCTGCTGGAGCCAATCCCAGCCAACACAGGGTGTAAGACAGGAACAAATCCCAGGCAGGGCACATACACACTCACACACCAAGCTTACACTAGGGACAATTTAGGATCGCCAATGCGCCTAACCTGCATGTCTTTGGACTGTGGGAGGAAACCAGAGCACCTGGAGGTAACCCAAGCAGACACTGGGAGAACATGCAAATTCCACGCAGGGAGGACTCGGGAAGCGAACCCAGGTCTCCTTACTACATACCATACTATATATATATATATACTCATTATTACTATTATTTTATATATTTCATTTTTAAATGAAATGATTCCACTCACCACACATTACCTAAAGCAAATAGCCAACTAGGGACAGGAGATGATTAGGGGGCCATAATCACTAGGCCATGGTTGGATTTGGGGTCAATTTAGCCAGGACATCATGAAATAGGTCCAGGGATCTTTTATGACCACAGAAAGTCTGAACTTTGGTTTTATGTCTCATCCGAAAGACGGGGAAATTTTTACAGCACAGTGTTCCAGTCCCTGCACTTGGATCTACACACAGACCATAGGATGAGCCCCCCTGCTAACCTCTCCAACACCTCTTTCAGCAGCAACCCAAGCTTTTTCTAGATTGTCTCCCATCCAAGTTCTGGCCGGGCCTGAACATGCTTAGCTCCTGGTGTGTGACCTCTTCTGAAGTGTATACGGTATGGCTGCTGGAAAATATTTTCTACTCTAATGAATCTTAATATCTTCTGATTCACAGTGGGATACAAGGCACAACAAAAACTGAGCAAGTATAGGCTAAGAAGTCATACCCCATGTATGTAATACCAGATTTATATGGAAATATCAGAACGACATACATATTAACCCAGTGAAATTTGAGTGTAAGGGAATAGATTTTCATTTTTTCTTATTTTTGAATGGGTGGCACAGTGGCACACTGATATCACTGCTGGCTTGCAACAAGGATGCCAAGGTTTACATCCTGGGTCCTACCTGCATGGAGCTTGCATGTTCTCCCTGTGTCCGTGTGGGTTTCCTTCAACTGCTCCAGTTCTCTCCCACTTACAAAGAAATTCAGTATAGGTGGACTGACAATGCTAAATTGGCTGTAGTTCATGGGGCGCTGCGATGGACTGGCACCCTGTCCAGGGCATTGTGCCTATCTTGTGTCCTATGCTTGCTGGGATTGGTTCCTGCTTCCCCGCAACCCTGCTTTAAATTGGGTGTGTTTGGGAGATTAATTTATTGATGAACTTGCAGTATTTTTGCCCCTGTTTGATCGTGTTATTAGTTCACCTATGATGTGTATCTAAAAGAAAAGGTACCAACTACGGTTCCTCTCTTATTGGGGTATAGGAAGAAATACACAACTAGCTATATCATTTTTTTCTCACTCTCCTTATTGTACAATGCAATTTCAACTTTAGCAACCTCTAATAAACAGCTGCTCACTAACTGGTACTGCCTTTTATTTTCATTCCTTTAATTCAACCCAGTTTACCAGCAGAGAATGACTTTAAAAACCGTCTTTTGTACCCTTAAGGGGTCATAGCTAGATACGGAATGATCAGCTGTAGAACATGGCAATGCTAGTAATCAAGTTTTTTTTACTTGTCTCTCTTGATGTTTTTGACATCGTTTGCTATTGTCTAGAGATTGTCACCACTGGGTTCCATTCAATTTGAATCTCTTTTATGTCCTATCTCCACAAAAATATAAAATAAAACATAAAATAAAAACATGAGATTAAAAACCTTTCTTATTCACCACTACAAATTATACAGGGAAAGTAGCATATAGAACATGTTTGGATGGAATGTACCTTTCAGCATATCATCCCTGAGCTTGTACTGCACATATTATGCTATATAAGCAAACATCCTATTAGCCCTTTATATGGCTTCTGTATAATATCTGAATGCATAATATTTCAAGTTTCAAACCTCCCAATATGTATTCAAATGTAATATTTTTACTTCCCATATGTAGTTCTGTTATAATTTAGGGCCTCAAAACTTCAAAAAGACATGAATCTTTCAAATGAGGCCTATTCCTTGAAATAGAGTAACTCTGATATAAACAGCACTTCTTTCAAATCACTAAATATAATCTTCAGAAAAATGCAGATTTTGAGCATTTGCTATTTCACTGACTCTATATTTTATTTTACCTTTACTATTTATAATGAACTTCACCTCCTCGGCCATCTCCATACTTAAAAGCTTATCTTTGCTGCATCTGCTTAACTTTTGCCCTTCTAAAATTAAACTTTAAAGTCTTGAATATGGCCTCTGACAAATACTGTAAAATGTATTATATTATCATCACTACATGCTAATGATTTATCAAGTCTACCTCCTGAATTCTATCCTAATTATTACATAATACTAAAATTAGATAGACTACCCCTCTTGTTGCTGCTTTAACATACTGTGTTGAAAAATATTTACTCACTGATTACTTCAAAAACCTGCTGTTCTTGTGCTCCACTCTTTGTAAGGTTAGCCTATTAAATAATAGGATATTTAAAGTCCCCCATGACTATAATTGCTCCTATTAAATTTGCCTTTTTATTACTAAAAATATTTGTATTGAAACTATCATCTGCTTTGGATGGTCTATAACACCCTGCCAATATCAAGCCTCTATTCATTATTTCCTCAAATCCAAACATCCTTATTAAGATGTAGCTTATCATCCAATTAAAAACAATGCACGTTAAACCTTTTAAGCTTTTCCATCTTCCTAGGCACAGGAAGGTAAATTTTAAATTGCAGAACTGACAGCCTGCTTTTACATAAGTTATTTATTACAACATTGACAATGACAACTGGATTGGCCCTTCAGTGCACCAGGAAGGCAACACACCATGTAAGATTCTCCATTTATGGAGTAAACCTGAATTTTAATCCTCTGAAAGACTGAATTTCCCACTCTCACTAATTCTATCTTTCTGAGAACTGGTTTTGAGGTGACCCCTTGGGACTCCTTGTCTTTGCCTACCACCTCAGAAATATCATTGTTACGATCCATCTCTACAAAGTCCTGAAAACAATGGAAAGCCTCCAACTTCAGAATTAATGTCTCTGGACATTGTGTGCCTCTTATCTAACACTTAACACTTGATTGTGACCGACTTATACTTCTCTGGTCTGTAGTCTCCTTCTGGGGCATGTCAAGATATACATCCAAAATTGTAACAAGCTGAAACTGGAAGGACCAATAGAATGTGGGACTTGGCTATGAATGCGGCAAAATTTAGAAAAAAGATACTATGATTTGAGTGCAATTGTGTGTGTATGTGATTCGGTACATACAGTACATTAGCATTTCAATATATTTCAGTTCAAATCTAATGACTTATTTTTCTCATATGCATCTTCATATAGCCTAGCAGAGCTACACAACTGTTTATTCTCATATTTGCAAGCATTATTATGCCTGCCATGTCTGTGAATATATTGTGAATGTGCCACCTTCTAGTTGAGCTCTTCAGTCGTAGTTCGCTCCGTTCACTATTCACATTCTTTTGCATCATGTGCAGTGAAACAATGTGGTTTTAAGTATGAGAACTTTTCAATAATTATTTTCTAGATGACTTCAGAAAAAAGAACACAATTTTACAATGCTCAGTAACGCTGATAACTGCAGGAGGAAATTTGTCGTGGTTAAAAGCCTATACAAAGTGTATGAGCCAGAGGAGAGAGACATCACATCTATGTACAAGCGTTCAATGTTGTTGCTTATTGCGGTAACAGAGAGATCTTTTGTGTATCAAAAGCAATGAAAAATATCATTAGTCATCTTTTCTGAGTAGAATTTTAGAGTTGCAACACCATAAACATTTGTAATGCAGCCATTTAGGAAAAGTCAAGGAAGAACGCATACTCTAGTGAAATAAAAGTACAATTAAAAACATAATGCCCATTGGAATTTGTTGCACTTCCATCCAGAGGCAGATCTACTCCAGGTCTTCTGCTGTTATCCTGGAGGGTCCCTTGAAATGAGTTTAGTCTATATTGCTTAATAATTTTTATGTCTACTGTATGAGAAGGTACTTTTTAAAAATAATAATAGTAGGCGTGTGGTGTGGTGTGGTGTAGTGATTAAGGCTTTGAACTTCAAACCCTGAGGTTGTGGGTTCAAATCCAGCTACTGACACTGTGTGACTATAAGCAAGTCACTTCACCAGCCTGTGTGCCAATTGGAAAACCAAAAGAAATGGAACCAGTTATATCATAAATGTTGTAATGGCCTTTGATAAAAGTGTTAGCCATTTATGTAAACCTTCTTTCGGCTGCTCCCATTAGGGGTTGCCACAGCGGATCACCTCCTTCCATATCTTTCTGTCCTCTGCATCTTGTTCTGTTACACCCATCACCTGCATGTCCTCTCTCACCACATCAATAAATCTTCTCTTAAGCCTTCCTCTTTTCCTCTTCCCTGGCAGCTCTATACTTAGCATCCTTCTCCCAATATACCCAGCATCTCATCTTGCACATGACAAAACTAATACAATCTCGCCTCTCTGACTTTGTCTCCCGACCGTCCAACCTGAGCTGACCCTCTAATGTACTCATTTCTAATCCTATCCATCCTCGTCACACCCAATGCAAATCTTAGCATCTTTAACTCTGCCACCTCCAGCTCTGTCTCCTGCTTTCCGGTCAGTGCCACCGTCTCCAACCCATATAACATAGCTGGTCTCACTACCATCCTGTAGACCTTCCCTTTCACTCTTGCTTATCCCTGTCTGTCACCAGAGGTGGGTAGTAATGAGTTGCATTTACTCCGTTACATTTACTTGCGTAACTTTTTAAAAAAATTGTGCTAAGAGTAGTTTTACTGCACCATACTTTTAACCTTTACTTGAGTACATTTGTGAAGAAGAAACGCTACTCTTATTCCGCTACATTGGGCAACACTCGACTCATTACTTTTTTCCATTTATTTATTAAACTATATTTTTGCAAGAGAGAAGTTGCCAGTGGATCTACTGCATGACTGTTTCACCAATCAGACGAAGCCATGCAGTCACATGACCACACACAAACTTCCTGCGTCTTGCAGCCTGTGAGAGACTTTTTAGTCATGCGGTGCTCCTGTTCACTGCTAAATGGTCACAGCTTCACTGCAAGAACCAGATCGTCGTTCCCAAGCCAGCCTTTCATGTCTTTTAACCTCATGTCTTTTCTTTGATTCCCCTTCTTTTTTGTGCTGACCCGTATATATACACTCCATTCTCCGTGGGCCTTAATCACACACCGCAGGAAGCCAATAAATCAACTGAGAATGATCGAACCCGCATGTGCAGGTGCGACTCGCTCCAACTACCTCATTAACTCCCCGCGGTCGTGCAGTTGCGCCCACGGAGAGTGACACTACTTTATGGATTTTTAAGCCGCGGACCCGCTACACTACAAAGTGAATATGCAGTATTATACTGTCAGTGTACAGGATATCTCATCATTGTAAGTAGTTTGCACTGTTCAAACATACATGTTACTTACTGTAGGTATCGGCTTCAAAAGCTTTGTTGTGAAAAACTGAGATTTGGAATTTTGTGTTATTTGTGCATCTTTATTTTGTAAAGATGTGATTTATTTTTACTCATTTTTTAATTTTATTATTTGGAAATAGCAGAATTTGCACATTATTTTAAATTTTTGTCTGTCTTATTACAACATTTCTAAAAATAAATGATTTATTATGTTCAAACAGTTACTCAGTCCTTGAGTAGTCTTTTTTCCAAGTACTTTTTTACTCTTACTTGAGTAAGTTTTTGGTGGACTACTTTTTACTTCTACTTGAGTAATATTATCTTGAAGTAACGCTACTCTTTCTTGAGTACAATTTTTGGCTTCTCTATCCACCTCTGCCTGTATGCATCTTCTTCCATTCTTGTATGTAACCCTGTGTTCCTCCCTCTTCTTATAATACGTATTCACCACAGGCATGTCCATCCTTTTGGCAAAATCCACTATTCTCTAACCTTTTTCATTCCTCTCCTTGACACCATACCTACCCATCACCTCCTTGTCTCCACTGTTCCCTTCACCAACATGTGCATTGAAATTTGCTCCAATCAACACTTTCTGTTCCTTGGGTACACTGTTTATCCCTTCATCCAACTCACTCCAAAAATCTTCTTTCTCGCCCATTGCACACCCAACTTGTGGTGCATATGCATTAACAATGTTCATCATCACACTTCCAATTTCCAGCTTCATATTCATTACTGTGTCTGACACACTTTTCACCTCCAAAACACTCTTGACATACTGTTCCTTTTGATTAACTCCTACCCCATTTCTCCTTCCATCCACACCATGAATTTGAATCCACCTCCAATCCACCTGGCCTTACTCCCCTTCCATTTGGTCTCTTGTATGCACAATATATCAGCCTTCCTTCTCTCCATCATATCTGCTAACTCTCTCCTCTTACCAGTCAAACTGCCAACATTCAAAGTTCCTACCATCAGTTCCACTCTCTTTACTTTCCTCCTCTCCTACTGCCTCCGGACACATCTCCCCCCTCTTCTTCTCTTTCTTCTTTTTCAGCCAACAGTAGCCCAATTTTCATCATCACCCTTTTGGCTAACAGTACAGGTGGCGGTCGTTGTTAACCCAGGGCTCGACCGATCTGGCCATTTATGTAAATAATATAATATAATTCAATATAAAATAATAGTTAAAATAAAAATTGCAGGTTATCATGCAGTCTACCTGTAAATGAAAACAAATTTCTAATTAAGGATGTTTCATTCCAAATATATTTAATATAAACAATAATAAATACTGTAAAACAGTCTTAAAATTTATAACATTAATTAAATATTTTATTAATATTATGTATGTCTATCACAAGCTGTGGAGCAGAAAGGAATTTTTCAAAGCTTTCCGTTATAAAGTACATATTTCCGTTGACCATGACTGAAGAGCACTTACATTTGTTTTGCGTATTGTCTCCAGAATATGACATTGCAAGAAAGCTGCTATATGACAAAACTGTATGTGAATTTGTCAATAGAAAAAACAGAAAAAGGAGTTTTGTTTTTTTTTGTAAAATGTAGTATGTATTCTCATAGTTGGTTAAAATAAAAGATTCTATTGACTGTGGTGTTTTTTATTCCATCATTCTGTGTTGCATCATGCAAGTATATAATGTTTCTTGTGGTGGTTCTAATCAAAATTTGAGATGTAATAGTTACATTTTTTAAAAAACTTTGATGATATGTCATGGAGCAATCCCATTGAAGAAGATGACAATGGTTATTCAGACCTTGTTGCTAGTTGAGAAGGGACCTCCACAACAGAACCTAAAAATGTAGGTCTGCCATTGATTCCTTCTTAATAAAAGGATAAGTTTCTATGTGAGTCAGTCCAGTTGCTATGTCTCTGTCACTCCAAAAGGTGGTGCATCACAAACGTTAACACTACTTTTATGAATCCCATAGCAAATGGCATATAATAGAGACATATGCATTGAATGGTGCACTGCAAAAATTAATGCTGATGTCTATGTTAATTACTTAGATTTCAAACTGTTATAGGTGGGTAGTACAGCTTGTCAGAAAAGCAAAATAGTTTGGAGATTAAACAACCTTTTTAATTTTTTTGTGGTTATTCTTTTTAAAGAAAAAAAACTTGCAAATAAAATTGACCAGATTTTTGAACTGGAAAATACTTCACTTTTCAGTCCATAATCAACTGGAGTGTAAGGAAACATATTGCATTTGCAGTTAAAGAACTAATGTATCTAAGAGTGATAGTATAATAGCAAGTAAACTAAAGAGAATATCTTCTATGTAAAAATCAGTACCCCTTTAAAATGTGTTATGTTACTGTTTCCATCACAAGGCTGCTAGTACATCAGATCACACAGAAACAAAATGCTACTTTTGTGGTTTTACACACCGTGCACCAAGCATACCGTCTGAAGCCTCATATACTGCCATATTACAAGATCCTAAATGAAACCCTCACATTTCTGACATCAGAGATTAAATAAATAAACTTCAAAGAGTAGCATCCCTAGGAGAATTCCTCCACTGTCATGGGGGAATAATAAAGGTATTGTATATCTTATGAAGAAGAAATCATGTTTCTGATTTTTAGGACATAACATTAAAAAGTTAAATATGGCCAAATGTAAAAATACTTGATAACTTAGATATGTTTTTTTCTTTGCAAACTCTTTGGAAATAAAATGTATTATTATTTTTTTTTATAAAAATTGAAACACAATTAGCTATGTACTGTACATATACTGTAAGGTACTCCCTTTAGGAAGCTAAAGCCACTTCTCCAATTCACATTACAACATTAAGCAATGTATAACATTACGAAAAAAAAGCTCCACACATGGTACCTTTTATTTATTTATCTGATAATAATCATTTGCAAAAAATGCTCATCATTTTGTAAAATCTTTATATCTTTTCCAAAAGCAGCAAGATGTATCCTCTAAGTTAACTGCACTTTTTAGTAACCAAGATTCCTTTTATTTCTTATATCAGTTTCTTTTGTCTGCATTTGGCTGATTCCAGCCCTGTCTAGTATTAATTCTAGTTCTCAATGAGTGTTTGTTTAGTTGCTAAGTGACTGAAAAGATCAATAGTGACATTAAATACATTTGTATTGCAGTAGCATATATTATATATATGAATTAGTATGTTAGTAGCATATTTATTTAAATCAGCAATTAATGAGCAAAGCTATCTTCAGTGCAGACATTTGCATTTAGTAATAATGGACAATTAAAATGGAATTTGGCTTAAAAGTAAGGCTTTACCACTTGTTGGTTTCCTTTACTGATGTGGTCTCTAGTTGCATGCAGCTACTTTAACACTTCTTGTGCTCCTGTGAATTTAGAATTAACCAGAGATGTATAAATACAAACAGATTAAGATACATGCATGTAATTTCTAGCAAATTAATAATTACAGTATTGTTATTGTTGTTGCTATTAATATTACTATGAAAAACGGCAGGAAAAAGACTTTGAATTAGCGCAAATATGTACCACAAGGGTTTCAAGACATTTATGCATGGCTTACTGCAATCAGCTATAATGGCTAATTGAATTACTCCATGGCTATAACAAATACACCAAAGAGACAAAATTCACTTCTGTTAGCCACATTTTTTGAACTGAACTGAAGGTCATTAAACATCATAGAAAAGTAATATATAAATTATAGGTTAATTCAGCAGACTCAGACTAAACTTAAAATTAGGGAAAAAGAAAGCTGAACTTAACAGAATAATACATTATGTCAACAAAGCTCGTCCTTTCATTCCATCAATCTCACTAATAAAAAGCTTTCTCAATATTTTATTCAGATATGTTTTAAAATTTGTAAGTGTTTTTGAGCTTCACCTGCTTGATTCTGCACTTCCCCTTACTTGTGTCCTAAAGTAAATGATTTGCTGTTTATTTGAATTAATTCTTCTGAATCAACTTTATCAGTAACTTTGGAAAATTTTGAATATCTCATTAGGTTTCCATTTACTTTTCTTTTTTGGGGGCTGCTTTATTTGCATTAATCTGTCGGTATTATGACTGAGTTGGAAAACAGCAAGTCAAAAAAACTTTAAGTTTGTTTTACTTAATATTTATTAGGAACAAACAGTAGTATTTTGGTCAGGCAAAGACTAAAACACGAATAAACCAAGCACAAAAATTTAAAACAGCAATCAATACTCTAATTCAGAAAAGCAAGATAAAAAGAGCCAACACTAACTTCTTATCAATGCTCTACATGTACAAGGAAATAATTAGTTTCAATTGTCCAAAGTTAGATGGATGTTTGTCTGGGCACCCTAAAGTTTATAATAATGGTGAGATGTTGTCATGTGTAACAATTCTGCCATTTTATTTGACTAGTGTCAAATGTTGTTACCACAACATGGCTGCCCCATGAGAATAGAAGGAAAGATACAAGCGCCCTCACTTTCCAATTTACTTTATTTGTCACTGAACCCTGCACTGTAAATGTACAGAGGTAGATAACCATACATACATGCACACATGCATACAATACATACAATATCAGTCAGTCATGTCAATCATTGTCCAGCCTGCTATATCCTAATACAGGGTCATGGGGGTCTGCTGGAGCCAATCCCAGCCAGCACAGGGCACAAGGCAGGAACTAACCCCAAGCAGAGTGCCAGCCCACTGCAGGGCACACACACCCACACACCAAGCACACACTAGGGACAATTTAGGATTGCCAATGCACCTAACCTGCATGTCTTTGGACTGGGGAGGAGACCCACACAGACACAGGGAGAACATGCAAACTCCACGCAGGGAGGACCCAGAAAGCGAACCCAGCTACCTACTGCACCACCGTGCTGATCTACATACAATATACTGTATGTATATATGTGTGTGTGTGTGTATGTTCAGAGAGGCACAGGGAGAGAGACAGTGACAGACTGTTGAAGGGCCTGATCATAACAAGATAAAAAGGTTAGCCATTAAGATGCACTGATAAAGACAGCACTTGCAACAGCTATTTAAGGGGAATCAAAAGAAAAATTCAAGTAATTTTAGTGATGAGTATTTGAAACCTTAACCTATTTTTACTGATTCAGTCAAAAGCATGCTTATGCTGACTCTACTAGAATTTTTTCAGGTAATAGGAACTTAGAAAGGAGTATAGCAGGAAAGGGGATGTTTGTTTTCTGTTGACTAAAATGTAGTTCTGTATTTTAATACATTCTTGTATATCATCATGGCACTGGGGATAGGCAATGTGTTGCATATTAATTGAATATGCAAGTAAAAATTTCACTGTACTTTGTACATTTGACAATACTATTACTGCTTGTATGACTATGAATACCACTGCTACTACTAGAACTAAGAATGACAAAATGATTTAAAATCAAAACATTATTACCATTAAACAATGCTAGTGAAACACAAGGTTCTAAAATAAAATGTTACAAAAGGCTTTAAGTAACAGTTAACTCTCAACCCATTTTTACTAATGTAAGAACTTACAGTGAATTATAAATTCTGAACACATACAGTATGTACCATGAGATTATCAATATATGAGCATGTGGGGACCAGGCTTTAATTAAAATACACTTTTCTTCCCACCAGTAAAATGCTTACCAGGTTGTTGCAGCCTGAAAAAAATTTGAATTTCCAGAACATAAACCTTTGATTAAGATCAAGATCAAGGTCCATTAGTTTGTGGGTGTATGATGACGGACAGACATTAGCATTTTATACATTTAAGCACATGAAATGTATTCCCAAATTGTACTCATTATATTCAGAGTTTGACATGAACTCTAATCCTTGGGTGCACTTGGCTGATGTTTTCTCACTTATCATTATCATTTATTGCTGCTTTATCATTTCTTGTACTTCACTTAGCACAACTTTACACAGAATTCCAGGTGATTTCTGACTAGCATGTTATAGAGTCTGTACACAATGTCCCCTGATTTATATTCAATAGATTTTAAAGTATAACCAAACATTTTATTAGCTCCATTGAACTGCTTCTGGCATTGCTTGGATACACAATCATGAACCTCTAAATCCATTTTGGATCCTGTTGCATCCTGTTGTCACTTTCACGTCTATAGTTAATGCTGCCTTTTCAAAGCATGCAACACTTTGCATTTATCTTCAAATTTCACAAGCTTATTCACTATATCTGTATCAATGTCATTAAGATAAACTGAAAAAGTAATGACTTTAGTACAGATCATTAAGAGATTTAATTTCCAAGATTTCACTGAGTTTAGAATTTTTTTTTTCTGTACACTTTGTCTCATGCTTTTTAATCATAACAAAATACAGTTTGGTAAGTTACTGCTGATTTCTTGTAACTTCTATATAGAACTGTAAAGATGTGATATGTTTTGTTCTAATAAGGTTTTGCTGGTCGTCATTAAGAATATTACTTTACACAAGCAGTAGAATTCTACTTTCTATTTTTATTTAAGGCAGGTGTACTCAAATGCTGGCCTGGAGCTCTGCAGTAGCTAGAATTTTTCACTTTAATCAGTTACTTAAATATTACCTGTTTATTTACTAATAAAGCAATATTGTTTTGGGCTTAGTTTTAGTTAACTTATTTGTTACGATTAATCCTTAGTCGCCTATTTTAACCTAAAATTTAGGTTTTAATTATTGCTTGTTTTCTTAACCAGCTAACATGCCTCCATTTAAACCTATGTACATATAGTACATCATGAAGAAACTGTGTTAATAAAATGTTTTTGAAAAAAATGAGAATGAGGGGAAGGACCACAAAACATATGGATAAAGTTTTCAGGAAACAAAAAAAAACTAAGTTTTTTGTCTTGGAAGAATTAAACCACTAACCATCCATCCATCCATCCATCCATTATCCACCACTTATCAGAGGTCGGGTCGCAGGGGCAGCAGCCTAAGCAGAGAAGTCCAGACCTCCCTCTCCCCAGCCACCTCCTCCAGTTCCTCTGGGAGGACCCTGAGGCATTCTCAGGCCAGCTGGGAGATATAATCCCTCCAGCGTGTCCTGGGTCTGCCCCGTGGCCTTCTCCCAGTGGAACATGCCCGGAACACCCCCTCAGGGAGGCGTCCGGGAGGCATCCTAACCAGATGCCCAAACCAATTCAACTGGCTCCTCTCAATGCGGAGGAGCAGCAACTCTACTCTGAGTCTCTCCTGGATAACTAAACTCCTCTCCCTATCTCGAGGGGAAAGACCAGTCACCCTACGGAGAAAACTCATTTCGCCGCTTGTATCCGCGATCTTGCTCTTTCAGTCACTACCCAAAGCTCGTGGCCATAGGTGAGGGTAGGAACGTAGATCGACTGGTAAATCAACAGCCTCACCTTTTCGCTCAGCTCTCTCTTCACCACGACGGGTCGTTGCAGAGCCCACATTACTGCGGATTCCGCACCGATCCATCTGTCAACCTCCTGCTCCATTCTTCCCGCACTTATGAACAAGACCCCGAGATACTTAAACTCCTCCACTCGAGGCAGTAATGTGTTCCCAGCCAGGGAGAGCATTCCACCCTTTTCCAGCTGAGACCCATGGCCTCGGATTTAGAGGTGCTGACTTTCATCCCCACCGCTTCACACTTGGCTGTGAACCGCTCCAGTGAGAGCTGGAGGTCACTGTCCGATGAAGCCAACAGAACCACGTCATCCGCAAATAGCAGAGATGAGATTCCGAGGTCATCGAACCAGACCCCTTCCGTTCTTTGGCTGCACCTAGAAATTCTGTCCATAAAACTTATGAACAGAATCGGTGACAAAGGGCAGCCCTGGTGGAGTCCAGCCTCAACAGGAAATGAGTTTAACTTATTACCAGCAATGCAGACCAAGCTCCTGCTCCTCCTGTACAGGAACTGAATGGCTCGTAACAACGAGCCTTGTACCCCGTACTCTTGGAGCACACCCCACAAGATGCTTCGAGGGACACGGTCGAATGCATTCTTCAAATCCACAAAACACATGTGGACTTGTTGGGCAAACTCCTAAGCCCCCTCCAGGATCCTGGCCAGAGTGTAGAGCTGGTCCAAGGTTCCATGGCCGGGACGGAATCCGCATTGTTCTTCTTGAATCTGAGATTCGACCATCGACCGAACTCTCTTCTCTAGCACCCCTGAATAGACCTTACCAGGGAAGCTGAGGAGTGTGATCCTCCTATAGTTGGAGCACATCCTCCGGTCACCCTTCTTAATAAGGTCTAAGTTCTAAACCTCTAACAAACCATATAATTAAATAACAAGGTTTATTATCTCTTAAGGCTGGCTTCTACTTACGAAACTGGTTGGAACGAAAACCTGCAGCAAGTGCGAACCTCCAGGACTATAACTGAGTACCCAATTTAGAGGTAAGACTCACTGTTTAACAATATTGTAGTACCAAGCATTGTGATAAATATTCTAATATACTTCATAATACAAAATCCAAATGTCAGTCAGTCATTGTCCAACCCACTATATTCTAACACAGGGTCACAGGAGCTAACCTCAGCCAGCACAGGGTGCAAGGCAGGAACAAATCCTAGGCAGGGCACACACACACTAGGGACAATTTAGGATCGCCAGTGCACCTAACCTGCATGACTTTGGACTGTGGGAGGAAACTGGAGCACCCAGAGGAAACCCACACAGACATGGGCAAACACATGCAGACTCCACACAGGGAGGACCCGGGAAGCAAACCCAGGTCTTCTTACTGCGAGGCAGCAGCGCTACCACTGCACCACCATGTTGCCCAAGTCCAAATGTGACATAAGATTTTTTTGTACCTTAGTTTTCTTGTGACATCTTGTGGGTTAAACATATTAAGAAATAAATTACTATAACATAAAAAAATAACTCAGTTATAGAGACTCATGGCCATGAACACAACATAGAAGAGTGCTACTTTTTCATTGACTCCTCAAAGTCAACTTGAAAGCTATCTTTCTCCATAATGGAAATAAATTCCCTTCCCTACTAAACTGAAAAAGGCATATGATATCATGAAGATATTTTCAGAAAAAATTCAATAACGTGCGGGGAGCAAATGTCTGTTGTGATCTAAAGATGACAACACTTTTGCTTGGATTACAGCTTGGTGACACCAAATACTGTTGTTTTTGTGTGGTGAGACAGTAGAGACAAAAAAACTATTTTGCTCAGAAAGAGTAGCGAAAATGTACCCCACATGTTCCAGGAAAGAACATTTTGGTAAACAGTCCACTTGTTGACCCTAAGAAAGTTGACCTTCCTCCTCGGCAAATCAAAGTTGCCACGTAGGTGGTGCAGTGGTAGCACTACTGCTTTGCTGTAAGGAGATTGGTGGTTTGCTTCCCAGGTTCTCCTTGCGTGGTGAGTACTTTGTGTAGTGAGAAAAGTGCTATATAAATGTAAAGAATTATTATTATTATTAATAATAAAAACTTTGCTAAAGTAATGGATAATAAACAAACAGAATCCATGTGCTTGAGTAATATATTTCCCTGGATGAGTGATGCAAAGATATAGGAAGACATTTCTGCAGATCCTCAGATGAGGTGTGTTAAAAGATGAAAAGTGTGAAGAAGGATAGAATGAAATTGTGAAAGTTGCTTGGCAGACCTTCAAAAGTGACTGCACAAACTGTCAACACACAAACATTTGGAAAATTGGAAGGCTGAAAACTATCTTGAAGTAGTGAGTGACCAAACAATGGAGTGCAATAAGCCATTGAGGATTAATTTCTTGCACTCTGACTTAGACATTTTTCCTGAAAACCTTGGTATGATCAGTGATGAACATGGCAAGTGATTTCGTCAAAGGCCTCATGTATAACATTTAATTTAATTCTGATTTTTTATTTCACGGATTGTCACATGCTTTTTAAGGATTATTTATTTATTGAAGAGATTTGCATTTTTTGGACACTGCATTTTTTGGACACTGTTTTGATGCTTTTAATAAAAGCATGTGTTGCATCCTCACCTGCTGGCTCATCCTTGGGAAAGTTATCGGCAGTAGTGGGTTCAGGTTGCTTACCGGAAGGACCTGGTAACGTGAGGCCGACCTGCACAGTCAAAGTATTCCATTTGGAAAACCAAAAGAAATGTAACCTATTGTTGGAATTCACCTTGGATAAAGGTATCAGCCAAATAATAATAGTATGTTTTTTTCTAGGTGACAACATTTTTAACCATACATCATTTTTGAATTCTTTTCCTAACACTGCATGATCTGCCATGTAAAATAAAACCAATTTTTTATGATCTGTTTAATAATCCATATTCAAAGTAAAATTGTCATATTAGTGACTCACTCTGGTCTTTGCTATTGCCAATTCTGGGAGACCTAATACTCTCAATCAGAATTGTATATGTTTCATTGGTTTTGTTTCCATGATAGTCTATGTTCCTGATTTTGCTGTAACCCAATAATAGAATACAATCTAAAAATCAGATACAGCTTTTAACTTAAATTTCTTTTTCTGTCTCTGCTGCATTCTTTATATAACTTTGATAACCTCTGTCTTTTTTTACATTAGTACTATCTACACTGATCCACTAAAGATGGTGGTCGAATAGCAAAAAAAATCGATTTGGTAAATTGAACTCTTGGGAAATCTACAGTATACTGCTGAATTACACAATTTGTGTATTTTCAGTGATTGTTCAGCCATAGAGTATGGCCATACTACAACAATAAAGGCATGGGAACCATTCGAACCTAAAAATACAGGGACAGCTCACAGAATTCAGGTGTCAAGGTAGACAGAGTCTCACATGCATACAGATAGAGTTTTCGTTGGACATTCCTGCCTTAGTTGGGTAATTTAGTCTTTAGGTCAAACTTTAGAATTTCCCTTGTTGGAAATTAGATCAATGATATCACATCAGTTACCATTTTATAAAGTCTAATTATTCATTGACATCTGGACAGAGGAAGGAGGAAAAAGAAACCTGGTGGTGGAATGGGGAAGTACAGGAGAGTATACAAAGGAAGAGGATGGCAAAGAAGAAGTGGGATAGTCAGAGAGATGCAGAAAGTAGACAAGAGTACAAGGAGATAAGGTGCAAGGTGAAGAGAGAGGTGGCGAAGGCTAAGGAAAAAGCGTATGATGAGTTGTATGAGAGGTTGGACACTAAAGAGGGAGAAAAGGACCTGTACTGATTGGCTAGACAGAGGGGCCGAGCTGGGAAAGATGTGCAGCAGGTTTGGGTAATAAAGGATAAAGATGGAAACGTACTCACAAGCGAGGAGAGTGTATTGAGCAGATGGAAAGAGTACTTTGAAAGGCTTATGAATGAAGAGAACGAGAGAGAAAAGAGGCTGAATGATGTGGAGATAGTGAATCAGGAAGTGCAATGGATTAGCAAGGAGGAAGTCAGAACAGCTATGAAGAGGATGAAGAATGGATCCAGATGACATACCTGTGGAAGCATGGAGATGTTTAGGAGAGAAGGCAGTGTAGTTTTTAACTAGATTGTTTAATGGAATCTTGGAAAGTGAGAGGATGCCTGAGAAGTGGAGAAGAAGTGTAGTGGTGCCCATTATTTAAGAATAAGGGGGATGTGAAGGACTGTAGTAACTACAGGGGGATAAAATTGATGAGCCACAGCATGAAGTTATGGGAAAGAGTAGTGGAAGCTAGGTTAAGAAGTGAGGTCATGATTAGTGAGCAGCAGTATGGTTTCATGCCAAGAAAGAGCACCATAGATGCAATGTTTGCTCTGAGGGTGTTGATGGAGAAGTATAGAGAAGGCCAGAAGGAGTTGCATTGCGTCTTTGTGGACCTGGAGAAAACATATGACAGGGTGCCTTGAGAGGAGCTGTGGTATGGTATGAGGAAGTTGGGAGTGGCAGAGAAGTACATAAAAGTTGTACAGCATTATATACGAGGGAAGTGTGACCGTGGTGAGGTCTGCGGTAGGAGCGACGGATGCATTCAAAGTAGAGGTGGGATTACATCAGGGATCGGCTCTGAGCCCTTTCTTATTTGCAATGGTGATGGACAGGGTGACAGACGAGATTAGATGGGAGTCCCCGTGGACTATGATGTTTGCTGATGACATTGTGATCTGTAGCGATAGTAGTGAGCTGGTTGAGGAGACCCAGGAGAGGTGGAGATATGCTCTAGAGAGGAGAGGAATGAAGGTCAGTTGGAACAAGACAGAATATATGTGTGTAAATGAGAGGGAGGTCAGTGGAATGGTGAGGATGCAGGGAGTAGAGTTGGCGAAGATGAATGAGTTTAAATGCTTGGGATCAACAGTACAGGGTAATGGGGATTGTGGAAGAGAGGTGAAAAAGAGAGCGCAAGCAGGGTGGAATGGGTGGAGAAGCATGTCAGGAGTGATTTGTGACAGATGGATATCAGCAAGAGCGAAAGGAAAGGTCTACAGGATGGTACTGAGACCGGCTATGTTATATGGTTTGGAGACTGACCAGAAAGCAGGAGACAGAGCTGGGGGTGGCAAAGTTAAAGATGCTAAGATTTGCATTGGGTGTGATGAGGATGGATAGGATTAGAAATAAGTACATTAGAGGGTCAGCTCAAGTTGGACGGTTGGGAAACAAAGTCAGAGAGGCGAGATTGTGTTGGTTTGGACATGTGCAGAGGAGAGATGCTGGATATATTGGGAGAAGAATGCTAAGGATAGAGCTGCCAGGCAAGAGAAAAAGAGGAAGGCCTAAGAGAAGGTTTATGGATGTGGTGAGAGAGGACATGGAGGTGATGGGCGTGACAGAGCAAGATGTAGAGGATAGAAAGATATGGAAGAAGATGATCCGCTGTGGAAACCCCTAATGGAAGCAGCTGAAAGAAGAAGAAGATCCATTTTTTATTACAGGAAGCAACAAGCAAAAGCTGGAAATAAACCCTGGTTGGTTTGCTAAACAGTTCTAGAAGAATCAAGTCCAAAATCATTTATAGTGGCATATGGTGACACCTAAAAAAGTATTGTATAAAATTATATTGTTTTAGGTAATAATAATAAAAATAATAATAATAAAAATATTTTATTTATATTTTATTTATATTCTTTCATATTGTGCAGATGAAAGCACTTTATAAAGAAATAAAAATATTCACTTTTAACCTCTATAAAAGGATTAACTATTGACAATCCAGTAAAAACATAAGAAACTAAACTAGAATGATGATTTCTGGAAAATTAGGTTGAATGAATCAGACAGTCCTCTGGGTACTCTGGTTTCTTCCCTCAGTCCAAAGACATGCAGGTTAGGTGCATTGGTGATCCTAAATTGTCCCTAGTGTGTGCTTGGTGTGTGGGTGTGTGTGTCCGTGCCCTGTGGTGGGCTGGCGCCCTGCCCAGGGTTTGTTTCCTGCCTTGCGCCCTGTGTTGGCTGGGATTGGCTCCAGCAGACCCCCGTGACCATTCAGTTAGGATATAGTGGGTTGGATAATGGATGGATGGATCGATAAAAATTAGACTGATATTAGTTTGACATACCCCATCCAGGACTGCTTTCTGTAGAGTAGTTAAAGCTGCTTTAATAAGCTTTGGGTCTCAGTTTAGGCTTCTTTACTGAAACATGCAGATTTAGAAAATGGATTAACAAATCTACCTTTAAGTCATTCTTTCACTGAGAGATGCCACTCTAACAGTAAACTGTATTTTCTAAAACAGCAGAATATGTGGCATAAGATAAAATATGTTTCTTAATTTGGTTGGAGCTAAAACTTTAATCAGAATTTTTCACAAATAATGGTACATGATTACCCAGCAAACAGGTGTGGTAACAACAATGCCCATACCAACATAGCAGTTATGTTCTTATGTTCTATACTGTACCTTTCTTTTAAACCAAAAGACATTGTCCTTAATTAATTGTGTCATTGAGTCAAAGGACTGGTGACATGAGAACTATTATTTCTCTGAATGCAGAAAAAACGGAAATGTCACTTATTGGGTATGAATAATACAGCAACAATATTCTGTAATTTTTTAACTCAGTTGGAATCATCATTAGTTTTATTGAATTACTGCACACTTTAGGCATCATGTTTGACACTAGAATGTTGTTTAAAACGCACATTTTAAAACTATTTAAAACATGCATTTTCCTTCTTAAAAATGTTCAGAAAAGAACACATTTTCTAAATTATGTAGGATACAGAGAAGCTAATCCATGTATTTATGTCTAATAGGTTTGACTAGTGCAATGCCATTATTCAGTGGCATGCAATGTTTTTTACACAGCTTTCAGTTAATTCAAAATACTGCTGCAAGAACCATTATAAGAACCAGCAAGTACGAATACATAACTCAGATTCTCAAGTCCTTACACTGGCTCCCAGTTGAGCTTAGGATTGATTTCAAAATCCTCATTTTAATACATAAAGCTTTAAATGACCAACGCCTGTTAACTTATTTGAGCTTATCATTACTTACAAACCAGAGTGAACATTATAATTGCAAGATGCCAGCCTACTTAAGATTCTCAGTGGGAGTTCAGGCTTTTAGTTATAGGGCCCTGAAGCTATGGAATGACCTTTCCGCTAATATAACATATGCCTCTTCATTCTCAGCTGCCAGGCTTCTCCCCTGCACATGGAAAACTCATCTCAGATAAAGGAGCATTGGAATTATCGGATGGAACATTCTTTCCTCAGATTGGATGGCCCAGCACTGACTTTACAATAGAATGCCCTGTAGGGGGTAGGTGGCTAGGTGGCAGAGGTGTTCTGGACTGTGACTGCATCTGATTTTGTCTTACATTGTTGTCACCTGCCCATAGTTCAATAATTAATTAATGGAAAGATTTTGTTGGTTACCATTTATGTTAATTAGTTTCTACTTTGTTTTCTGTGTACTTTAACAAATCTGCATCTTTATATGTACTAATTCTATATTTAATAATTAGTATCATCTATACATTTGACCTGACAATTTGTTCACAACAATCTGCATCTGCCCTCAATGTACTCAGTGACGAGTCCTATACCAAAAAATTGAGTTTTTTACTAGTTTGGTTGGCAATGGGACTAAGGAACGAAAAGTAGTAGATTTCATTTGAGAAATTAAAGTATGACTGTTCTGTTACCAAATAAAAAATACTAAAGTGGTGTGTGCTAGGTGAGACATATTTTGCTAATCTATCATTAAGTGGGCAACATAATGCTGAAATCTGGGATCTTATACGGTCAGTTTTCTCATTGAAAAAGTTCATAAAGACTGCACTGCTAACATGTGACATCCGTGGCAGAGCGACGAGCGCTGAGCAGGCTCCTGTCAATGCATCCACTAAACAGTATCATCTCCAGACAGAGGAGCAGCTTCAGCGACAGACTATCTATCTATCTATCTATCTATCTATCTATCTATCTATCTATCTATCTATCTATCTATCTATGTGTAGTTAGTGTGCATTGTAGTTCAAAATCACCATTTGTTACATTTGCCACCATTCTAAACAGTACATGATGATTATTCCTGTTGCTATCTATTAATCTAGAATGGAAATCTGGGTGGGGTATAAAGAGAGCTTTTTTATACCTTTTAACACTCTCTGTCTATGCAATTTGGAGGGCTTGCAACTTTGTTACTCTCCATCTATAGTCCAGTTTTTTGCATTCTAATTGAAGAGTGTGTGTATTCTCATTAAATCAGGGTGAGGTTCTATGTCTTCCTATCACTTTTGTTTTAATGGGAGCTACTGTATCCAAATCCTCTTTCAAAGTCACAATATAATTTATTGTTAGCGGATCTAAATTGTTTTTCACTATTATGCTTGAGTGTTTTAATATATTTACAATTTTTATGCAGATTTTGTAGTCTGTCACACTATTGGTGAAGTCAAAACCAAATCAAATGTAATTAAGTACTGATCAGAAATAATTTAATTTTATAGAGTAATATCTTGTCAGAGACTGCTTTTAAATAAACTTTATTATCAGGAGTCACACATGTGCGCTTAGGGAGCAGTCAAAGGATCCAATTTTAAGTGAAATATCAAGAACTTGGGGGCTGGAACAGAGTACTAATGCCTTTCTTCCTTTTTCTACAGACCAGCAGAAGAATAAATCTTGTTTTCCACTCCAGTCCTTTCCCAACAATATTGTTTCCAGCACCCCAAAGATGACATCACTTCTGTCTCTCTTCAATGATGTCACTTCTGGTCCCACAATGATGACATCACTTCCGGCTCCCTCCAGTGACATCATTTCCACTTCCTCCAAAAAACATGTTCTTCCTTTCTGCCATGATATATAAAGAACCCTCAACTCTACTATTTGTCTGATGTATTTTATACAGTTATGACCGAAATCAAACATTTTTCTATGACTCATCTGCCAGGGCATTATATGGGGAATCTTCCCCAACTCTTATTTTTTGTGGCTGTTTGATTATTTTTCAAAGAGTATATAAGCAGAATAGAACACAGTAAACTTACAACAATGTAACAACAAAAAGCTCCAGTCCACCCCCTTAACAGTCTATTAAAACACACTGTAAATAATTATCTCTTTCTGTTAGGCTGAAACATAACTCATCCAAAACCTAGCTGTCCAATCCCTTGACATTTTAAAAATTTTGAATGAACTCTGTAAGTAATAATTAGATATATGACTATGAGTAGGGCCATTGACAATGTGGCAAAACCCACATAACAAGCAGAACATTTGCTGACAGTTTCCACACCAATATGTACAAGTATATCAAAATACCCTATAAACACAACATGATCATAATTTATAGCTGAATCAGATAAAAGTCTGCTAAATATACTAAAGGAAAAAAAATGCAATATTTTCTAGAATGAGAAAACTCTACTTCTAGCTTGTGTTCTTTCACAAAAGCTGTCAATATCTTGTAGTACAATGAGGTATTGCAATTTGCCAAACATTGCTCCAGGTAAAACAAGGCTTGATAGGGACACCTTTAAAATGGCCTTAATTCAAAGCTAAAGTTACAGCAAGACAAAGACCGCCCTTAGTCAGTTTCTGTGCATTCCATAACTTAAACAGGGCATGCTGCAGATAGTCATGGAATATACCAGTGTTCCCGGACACTACAGGTTAAGATGCCTTCACTACATCCCAACTACAGGCAAATTTTCAGAAGGTAAGCAGGACATCTAATGACCCTCAGTGGACAAACCTGAATAGGACTGACACATCTCAGAGATCATTTGAGATGTGCTACCTGTACGCATCAATTACAGAACAGTGGGGGACAAGCTGCATGATGGAGACCTTAGAGCAAGGAGACTTGTTAGATGCTGTCTGTTCACACTTGTTACATGTGCTTATGCTACAGTTAGGGCAATGCCAGGAACACACAAATATGATGGGGTCAAAACTGACCTAAGTAATACTGATAAGCAGGTGCTACTTTGGATTGAGAACTTTTAAAAAGTTCTAGATTACAACATCTGAAGACATGACCCTCTGCCTGCAACTGGTCAGCAGTAGCATCAGGTTCTTCTGTAGGAATGGTGGTCACTCCTGACACTGGATGGCTGCAAGAAAATTATCATTCATTTCCAGATTTGACATTGTTCTAATATTTTATTTGTGTGTCACTTTGCTTTCCTTTTGTTCTCATTTGTTTATTGTTATTTTATCAATGAAGGTTAAAATTTCAGTAGAGCAATGATTTTTGATTTTCTTTTGTCCATCAGGATACAGAATATTCATTAATAGTCTTAATAATTTTTAAAATGTATCTTGTGTTTGCTTCTTTAATATATGATATTTTTTAGATTAATATGATTAATTATCAACCACTTAACTTTAAACTGAAGTTGCACTCAATGAACAAGTTGAGCTCTGCTTTGCCACAATAGTGGCAACATTTAACATTTTACATGATGACAAATTTAAGACTAATGAATTGCAATCAACTTTAGGGTTGGTTCACATTTGTGCTCAGGCTCTGGTTCCCTTTTATGTTGCAATGGAAAAAGCAGGTTTGTAAAATGGAAAATTGTCAAACAAAAATGATTGTTTCATTAACATTACACATTGCATTTGTAAAATTTAACTCAGTAGCCATTAATTCAAGCATACTGCATTTTCTGAAGACAATCTCAGCACTTTAGAGCAGTGCAGATGTAAACAGTATGGCACTTGTTCTCAAAACGCCCTTACCTACCTCCCAAAACAACATAAAATTGTTGACTGGAATAATAATCAGCTTTCCTGGCAGAATGAACATCTATAATGGATGTCAAAGCAAAGAGCAATTATTAATGTACTTACTGCATAAAGGAACCTAGAATTAACTTTAACATAACCAACAGAGGACTTGGCAATGAGAAAATGGGCAAATAATCAATGTTACAATGGCACTTGTGAACCAAGCGTATTATTTAACAGGAGGATACGTGACATTCCTATCCATTAACTTAGTATGACAAGCTGTTTTTAAAGGGACATATTTTAAGCTTCAGAACAGAGGTTCAAAAGCAGAACAGCATTCACTGAAGAATTCATTCATTCAGTTAAGTACATTGTGTTAATAAATTTCTGCATTTCTTTCACCTCCTTTTTAGCAATACCTTTCTTCATTTTGGGTTGTTGGGGGAAAGGGCTGGGAGAGCCTAATCACTGGAGGTAGTTCTGCTTCTTTCTTTCAGCACAGATATGGTTTTCTGTCAAACCGGTTTCTCATACTATAAAAAAGTCTATTTCATTTAAGGCAAGCAAATATTATATTTTAAATAAAACCTACACACCTGCACTTTACATTTAATTTCAAGTAGTTTGTTGAAGAACATTTGCAGTAGTTGACAAGTTGATGTTAAATGTAATTAATACATCTTAATTAAATGACACTGTTTCTGTTTCCTTTGCTGTGACCAAATAAATTAGACATAGAGACATCTTTAGGAATCGTAAACCAATTTCAAAATTAACCAAAGTATCATTTTATAAAAGAAAATTGGTCCAACTTTTCCCCTTTCCGTACCTAAAAAACAGCCTTAAATCATTTTGTAAATGATTTTCTATCATTTTGTTGCTTTTTTTTAACATTGAAATGCTTCTTGTGACACTAGTTCAGCTACATTCTTAAAAATAATGGTTCTTTTATGGCACTATGTGGTTCATTACTGGGTGGTGTGGTTCCTTGTAGCTCCATTGCTTGACAAGACACCTTTGCATCCTGGGATGGGTTCATTGCATATGAAGTTTCTTTTTGCCTTGAAAAACTTCCTAATATGTATAAAAAAACCCAAACAAAATCTTTAATGTAGCGTGGATTACAAGACACTAACAGATTAAGAAAACCTGGACTTAGCCTGAGTTACTGGATGTATGTAGTGAGGGTCCATTTAAACTCATGACCCATTGGTATTTCATAAATTTGTTACTATCTATTTGTGGTTTTTCAACTAGAGATCTAAATAAATTAAGGTTCTCTCTGGAACCTTCATGGTTCTGCTAGGGTATCACTCTGAAGAACCACACTGACACCTTTATTTTAAAGAGTGCTCACAGGTTTCAGAACTAATGTGGATATTCAGGCAGTTGTCCTGTGCCAAATGCTAAATAATACTCACAGAGTCCCATTATTGTTCATTATTGAATTATTGCTTTAATGTTGGCTACATACTGAAATCCCACTCTATTATTATAGAACCAGTAACGGTGCAGTATCGTGCAGTGATTACACTTGATTTGAGCATTCATAGTTTTCATATTCTTTCTCGGTACATTTATTATTTCTTTTACTCAGAGGTTGATGCGCTTGCTGCTTCCTGAGCAACTCTTATTTTCTCCACCCTAGTAGCCCGCTGCTTTTCTTCTTTCATCGGCATTGTTTTGCGTTAAAACTGAGTAAGTCAGTGTTTGTGTTGCAATTACTTAGTAAGTTTACCTTAATTTTTTACTTAAGTTGGCACTTGAGGCAGATTGAAGACTTAAAAGATATGAAGAGGTAGGTGAAGTGACACTAAAGGTGGTAGGGATGAGAACGGTACCCGTACACATGCGCTGCAAGGCCACCCTGCTGGCCGCTGCCGAGAGTTGATTCTACAATAAAATAAAAATAAAAAGAGGAATAACCGTGGAGGTCAATCATCACCCTGAAAGTGGATAGTACACATCACGTAGTATATGAGTACCAAATTACAGGTCAATAGTTCAAACAGGTTGTGAGCGACAGGTGATTTAAAATCCTGGACAGACAAATGGACAGCTATGGTAGCATATTATATATAAAGATATGTAGAAAGCTACTGGTAAGGATATGCAAATCATCACCAGATGAAATGCATCATAAACAAATACACCATCCATGCTACATTGTACCTCTGACCAGAATCATCCAAGACTACATCTAATTGTGTATGACACAATTAGATGCTGTGTGGGCAATGCTAAAATCCATAGAAGAACTTAGTGGGTTTAGAAGATAGAAAATTGAAAGGCAAAAAAAGTATGTGAAAGAGATAATATTTCACTGACATTCTACATTGCTTACATAAACGTAATCTCAGTACTCATTAATTCAAGTGAAGCATAGTGTATTTTCAACATAGGCCATTTCACCATGTAAATTAAGGTAATTGCATTCTGTGATTTAATCTGCAGCAATGCTATCTTGCCACAGTCCAGCGCTGAAGCTCTTGTTATTGAAGAACATGGGCAGAGTCCAAATGCACACCATTTCTAGGGTAAAATAAAATGAAATAACCTAAAAATTACATTTTCTGAATTTGTATTTAAACATGTAGCCAGCACCAACATGAAAGGTAAAAGGTTCACACTGAATATTTTTTTATCCCAGTAACAGGCTTGTTTATTAATTAGTAATAAAAAGTAACACTGGACTTTACAAGTCTAAGGAGATTGATCACTTTTCATATTTTAAGGACCATGGCAAATGCCTGTAAAACAACCTATGCAAACTGGAAACAAATTTCAGTGTTACGCTGTTCTCCTGTAATATGTCTACTGTTGGCATTAGCAATCGCTATCACACTCTTTATCATCACTGACACAAACGTTAATGCATGTAGGGTTTAACCTGATGTTCTGGATAAATTGCCCATCATAGCTTCATCCATTCTGGCTCCGTAATCCTCCCCTGTCTTTAACTAGTTATCTCTCTCATCCCTTCCCCACCTAATAGCTAATGTGTGGTGAGTGAACTGGCAGAGTAATAATGGCTGCTATTGCATCATCCAGGTGGTTGCTACACATTGGTGGTAGATGAAGAGGTTCCCCTCTGTTTATGTAAAAGTATTTTGAGTATCAACAAAAGCCTTACATAAATGTAATTAATGATTATTACTATGTCAGTCAGTTATTATCCAACCTGCTATATCCTAACACAGGTTCATGGGGGTCTGCTGCAGCCAATCCTAGCCAACATAGGGCACAAGGCAGGATACAAATCCCAGGCAGGGTGCCAGCCCACTGTAGGACACACACACACCCACACAAGGGAAATTTAGGATCACCAATGCACCTAGCCTGCATGTCTTTGAACTGTGGGAGGAAACCAGAGCACCCGGAGGAAACAAACGCAGACACGGGGAGAAAATGCAAACTACACGCAGGGAGGACCTGGGAAGCGAACCCGGGTCTCCTAACTGCGAGGCAGCAACGCTACCCACTGCACCACCATGCCACCCTTATTATTATGTGTAAGGCTCTTTTTTATCTTTTTCCTAGGTAATGTTTTGCCTTTTGCCTTGATTCTTTCTGAAGTTTCTTTTAGTGTTCATTCCCAAATCCTGGGGCAGCAGGAGTTTTTGCCACTCAAGCATCTAGCCATGCCGACCCTACAAGAAGCTTTCCTCCCTTCATTTGAATCACTGGTAACAAGCAGCGGTAATGCTGTCCCACAAATCCAGTAAGGGGTACAAAGTAATTTATAATGCCAAAATATGTTTTTAAAATATATTTTTAGGGGACCCCCTCCACAATTTTGACTTTCAAAGTTTCAGGTGATCTAAAAGGATTTTTGAGGGTTCCAAATCCTACAGAACCTAAATGCAATTTGCACCTTGGGTTCAATCATATTTGGATAATTGTTTTGTAATGTGTGCAGAGGTCTGATTCTTTATTCTTGTCAGCCTTTGCATGTAGTGTCCTTTAGGGGCCCATTCATTTTGTACTTTATTTGTTGTGTTCAGAGGATAAAATCAGCTTGCATTTGTGTGCTTATCATAATCATCTGTATTTATTAATAAAAGTAAATTATGTATCTCTGTATATGGCATTGTTTATTGAGGTGAAATAGTGAGTGAGAGAAAAATGTTTGTCCTTAAATGCTCCTTAAACATTTAAGGCACTATTGAAAACAATCAGTTTGTAGGCATTCAATTTAGTTTGGCTGACTCCGCAAAAATGTAGGTGTTGGAACTTTGGCAAAATTAAAACAGTTTCTTAATAAGCTGAGTTTTGAAAGCTTGTTCTTTCAATTATTTCAAGCAGAATGAACAATTGTAATGATTGAATGTCACCGCGCTCTTAGATTATTCATATACTATTCCATAATTAATTAAACTACATGAACAAGGATCATAATCAGAAATGGGGGGTACAGCCATATAACTCTCAGGTGTAAACCACCTCCGTGAACATTAGAATAATTGTAATGAGAACAAGTCATTCATCACAACAAAGCTTGTCAATCCTGTTCACCAATTGTATCCAAAATGACAAGTTCAGTTTTGAAGGTCCCTAAAGTTCTGCTTTCCATCACACCACATGGTAACTTATTCAATGTCTCTGTTTCCTCTGTGTGAAAAAAAAACTTTCTAATATATTGTACAAGATGTACTCTTTAAAAAGTTTCCATCTGTGTGCCTGCGTTAGTTGCACCACCTGGGATTCAATTCCCTTCATAATTTTGAACACTTCCGTCATATTACCTCTTGAGTTCCATTTGCTTAAACTGAACAGGTTCAGCTCCTTTAATATTTTTTCATAGCTCATACCTCAGAGTCCTCTCTAGTTTTGCATGGCTTAGTCTGTCTCTGAAGGAATTTATTAATGTCTATACTCCATAGAGTACACTGCAATCACAAGACAGGCAGCTGAGCAGAAATTCCTACTACCTTATGGGCAAAGCCTTTATCTGAGGGACTTCTAAACTCTAGGACAATCTGTCTACCAATATTTGGGAGACCTCACTTGTTTTAGGCATTAAGGATTAAGCCTTTTAACACAGCACACTGAAGAAACGTTTGTGAAATTTTGTTATTGTAAAACCTCAGCATTCAGACTTAAAGTATGCAATTAGGCAGTCGTAAATTTGGACTGCTTACAAAATCTGCAGTGGTACATTCTGTGTGATGGGTAATAAATCACTACTTAATTAGCTGGTAAGATTTGTTAATGCTTAATAACCTGTTTATCCAATCTTGCCTGTTGTAGTGTCTCCAAGGAAGTTAGGCAGAAAATTGGGTAATAAAAAAGTCCCAGGAGATTAAAAAAGTTAGTCAGGATGCAAGTATCAGGTTGAATAAATTACTGTTATAAATTTGCATGTTTATTCATTTTTTCCACATTCTATACTACTGTATATATACTGCTCAAAAGAATTAAAGGAACACTTTTTAATCAGAGTATAGCATAAAATCAATGAAACTTATGGGATATTAATCTGGTCAGTTAAGTAGCAGAGGGGGTTGTTAATCAGTTTCAGCTGCTGTGGTGTTAATGAAATTAACAACAGATGCACTAGAGTGGCAACAATGAGATGACCCCCAAAACAGGAATGGTTTAACAGGTGGAGGCCACTGACATTTTTCCCTCCTCATCTTTTCTGACTGTTTCTTAACTAGTTTTGCATTTGGCTACAGTCAGTGTCACTACTGGTAGAATGAGACGATACCTGGACCCTACAGAGGTTGCACAGGTAGTCCAACTTCTCCAGGATGGCACATCAATACGTGTCATTGCCAGAAGGTTTGCTGTGTCTCCCTGCACAGTCTCAAGGGCATGGAGGAGATTCTAGGAGACAAGCAGTTACTCTAGGAGAGCTGGAAAGGGCCATAGAAGGTCCATAACCCATCAGCAGGACCAGTATCTGCTCCTTTGGGCAAGGAGGAACAGGATGAGCACTGCCAGAGCCCTACAAAATGACCTCCAGCAGGCCACTGGTGTGAATGTCTCTGACCAAACAACCAGAAAGACTTCATGAGGGTGACCCAAGGGCCCCATGTCCTCTAATGGGCCCTGAGCTCACTGCCCAGCAGCATGCAGCTCGATTGGCATTCGCCATAGAATACCAGAATTGGCAGATGCACCACTGGTGCCTTGTGCTTTTTACAGATGAGAGCAGGTTCACCCTGAGCACGTGACAGAAATGAAAGGGTCTGGAGAAGCCATGGAGAACATTATGCTGCCTGTAACATCATTCAGCATGAGCAGTTTGGTGGTGGGTTAATGATTGTCTGGGGAGGCATATCCATGGAGGGACACACAGACCGCTACAAGCTTGACAAAGGCACCTTGGCTGCCATTAGGTATCAGGATGAAATCCTTGGACCCATTGTTAGACCCTATGCTGGTGCAGTGGCTCCTGGTGCACGACAATTCCTGGCCTCATGTGGTGAGAGCATGCAGGCAGTTCCTGGAGGATGAAGGAATTGATACCATTGACTGGCCACCACACTTTCCTGACCTAAATCCAATAGAACACCTCTGGGACATTATGTTTTGGTCCATCCAATGCCACCAGGTTGCACCTCAGACTGTCCAGGAGCTCAGTGATGCCTTGGTCCAGATCTGGGAGGAGATCCCCCACAACACCATCTGTCATCTCATTAGAAGCATGCACCGATGTTGTCAGGCATGTATACAAGAACACAGGGGCCATGCAAAGTGCTGCGTACAATTTTGAGTTGCTGCAATTAAATTTTGGCAAAATGGACTAGCCTGCCACATAATTTTTTCACTCTGATTTTTGGGGCGTCTTTGAATTTAGGGCTCTGTAGGTTGATCATTTTTATTTCCATCAAATGATGTGGCATCCTTTCGTTCCTAACACATTACCCAGTCTATATCAGTATAGATATCCAGGAGGATTTCTTTTTCCCATTGAGATCTGATGTGTTTTTAAAGTGTTCCTTTAATTTTTTTGAGCAGTTTATTTATTTATTCAGAACTTCATACTAAGGGTTTTTCAGGTCAAGGAATGCACATCTGACATTAGTTTTTTAACATATGGATTACTTTTTGTAATGTGTTTTGTGTTCATCTCTTATCATTGGTGGCATAGTGACGCAGTAGTAACACTGCTTCCTTGCAGTAAGGTGACCAGGGTTGCAGCCTGAGTCCTCCCTGTGTGGAGTTTGCATGTTGTTCCTGCATTTCTGTCGGTTCCCTCTGGGTTCTTTGGTTTCTTCCCATAGTTCAAAGACATGCAGGATTGGGTGGATTGGCGATAATAAATTTTTTTTTTTTTGTGTGGTTAGTTCAGGATTAAGCAGGTTGGACAATGACCAATTGATCCCTTATCATCCATTGCTTAACATGCTTAGCCTGGTATTAAGCAGCATGTCCTCAGAGGTCATGACCACGATGTTGTGATGTGACAATTCTAAAGGTTGGCCATTTGACATGTTTCCCTATCTGAGAATCCAGATAACAAACCCTCTTTTCCAAAAAAAAACTTTTACTAATTCCTTATATAATATAGGGTGAGTCAAAATTATGTTAACACTAATGGATTATTTTTATCTTGACCACATCTTTCTAGGTCAATGGATATGTCATGGTGGACCGTTGCTTTGGCCTACACACTCCCTTGATTTGACGCCCTGTGATTTCTGGTTATGGGATTATGGTGAAGGAGCGTGTATAGCAGGAAAGTTCATGATATCAATGACCTGAAGGGCAGAATACGGACTGTGTTATCATCTATTCCCTGCAAAATGTGTGTCTGGACTGTAAATGTTACTGTTGCTCGTTGTGTTTTTGTGTTTTGAACATGATGGCGAACAGGTTGAGATATTCCTGTAAATCATCTTGCACATATGAAGTATGTTTTGTGAATAAACTGTTTCCACCATTCAAATGTTAACATAATTTTGACTCACCCTGTATATGTTCAGTTTTTGACCAAGGCTTTTTCTCTTTACTTTAATTTTATGTTGATGATAAGAAATTTTTGAACTTACAGTTCTGACTACTACTGCTACTTATTTCTGACTATGTCTCTTTTCCCTGGTCCTTATCTTTCTTACTGCTATCTCTGAAGTATAACAAGGAAATAAAATAACTATGCATCAAACTCCTAAAAATAAGGCAAAATTCTGGGATATGTATAAAGTAAACACAATGAACATTGTTTAACCTGTGATGTGTTATTTTGTGTCTTATATTTGTAGTTATTTTAGACCACTTTGCAGAGATTTGTTTTCATATTGAAATTACAGAGTCAAAAAAAAAACCAGTCAAATTAAATACACTGTAATTCAATGATGTATAACAATAAAATGTGAAACTCCCAAGAAACTGAATACATTTTAAAGACACTGTAAATATGCTTGTGCCAATGTTGTCATACAATGAGACTTCCAACGGTGTGTTCTTGTTGATGAACAGCTGCGTCTCCAGGCAACGGATACAGTATGGGCGGTGCACATAACTGAAAACAAATTGGGTAGATGTAAATCCAAAATATTAGAATAGAAGAAGAAAATATATGAAACTAAGTTCAGGAAGTTTCAAACCCCAAGAAAAGAAGTAACAAGTTACATAACAAAAATGTATTAAGCTCAAAAAAAGAGTAAGTATTATAATATCTGTCTTATAAATGCTCTCTTTTAAAAATAACCATATGTCGATGCTGGGAGAACAGCGTGCTCTGCTGCCAGCTCCAGGAGTGCTTCGTCAGATTAAAGCTTGCTTCAAATGGGTGTTAATTTCTTCCTTTAAAGAATTTGGATAATTCTACATCTTTAGGAATTCAACAATCCCTTTGTTAAAGCTTATATTTCATTTAACTATCAAGGAATTGTTTTGAGTGGCTATTACACATTCCCGTTCTGTTAATCTTAGTGACAGTAACATTGCTAAAGCCTTCCTCTTTAAGTTATTCTTCCTGAACTTAAAGTGATGTGTTGCCAATAATGGGGCTATTTATTGTCAGAATTATAGTGAGACTAAAATGTTCTGCGACACCAGAGACTGCTGATGGTAACCAGGACCTCTGAGGCACAGTATGAAAGAGACCTTCTTTCCCTAGGTCTGGTGAGCTTAGTCTTAGGAAGCAGCTGGTGACAATGGCTCAGCCTGCAAGAGAAAGTAGTGTTGGATGGAGAGAAAGGAGACTGCCAGCAGTGTCACCATTTTCCTGTGCAATGGTATATTGCTGAGTGTCTATATTGGGACTGGGTGACTGATTTACGTAAGACAAGTGTCATCTATTGCTGACTGTCCAAAATGGGAGTGACTGGGTGACTGATTTCTTTTTTTTTTCATTTGTTGTTGCCATAAGTATTTAATACGAAGTACTCATAAGATTAAATTTAGTAAATACTTTTATTGTGCTGAATATAACACTTAAAGCCCTTTTATGAAATTCATATTCTTTATTACACATTTTTGTGTAAAATTTTCTATGGAAGTAAATTATTTGGTTAAAGATTCACTACATTTCTCTT
Organism: Polypterus senegalus; assembly: GCF_016835505.1. Lineage (NCBI taxonomy): Eukaryota > Metazoa > Chordata > Cladistia > Polypteriformes > Polypteridae > Polypterus > Polypterus senegalus. The sequence goes on along the minus strand of NC_053157.1, from coordinate 192,120,920 downwards.
TCAAAATAGTGAATGTATTTACATGTTTTCTTGCTAAGTCTGTCATCTCAAGAGTACTAGCGTTTCTTCAAAATTTTACACACAACCAAATAAAGTGCACATATACCTACTTTCATAAATTTTTATAAAACAATTGTTTTACTACTCGCACTCCACAAATATCTAGAAAAATTATTTTATTATTAATCTGACATTATATACAGTATAAAACATTTTTTTAACTTTCTTTTAATAAGAGATTATATTTCCAGATATTTTAAAATGAAAACCTTTTCCACATATCACAGTAATAATAGAATGTTGTAATATAAAAGTATTACTTGCTGTGTTCAGCTATTTACTTTGAAACTGTTTGTGATTTATTATACAGCCAGAGGAGGTGGGGGGGGGGTTTAGGGGGTCTCCAGATTTGTTTATGCCTGTGTGCTAATTTCAGTTTATTTCCTACTTTTATACAAAAGTTATTTCTCAAAGGTTTTGCTGCAATATGCTTATTAAAATGCAGTGCAGCTATAATTTCTGCTAATGAGCTTTACTATGAAAATCCATAACAAAATGCATTTACTTTTTTGATTGTTAGAATATCCTTTTGGGTTTTGAATCCCTGCATTTTGAATCAAACTATGCAATTTGTAAGAAAGAATTATATTTTATTCTTCATGCTGCATTACAGTGCATGTTAACTATGTGCACCCTGAAACACAGCATGACCTGAATAACAATAATCTAACATGTCCACTTACTTCAAGTTATCACTGAACATTCCCCATCAATTATGGAGGGATTAGGAGAAATAAATGAGGTTTTACACACTCTGCAGTTTGCTGACATAATGAATATTTTCAAAATAAGAATTAATTTATTTATTCTTTTATGGACCTACTTATGGCAATAGTGTTTCATGGAGGCCAGAATCAGATGATAGACAGGAACTAAACCTAGATGGATTGCCATCAATTTAGAGTTGCCACTCAACCTAACCTGTATATCTTTGGTAATGAGGAAGGAATCTCAGTACATTGAGGACACACATCAATATGCAAACTTCACACAAACGGATATTTCAGCCTATGTTACTGGACCTGTGAAGTAGCATGACTAACCACCAGATCCCCACATAGGTACAATTGTTAAAGTATTATACTGTAAATAAGAAATAATTTGGAAATGTTAGCTATCAGTTTATTTAAAAAGCAGACATGTTTTAGAAAAAGTATACATACATTCTTCTCAAATCCACTTATTCTGATTTAGTGCAGGAGAACTGGGCACATATGAGAAAGAATCCTGAATAGGAAACACAGAAATTAAACACTCACAGCCAGTTAACAGCGACCAGTTTACCTAATATGCATGTCTTTTGCACATACTCCCTTGCATATTGGTTTCCTTTATCTCTCCGCCTAATACTCGCACAAAAACACATCCACACACACCTCGAAACAGGTAGCTGGGGACAAAAACAAACTCAGACTTGAAAGAATAACAATGCTTACCTTAACTCTTAATCCTGGTTTAAATTTTAATAGTTATTTGTTTAAATATAGCCAATTGCAGATGCACTTATTATCACAGCCATTCCCAGAATCCCCAGTACAACAGGAATAGGTGCGATTTTCTTGTCTTCAGAGATCTTGACTCCAGCTGTGCTTGGGTGGTGTGGTTTAGGGAAAAAAAAATCCAAAGGTGAGTAAATAAATTCCAACAAGACACTATTTCAAATATCAACAGCAGCAGGATATTTTAGCTGTACTTTTTTTATCATCTTATTCAAATATTATTTGCAGTATTATAGAGTATTACAACAATTGTGACAAAAACAGGCCATTCACGGATCATCCATCCGGTTGACCTAGATTGTTCAAAATAACATCAAATCAAGATTAGAAGGTCCCTAAAGTCCTACTCTCCAGCAGGAGATGTTGCCCAGTAAGTAATGCAATTCCATATACTCCTTGCTTTCTCTGTTTAACCAGGATATTCTAGCATGCCTTCAGCTATATGAAGGACAATGTACGTGACCTTCACCGCTAATCCTAATTTCTACTTTCTCTCTAGATGTTTACATTTCTAAAGTCCCTTATCTTACAGCTCATATAGCATGGTGTCTCATGTTCCCAGAATAAGCTAAAATATTTGTAAATGGGTATATATCTCCAAGCTCAATGTATGTGTTACATATATATAGCCTGCATAACTAATTGTAATACAAAGTTGACTGACTCACTGATTCACTCACTCATAAAAAAAAAAAAAAACATGATTCCCTGTTTAGTTATAAAGCTGAAATTTGGAAGGGTAGTACAGATAGTACCTCTAGGTCAGTAGATATTCACCAAGAAGGGACATTTCAATATATCGATTGTGGTATTTGGCCGGCTTGTCATCCCGGCCAATACCCCCAGGCCGCCAGATGGAGCCCTCCCTGCAGTATGGAGGTGCCCCGAAGACCAGCAGGGAGTCATGGACTTTGTAGTTTTTATCCTCAGCCCTGCTGGGTACCACAGGGGCCGCAAGAGGGAGCTGCAGGGAGGACCGAAGACTTCTTTGTGCCCTATAACCCGGAAGTGCGTCAAAGGAAGAGCGACGTGCTTCCGGGGTGAAGAAGAAGGATTTGTATCTGACCCGGAAGTGATATTGAATCACATGGACTGGGGATTGGGAACACTTCCGGGTCAGGGAGAATAATAGGACTATGGGAACTCCCAGACGGCGAACTGAGCTGGCTGGAAGGGTAGCAACGCGTCTGGGAGTTGGAGGATTGGATTATTGTATTTGTATTGGTTATTGTGATTTGTATGAATATAGTGGAGGAGAGGGTGCTTTGTGCACTGTGGCGAATTAATAAAGTCGATTATTGGACTTTACCTGGTGTCTGGAGTTGTGGACAGGGGTTCAAGGCACCGATACAGCCTTAATCTGTCACACGATATTTAAGGATAACCCCCGTCCCACCAGAAAAAAATAAATACATCAAAATCTCAATAACACTTTAATGGATTTGATTGAAATTTGATGACATTATAGAGGAACGAAAATTAGCCAACTCATGTTTTTTAGTGTACACTTGTCCATAATAATACTCTACTGTGTACACTATGGTAACGTACCACACAGCACTGACAGTAGACCAAAGGGAAAATGTAGCAGGCACTCTGAGGCCTGTTTGAGGTGTTCCAGTGTATGCAAATGAAGATCTCCTGCAGACAAATGGCACCACTTAGCATTAGAAGGGACTGATGAGTGACAAATAGGAGGTATCTTAGACAGGATTAAAGATGGCATTGGAATGTGCTAAGCAGAAGAAGCTGTGAAGGGGAAGGAAGAAAGAAAGTTAGGTTTCCACACACACTCCTGTGATGCGCATCCTTGAACCTGTGAAATCGATAGTCATAGACCATGAAGGACTAGGGCGAATGTGAACACAAAACTACAACAGTGGTGCCAAAGTGCTTTGCATCTTTTAATTTCCATTTAAAGTGTTCAAATTAAAGTGCAGTGCAGTTTTCAATAAGTAAATAATCCACAATAAAAACACAGTGCTGGGGAGGTTAAATCAATGCAGAGATCCATTAAACCCAACTGCCAGGTATACACTCGCAGTTTCATATGTGGAACCCCCGGGTTTGAATCGAATGGCCCAGTATCATGCCACTTACATCATTGTATTGTGAGCACATGTAGGGTCTTCTTTACTGTATGATCCCTCCTTCCCCTCACACTCGCTTCACACAAAGACAGAAACAAGCATCATTAACAACATGAAATAAAATTGAAAAGCTTCCCTTGGCAAAGGTTAAAGGAGGCATGTGGTTAGGCAAGCACAATTAGAATTGGTGTTAGGAGGGTTTGCATGAACAACTCTAATGTACTTGGCAGAGAAACACTGCTATACATGTACAGTATGTTTAGTGTGCGTTGGGGGCTGTTTCCTACCCTACACCCTGGGCTGCCAAACTGGAAGAGGCTGGTATAAAAATGTATGTACTTAGTTTATTCCAGTTACAAAAAAGTAACAACAACAAAAAAACAAATAAATAATAACACACAAAACCTTTGTGGGGGCAACTGTAATAGAAGGCAGAAGAAGATCTGTGAATTACACCACAAAAACCCCAATCTGCTCTACAGAATATCAGGGTAATCTGTATCTAATCAAGTCAAGTTGGGGAGCATGCACTGGTACAGTGCGTTGCCACAACCACTACACGACAAAACAACTCGGGATTCCGGTTTGCAACCCCCCCAGGCAGACATGCGGTCCAGTCCCACCCTCTGGAAATGACCCACTATCTGCCGCAGCCAGGTGTTACGTGGGCGACCCCTTGGCCTGGTCCAGCTACTCGAGTCCCCAACAATGAGGATCTTACGAGCCGGATCACCCTCGGGGAAACGCTCCACATGCCCGTAGTACCGTAGCTGACGCTCCCTCACAATGCAGGTAATGTGCCTCATTCAGGACTCCATGAGCAACCGCTCATTCGACACAAAGTCAAACCAATGGTACCCAAGGATTACAGTATCAAAGGAGTCCAGTCTTCGTCTCAGGCCACTGGATAGCGTCCATGTCTCGCAACCATATAGCAAGACAGGAAGCACCAGGACTCAAAAGACCTTTGTCCTTTTGCATAGATATTGGGAGTGCCACACACCTCTTTCCAGCGACCTCATGACCCCCCATGCTCTCCCAATTCGTCTGCTGACTTCACAGGAAGAGTCACCAGAGACATGAATGTCACTGCCAAGGTAAGTAAAGCTTTTAACAAGGCCAACACTCTATAAACTCAAGTGAAGCTATCCCTCCTTAAACTAGGCCTCAAAGCTCCAATCAGACTTAGAAAACATATGGTGGGCCTCAAAGATTCATAAGTAAGCCGGGTCTCCAACTTATAAAGAAAAAGAGATGGGCACTTTCCAAATTGAAACACGTTTCAGAAATAGACAGGGATGGAGAAGGCAAAGGATTATTGCAATCTAATGATAAAAATACTTTTTTTAGGGACAGGCATAAAAATTAAATTGAAAATTTAAAAATTTAAAAATTTTAATTGAAATTAAAGGTTTGAATGAGCATATAATTATATGTATAATTGTTCACTTGTTGCTTCAGAGTAAGTTAAAGTGCTCATGCTCAGGAATAGCAAATGTTTCCAAAAAAGGGGGACACATTGTTGCAAAACTTTGTAATACTGTGGGATATGCCATCTAAACTTGGTACAATGATAGCAAACATATTGGGGCACAAAAGAAAACTGATTCCAGGGTTGTGCATCATAAAATGTCTTGGTTATGTACTGTAAAATAAATTTTTTAAAAGGGAAATCATTAAAGTGCCATATTTTTTTCATCTTTTCATCATTTTTAATCATATAAATACTTTTCTCTTAAAGATTTGGAGTATTGTACTTGCTACTCTTCACCCATTTGCAGCTCTTTTATCTCAGAGTATAGAGAGTAAGCAGAGTAGTTATTTTTGGGTATGTAATTTAGGCACAATAATGCCAAATTACATTTAGAGCATAAAGTGTTCAATTTTGGATTTTTATTGTTATCTAAAAACTTTTAATAATACCCAAGCTTCTTTTTCCAGCTTATCACACCACAATATTCTGCATTCAACATCAGTTTCCTAATATCAGGTCCATCAAAAGTGCTCTCTTTCAATTTGAACTCAGGCAAACCCTAAAACCTTTGGTACAAATACATTAAACAGGCTCCATCTTTTCATAGAGTTTTCACCGACTGCTTTATTAAGGCAAGCATAACATGAAGTGGTGGTAGCTGCACTTTATCTGGATCTACCTGGCTGGGTCTGATGACGTTTTTGGCACCTAGTTGTTTTTTTTATAGCTGGCCATTTCTTTTGAACCGTGTGCCAATCCTAGACTCTGTTGTTTCACTCACAGAGAACACATGGAAATTTTGCATGCTCTGACTGCTGACCCAGTAAGATACCCAGAACTTTTAGGCCTTCACAAATAAACCAATGGTGCTCATTGTAGTTAATTTTGTCCAGATGATTTTCAAAGCGGCGGCACGGTGGTGCAGTGGTAGCGCTGCTGCCTCGCAGTTAGGAGACCCGGGTTTGCTTCCCGGGTCCTCCCTGCGTGGAGTTTGCATGTTCTCCCCGTGTCTATATGGGTTTCCTCCCGCAGTCCAAAGACATGGTGGATTGGTGATTCTAAATTGGCTCTAGTGTGTGTTTGGTGTGTGGGTGTGTTTGTGTGTGTCCTGCAGTGGGTTGGCACCCTGCCCGGGATTGGTTCCTGCCCTGTGTTGGCTGGGATTGGGTCCCGTGACCCTGTGTTCAGATTCAGCGGGTTGGAAAATGGATGGCTGATTTTCAAAGCTTTAAATGTAGATTTTAATAATAGAAAATATTAAATTAAATCAAATTATCATTGAAATAAAATACTGATATTTAATTATATACTGTGTTAAACAATAAAGACTATAACTGAAAAGTAAAAAAAATGTGTTTTGTGAAAACTATTTCATTTTTTAACTTTGTGCCCAAAAAATTAAAAAAAAACACATAAAATAGTCAAAACTAATTTTTCTTATTGTATATGTCTGCTATTATCACAAATTCAGTCATTTGATGGAAGAAAAATTTTCTGGTGATATTGTAGAAAAGCATTATTAAGAATGTGTTTGTGTCCATGCATGGTTTCTAAATAAACCTCTTAGAAGAAAACAACATCTGTTATCAAACTCGCTTAATCCAGTTATGGTCTCAGGGGCTGGACTGGCCCCACATGAGTGAGTGTGGTACAATTTAGCATAATAGAAGCATTTATTTAACAAATCAAGTGACTTTGTCAACTGAAAAGGAAGTCTGTTCATGGGGCTGCTTGATCTCATATTTTGAAACCCATGCTGAAGAGCCATATCTTTACTATTGTGGTAAATATTCTTATTGGTTTGCTTTATTTGCTTCAACTTAAAAATATGGCTTTGACTTACCTGGTTTACTGTTTCGTTTGGATCTGACATACATTTAATTTTTACAGCATATATCATATCACATTTTTCTGTTGTCTTTAGGTGCCTCATAAGAAACATGGGGATCATGAGCATGCTCTGATAAACTGGAAGAAAAAAATGAGTAAATTGACTTCTATTGATCCTTGATGGAATTGGTAAAAAAATATATGCTGAATTTAGTGATGATTGACTAAGGATTTGTTTCAATTTGTGATTTTTTTTGTGTTAAAGAAACAATATCTCAGAACTGTGAAACTTACAAAGCTTTAGCAGTATTGCTCTGGAATTCATGATGCTTGATCAAAAGATCAAAGATGAACATTCATTTCTCAGTGTTTCCTCTCTAGGGATACTGTGGTTGAAATGTTGAGAAAAAGCAGTTAATTATACTTTCTTCTTAATCTCTTATATGTATTTCATTTCACAGTAATTGCCTTCATTTCCTTTATTAGAAGAGAGAAAAGACAAAATGTTCACACTGAGACACTTTTGCCTGTCTTTACCACTATGGAAACAAATGCAACTGTATATCTTCTCAGTCATGTGTGGTCTTGGCTGATGGTAACACTGCAGTCACCCAAACTGATTTGAATTTGGACAGCCATAACACAATGCTATTTGATTTCTCTGCTCATTTAAACCCCTTATGAACTCTGGCTGCCAGAGAGCGTGTTGCCCTTTTGAATTCTGGCACCAATAGTTACCACAAAAATTCCTGTATTTATCACAATGAACTGTCTTCTTAGTTCCTATTTGAAGTCGTTAACCCCAGTTGTGCCTAATGTATAAATTCCACACTTTAAATAACCGAGACTGAATCAAACTTGTAGCCTTGCAGATGTTTAGCAGCCTCACTTTGATAAGGTATATGTAATGTTATCCTAACAGGTAAACAGATGTATAAATTCCTAATATGTTGTGCTAGCTTTGTAAGAACATTAGAGAATGAAAAATGTGATGGATTAGATGACCCTCCGAAACCAAAAAGGACTACTTAAATATGTACCTCTTGATAGAATGCCATTCTACATGGGGATGACCCTGTACCTGTGTTACTTACTGTATAAGTTACCTGGATCTATAAACTCAAGTGAAGATATCCCTCCATAAACTAGGCCTCAAAGCTCCAATGAGGCTTAGAAAACATATAGTGGACCTCAAAGATTCATAAATAAGCCTGGTATCCAACTTATAAAGAAAAAGAGATGGGCACTTTCCAATTAGAAACAAAACGTTTCAGAAATAGACAGGCAAAGGATTATTGCAAAATAGTTGAAGTGGTGTCATGAAATCCTATACTATGAACTTTGAAATAAACAAGCATATGTGGGCTTGTTATTAATCTTTAAATATTTTTTGTAAAAAACTAAACTCACTGTTGAAGTGTTGCTCTCTTTATTACTTATCAAGCAAATCCGTGAGTTCATACTCTTAAATTCGTTTTGTGTGCCATTGTTTGCTTTGGTAAAGTTTCTTCATATTAATAGAGAAACTGCTGTGATGAATTCAACTCAGTTACACTTAAACAATAATAAGATACCATTTTCCTATTACTGGAAATTTTTTTTTAATGTTATCAGTTTTGTTTGAGAGGATTGCTCATCCACCGTGGGTTAAACTGATGGTGGAGCAATGCCATTCGAGGTTTGCGTGAGAGCATATGGTATTTTATGAGGGGCCAAACAGGCCATAAATCATATATTTCTGTGTATAATCTATTGGTTTACGTGTGAACACTATTGGTTTATGAATATTTACTAATGGTTTGCGTGCATATTTAATTGGTTTGCCTGGGTACAATACTGGTTTCATTCATATGAACTATATTGGTTCGTGTCCATATATTATCCGTTTGTACGTGTATGTCACTGGTTTGCATATGAACTATATTTATTTGCGTGTGTATATCCCTGGTTCCAGTACGTTTGTTATTGGTTTGTGAGTGAACTGCATTGGTTTACGCATGCATGTTATCGGTTTGTGTATGAATTATATTGGCTTGCATTCTGTGTCGGTCTAACAATGGATTTGCGTATGCACTAAATTGGTTTCATGTGGGTAACCTGTCGATTTTGCGCTTGAACTCTATTGGTTGTATGTGTGCACTATGTCGGTTTCGCGTATGAAACATATTGGTTATGCGTGCGCACCCTATCGCAACTCTGTGTATGAACTACTGTAGAGTATATCGGTTCTGCGTGTGAACTATATTGGTTGTTCACGTGATCTTCAGAGGAAATGGGCGGGGCAAGAAACAGGAACTCAAGGGCCGGTAGAGTCATGGAGTGTAAAGAGAAGTGTCTAGGAGACGCATCTGCGTTTAAACGGCACTATATATTTTTCCGCACCATACGTTTGCGAAAGGACTTGGTGGTAATTATTACTATTTAACAGAATCTACCCTTGAGTCTGTAATGAACACAAGGCTGAAGTTAGGTACGTATTCGGCTGTCTTCTTATTCGGTCCCATCTACATGATTGCTTGCAACCCGTAACTGTACTTGTTCACACAGTATTTGCAAAATTGTTACTTATTCTAAAGGCAAAATATTCAACATTTACGATTGACGTCTTTATGCAACATAACATTTAGTTACTGCTAGTTAGATTTATTATGCCCGGTGACCCCGCACAGCACAGACAGGTGACGTGACTTGCTCAAGGCCACACAGTGTCAGTCTCAGGACTTGAACCCACGAACAAAGGGTTGAAAGTGCAAAGCCATAACCGCAATGCTTGCACATCTATAACGTGTATATTAATTGACTAAACGTGTCCATTCTTTGAAAAGCTAAACATTTAAGACCTGCATGGATCAGTTACATCATATTGGGCCACCTTACCTTTCACAGTTTTGTGAAAAGACAGATGTGTTTTTTAAGATGCAGCGGAGTTTTGCTCCGCCCAGTGGGAGTATCAGGGTGAAACTGACAATGGGATTTACTGTGATATTTAATGGGCACTGTAAAGTGTTAAATGGCGTTGGGCCACCTTAATTTTCATAGTTTTGTGACATTGGCATATATAAACTTGTCCAGGACAGATTACTTTGTTAAATTAGAGTTTAACAATTTTGACCTGTGCAGGACCAAAATGTGGAATATTTATTTTTTCAAATAATGGATCAGTCTGCAATGATGCCGATTAATGTACACACTGTATAATTATTTTACCTTGCTGTTATAATATAATATGAAGCTGCTTTGCAAAAGCTGTGTGAATAAGTAGCTCCCTGCAAGCTTATACTGGAAGTAGCTGGGAATGAATAAAATGCCAGCCGAATGCGTACCAACTTCAGCCCTGTGATCATTTCAGAATTAAGGGAAAATACTGGTATAAAGAATTACCACCAAGCCCTTTCACAAACATACAGTGATGTGCAAAAGTATTCAATCCCTTTAAAAGTCATCCTAATTTTCTGCATGACAAAAGATTTGTCCACATATTTATCCATTTGGTATTTTTAATGTGAACTCTTGTGTTGTAACAAAACGTTATCAAACTCCAAATAACTTAAGAAAAACTCCAAAGTGATTGTCAAGCCCAACATATTCATACTTTGTCAAGAACCTTTTTGCTGCAGTAACAGCCTTCATTCTTTTGGGGTATGTAAATATGTCCCAGTTCTGCACATTGCTCAGGCATGATTCTTCCCTATTCTTCTTGGCATGATTTCTAGGTACCCTCTATGTTGGTGGGATGGTATCTCTGAACAGCAGTTTTCAAACAGTGCCCCAGATTCTCAACAGGGTTAAGATCAGGGCTTTGACTTGGCCATTCCGAAACATTCACCTGTCTGTTTTTGAGCCATCCCAGTGTCACTTTGGTCTAATGCTTAGGGTCATTGTCATCTTGAAAGATGAATCTTCTCCCAAGCTTTAAATTCATAGTAGACTGGAACGAATTCACTTGCAATATTGTGTGGTATTTTGGTCCATCTATTGTCCCTTCAACTCTGACAAGATTCTCAGTCCCAGCACATGAAAACATCCCCATAGCAAGATGCTGCCACCACCATATTCTACTGTAGGTCTGGTGTTTCTTGTGGCATGGCAGTGTTTGTTTTACACCACACATTCTGTACCTCTTTGAAGTCTGAGAAAAAGTTCTATTTTGGCTTCATTTGACCATAAACTCTTCTCCCCACATTTAACTGGAAAAATGCCATATGTGTTTTTATGTGGACCATCATAAGGAATGGCTTCTTTCTTGCCACCTCCTGTAGAGGACTGTTTAATGGAGAGCTCTTGAAATTGTGGACCCCTGCACCTTCACTCCAGTTTCAGCCAAAAAGCTTTGCAAACATCTGAGAGTGACGATTGGATTTCTAGTCTCCTCTCTCACCTGTTGATGTCTAACTCTGATGTTCAGTCTTGTGGGATGGCCTGTTCTAGTGAGAGTCAGGGTGCTGTGATGAACCTTCCACTTTCTGATGATGGATCCAGCAGTGCGCAATGGGACATCAGACTTTTGATATTTTTTTAATTATTTCCTGCTACCTTGTGCATTTCAATAACTATTTCTCACATCAGCAGAATGCTCCTCTCTCTTCATTTTTTCAGTGACTGTCCACCAAAGACTGCGGCCCCTACAAAGGGGGCTTTTTATATCCAGAGAGAAAGGAGCACCTCATTATGTTTAATATGACTGTCAAATGTCTGCCACCTTTGTAATTAATTTGTCATTGGTGTAAACCTGGAGCTTCCAAAGCACAGAGGTTTAAACACTTATGTAAACACTAACTTTGGAGATTTTCTTCTTCAATTAAATGTCTACATAAAATAGTTTATTTTGACTTTGGAAATGTTTTTTTACAGCATAAGAAAAAATACGGAATTAATATATATGTGTACAAATATTTTGTCTTGCATAAAATTATGACAACTTTCATAGGGATTGAATACTTTTGCACGTCACAGTATGTTTGTGAAAGGGTTTGGTGGTAATTATTTTTAAGTTAGGTGCACATTCAGCTGCCTTTTTATTCACTTCTAGCTACATCCAGTATAAGTTTACAGTCAGCTACTTATTCACAAACCTTCTTCTATATTAACAGCAAGGCAAAATATTCTACAGTGTGTACATTAATCCGCAAACTGATCCATTATTTGAAAAAATAAATATTTGAGATTTTCAACCAAAACTTGAACGGGTTGAAAATGTTAAACTCAACTTTAACAATGGAATCTGTCCTGGACAAGTTTATATTATGCCAATTAATATACACGTTGTAGATGTGCAAGCATTTTGGCGTAGTGTTTAAGACTGCACTTTTAAACTGAGTTCGTGGGTTCAAGTCCTGATAATGACACTATGTGACCAAAAACAAGTCACTTCACCAGTCTGTGCGGCGCGGGGGGCACTGGGCGAATCTAACCAGTAGTATCTAAATGTTGTATGTTTGATAAAGGCATTAGTAAATGTAGAATATTTTGCCTTCAGAATGAATAACTGGTTTCAAAAGTTGGGTGAAAAGTACTGTGGCTGGGTGCGAGCAAACATGATCCTGGAAGCAAATAAGAAGACGGCCGAATACATACCTAACTTCAGCCTTGTGTTCATTACAGACTCAAGGGTAGATTCTGTTAAATAGTAATAATTGCCACCAAGTCCTTTTGCATACGTATTGTGCGGAAAAAAATATATATATATAATATATAATAATATATAGTATATAATATATAAATATATATAAACGCAGATGCGTCTCCTAGACACTTCTCTTTACACTCCATGACTCTAACGGCCCTTGAGGTCCTGTTGCTTGCCCAGCCCATTTCCTCTGAAGATCACGTGAACAACCAATATAGTTCACACGCAGAACCGATATAGTTCATACACAGAGTTGCGATAGGGTGCGCACGTATAACCAATATGTTTCATACGCGAAACCGACATAGTGCACACATACAACCAATAGAGTTCAAGCGCAAAATCGACAGGTTACCCACATGAAACCAATATAGTGCATACGCAAATCCATTGTTATACCGTCACAGAGCGCAAGCCAATATAATTCATACGCAAACCGATAACATGCAAGCGTAAACCAATGCAGTTCACTCACAAACCAATAACAAATTGTACTGGAACCAGTGATATACACATGCAAATCAATATAGTTAATATGCAAACCAGTGCTATGCATATACAAACGGATATAGTTCACACACAAACCGATAATATATGGACACAAACCAATATAGTTCATATGAATGAAACCAGTATTGTACGCACGCAAACCAATTAAGTATGCATGCAAACCGATAGTAAATATTAATAAACCAATAGTGTTCACACGTAAACCAATAGATTACACACAGAAATATATGATTTATGGCCTGTTTGGCCCCTCATAGTATTTTGGCCAGCATCAGAGACTGATTGTTATCCAGTACTTTGAGCTTGGATATCTATTTCTTCTTAGATTTTGCTTTCATAATTAAATGTATTCTAATTGTAGATTATCTTTACCTTATAATATTAGAAATAACGTGAAAATGAATGTTATGATTAGCATTCAACTGAAATGCTTAGTGCAAGTGAAGTTTGCGAAGAAATGGTGTAAAACAGCACATCTAATGTATAGGTTATCAAGTATCCAAAAGCCATACTTGAGTAGAAAATAGAGCTACCCTCCTGGAAAATGACTCAAGTAAAATTAAGAATTGCTCAGAAGAAATCCCTCAAGTAGAAATTTTAAAGTATCTCATATTAATTGTAATTATGATTCTAAAGTTCAAGGATATTTAAAATCCCTGTTTTATGTGTAGTCAAAAAGAAAAATCTTACAGACTTAAAACAATTCAGACTTGCATCTCTTTGTGTGAGTCGTATTCCAATCACTAAAGTATGAGCCAAGTAACTGCAACTTGAAACATTGATATTCAGCTTGAGCATAATGATTGCATCCTAATTCAATAGGGTAAGTGTGAAGGCTTTCTCCTAGGTAGGTGCTAATCCATTCAAATAAAAAAAAAAACCTTAGTAAAGTGAATTTTCATAATGTGAACACCACATTGCATTTAATTTACAGTAAATGGAAACAAATGCAACATTCTCTGGCTCCCAAAATGAACCCTATTTGTGTTCAAATAACACCAATCTACATGAAAACTGACAGAATTAGTTTCATAATAAAATTAGTCATCAAAAGAAATCCTAATAAGGCATTACCCTTCATAAAGTAATGTTTAATAAGGTGCTTTATCACTTTGAGTTTTACATTCAAAGAAATTGCCTTTTGGTTTTTCCTTGGCTTTTCCAACTAGTTCCAATCCTGTTCTGGATGAAAATACCCAGGAGGATGTAAGACAAATTGTTAGCAGCACATGTGACGAAATTAGTGAACCACAGCAAGTGAATGCACATAACAACAGTGTCTACACACAGCAGCATCAGTTGTGGAAATTACTGAGATTGGGATTGCATGTCAACAACAATCAGTCCCATCCCAAATATTCAGCCTTGCCCTGTTCTGCAAAAGTGTGCTTTGGAAAATATTCCCATACTGTAAATTCTCCTAACTGGGGAATGCCTATATTTCAGAAAATTAACTGCATAAAACATTATGTGCAATTGCATAGTCTTTTTTGTTGTTTGGCTTAATATTACCTTAATAAATGTGAACATTTTGATATTAATGAATGTGTGAACATTTTGATATTTGAACTTCTATGAAAAAACACTAGCACACACTAGGCACTTTTGTGCCTACCCCGTTGCTTTGCGTATGTTTGTCCTCATCTGCCAAGCTCATTTTGTTATGTCATCAATGGTTTTGGGTTCAAAAGGCTCCCAGACAAGAGTGGGAGTATGGAGCTGACCCACACTGCCACAAAGTAATGAAGTAAAAGTTAAAGTAGGCAGAAAATTATATACTCCAGTAAAGTAGAAATATTCTCAAGGAATACTCAAGTACAGTAATATGGTATGTCAACTTCATTACTACACAACACAATATTTTTTCCAGGTTTGAACTCCCTTGAATCCAGTGGTCTAATGAAGGTGAAATAGCTTGTTTCCAATTAAGAAGGCTAAGACACTTACCAAAAAATTCTCTGGGGTCCAAAAAGAATAGCTGGGAATGTGGTATTTCTTCACAAATTGCGATGAAAAAGAAACTGTGTAGCTGACCTGCAGGCACCTACCTCTATTGGCTATATTATTCCAAAAAAGATTTCTCTCAGTGAGATGAGTCTGTAACTCCCTCCTCCTGAGTCATCACTGTCATGATTTTCTGGTGCCATATTACTGGTATCTTCTTTTTACATTGTTCTTATTTAATTTCATTACCATGTTTTGAAATTGTCAAAATGGGGCAGGAGGAGTTGTGGGGTTACAATGACACCATGACATAATTACTAAAAAAAACTTAGTGGCACTCTTCAGTTACCATCCAAATATTTGTGCACTATGTATAGAGATGCTTTATGTTCTTATACTGCATAATACGCTACTGTGGCTGTCCGTTTGTCTGTCCAGGATTTTAAATCACCTGTAGCCCGCAAACCGTTTGACGTATTGACCTGAAATTTGGTACTATGTGACGTCTACTATCCGCTTTCAGGGTGACGATTGACCTTTAAGGTTATTCCTGTTTTCATTTTTACTTTATTTTATTGTAGAATCAACTCTTGGCAGCAGCCAGCAGGACGGCCGTGCAGTGCATGCTTGCTGGCACCATTCTCATCCCTACCACCTTCGTAGTCACTTCCCCTACCACTTCATATCTTAAATCATTCTTAAGTCTTCAATGTGCCTCAAGTGCCAGCATAAGTGAAAAATTAAAGAAAACATAATAAGTAATAATAATAATACATTTTATTTATATAGCGCCTTTCCCATGCTCAAAGTACTTAACTTGGCATTACTTATCTGAAAAGCAGTGGAGAAGCAGCACAGCATAGTGGAAACATTTGGACAGGCAGGTGTGGTAGCATAGATGAGAAGAACTGCGATAGCAAAGCAGCAGAAAGCATAGCAGGAGGAGGTAACAGGATTTGGAGGTTTCAATACACAGCCACAAACAGTAACGCTTGGTAATTTCATGTGTGATCACCCCGGAGCCATAAGCCAGGTTAGTATGAGCATCAGATCAGATCCCAGTCGTACAGTACTGTAAAATGAATCAGGAGCAGATCAGCATAGCGAATATAATCACGGAGACAGATAATCCCAAGGTCATAGATCACCAGGTACAAAGAAATGTTCATAGGTCTCGTCCCGCGATCCACAGACTCAGCTTTTCCCAGTCAAAGTAGACTCCATGAAATCTGTAAATATTAAGCCAAATCCATGCAATTCAAGTCGTCTGTATCCACGAATTATATGTACAATAAAAGAAATAAAACAAGTGTGAGAAAGTGTAGAATTAAGGCGAATTTTGCGAAAAGTGTTGTTAACAGGGAGGAGCGGCAGCAACTTGCGTGCGCCAGCGTCCCCTCACCTGTAGACATCAGCAACACAAACACTGCCTTAATCAGTTTTAACGTGAAAAGATGCCAATGAAAGAAGAGAAGAAGCGGGCCATTAAGGTGGAGAAAAGAAGAGCTGTTCAGGAGGCAGCAACCTCTGAGCAAATGAATGCTAAACATACAGAGAAAGAATATGAAAACTAGCAATACTCAAGTCAAGTGTGTTCACTGCATGTTATTGTGCAGTGCGCCATTACTGGTTCTTTATAATATGACAGATTTCAGGTAAATGGCCGAGGCTATTTAAACAGGAGTGAAGTGAATTCTGGGAAAGCTGAAAGACAATGCAGGAATGTTTTGTATTGCTAGCTTGAATGGTAACATTCCTATGTTTTGAGAATCTAATGGAAGAAAATCCGGTACTCACTTTTGGGTAAGAATGGGGAGGGAGTGGGGTGCCTTTCATTAGAACTTTTTTCAAAAACATTCTCAGCATAGTTTTAGTGTTTTTTTTTTAATTCAATTTTAGTTCATATGGTAATTTGTTGCAAAATGGGGCGTTTGCTTCATTTGCTGTCTTTCTGACACTTTGAGTGCAGCCACTGCCATTTAAATGGTGTTTGCTATCTGCTTAACTAGTGGACACTTTCTAAGGTGCTTTGTCTCTGGCATGAAGCCTAGCTTTTCACTTTTGATTAAGAAAATACAATTAATAACTAAGGAACTGAGTCATCTGGTACTGAATGAACACTGCATGAACCCACCCAGGTGATATAATTTTTGGTATTGCTTATATTTGCTGCTCTCAGCTATCCAGGCAAATAAAGGTAATGTTAAATAAAATCTTAAATTCAATGCTTCTGTATAATTATTGATCACTAGAATTGCCGTGCTGTGATTGTTTACTCCTTGTCTAACTTCGGTCCATTAAGGGCACAAGAGGACAACCTTGTGAAGTCCTCTATTGGTGGTAAACTGGGTTGAAGTAAAGGAGTGAAAATAAAAGACAGTCCCAGTCAGCAAGCAGCCTGCCATTAGAGGTCCCTAGGGTTGAATATGCATGGCACAATAAGGACATTAAGATAGATAAGAGGTTACAGATAACATTGCTGTTTTTGACATTTCTTCCTATCCCCCTTTAAGAAAAGAGGTTAGTTGGTACCTTTTGTGTTAGATACACTTCACAGTTGATCTATGATAAAACACACTGCCTGCTAGTTTCTTTGCATTCTATTCATTTGATCTTCAGGTTTTGAACTTTTCCTCTGTTTTTGGACTTAGATATTTGAATACCAGTTTGGTTTATGTCTCCTGATCTTTCTGACCTCCAGACTTAGAAGTGTCACTTTTCTTTTCTTTCTTTTGCTAAGTTCCCTCCTTGTGTGTCCTGGTGCATTTTTAACTGTTTTTTTTTTCTTCTTTTCATCTGAAGAAGAATAAATAGACTGGAGCATTTTTAAGGTTGTTGCCTGTAAGCACAGCTACCTTATGCAGTAGGCTGTTTTTCAGGGTCAGAAATTTATTAACTATGAATGAAGAATAGACACATTAAATATCTGAATTTAGAAAACACCCATTCCCATGTGCCATTTAAAGTATTTTGGCCAATGTAAAGGAAGCAAAGGTTACTTTTGTGACCCAATTATTTATAATACCTGATCCTGGAAGGTTTCAAAAACATGGGAAGTGTGCAAAATACAGGTCATGACTAATCTCCATTTTAAATAAGGAATGGATGCAAAGTAAACAAAAAGAGATGTTTTATATAGTTCTCTTCTGGTTACCAATCTATTTATTTGAATATGCTGTTTTTTCATTTTTATTGGACTATGTCTCTAACAGCTTTCCACAAAGACATCTGTCTTGTCTTTGTTAAACTGATACTACTAAACTGGTATTGCAGAAGAGAGCTACTCGATGAACTAACTCATCTGGCTGAATGATTCTTGTGGTCATTTAATCTTATTAGCTCAGCAAGGCACATTGTGTTGGTTCACACTGTTAATGGAACTATATAAACTAAACATTAGTTACTCTTCTAGGGCACATTACAAGTATAAGACAATTGTACTGTTTCTATGATTGAGTGATAAGTAGGCTCAGTGTTTCTCAGAGGGCTGCCACTGGTTGGTTGCATGTTCCTATTGTTTATAATGATAGTGGTTTGTGGCGGGTTGCCTAAGCAATCAACATTGAATGTGATATACTGTATTTCTGCTCCCAGTGCAGACACATTCAATTGAACAAGGAGGGACTCTCATCTTCATGCTACTAAGAGAACCTTTGCCCACTCTGATGATCGTCTTCAGTTCACCAAGGGGAAGACCTGCTTCCCCACATTGTCGATCAGTGGTTGTAGCTGGATCAGTTTTGAGTTACAGTCTAGCATCTTTCAACCCCAGGCACAGTGCCTCTTTTTTAATTCTTGTCATGCCCCACTAATTTCCAAGTAGTAGCAGCCACAGATCCTATTATAAAAAAAAATCAATTGAAATGTTTTTAAATTAAAGCTGTTAAATTATAATCAGAACTAGCAATTTCAGATTTAGCTGGGGTTATTCGGGGTTGCTAAAATTTTTTATATTTCTTCATTGTATGTTCCAATTAAAGTTTGCAATAATTAAAGACAAGAAATTCGTTATAAAGTTAATGAAAAATCAGAAACAAGAGTAATTCATATAAAGTTGCATTGGTTTGAAACAGTCTTGCAGTCAATGACAAGACAAATATCTGTAAAGAATGCCATACTCAGCTCCTGAAGAGGTTTTTTGTTCCAACTAATTTCTTAATTAGAAAGCAATTATTGTTCATAGAATCTCTCTTTGTCAGTAATTACTAATAGCAGGCATTTTACTTTTCTATGAACATTACATTGTAGTTATGGCTTTCAAATCACACGCATTAATTCAGTCTTTATTCTTTTTGCTTTCTTTCTTTCTTCACTTTACTTTTAACTACTTAAGATTATGGGCTTCATTTTTCTTAACCAGTTGGGAAGAACTGCACAGAAGATTTTTTTGTTCTGCTTCCTCACCAGAAGTGCTAAAACTGCATGATGCCACTCAGCTTTCCCTCACAGCTGTGGAATGAGCCTCCATTTACAATCTGGACTTCTTGTGTGGTTAGATGCCTCTTTAAAAGGCACCCCTTTTCAAAACATCTTGGGACAACTTTGGTTTTCTAACCGCCTGTGGTGATTTGTGCTTATTAGCACATTATGCTATTATAAATAAGCATGCTATTTATTAATTTTGATTTTTGCTGGTGTTTCATTTTTACTGCCATTAGTATATTGTGATTCTCAACAGGTTGCTATGGGTACTGCTGGTCACACAAAGTGTGACATTATATTCTTGCAATTATACAAAATGGCAGTGAGATTCTAAATGCACCTAGTATTGGGATATTAGTCAGAAATTCTATCAACCTGGTACTTATTTTTGTGCTTTCATGTTTATTACTGACTTTCTAGATGTGAAAGTTTGATTTTTGAAACTTTTTGGTTTCGTAGTTGCTTTTCTTGAGAGTACTCTTTTTAGTCCTTTGTGTCATTTTTGTGTTTTTTAAGTGTAATTTTCAGGACAAAGCTCTGTTTTTTCAACTGGACAATATACTTTCTAACTTTCTGTTTATATCTGTGCTGACCCAATCAACCACCCAGTAACATTTTCTTTAATTATTTCTAGTTTTTCATCTAGCTTTGAGACTTAATTATAGTGTTCTGTCAAGAGGTGGTGAAATGGCAGGCCACAAGGACAAAAAAGGACAGGCCAGGATATGGAACGAGAATTAATATGTGCAGGAGTCAAGACAAGAAAATCAATCCTATCTTTTGTCAAAACCAAACATTTACCAAATATCACAGTCAAAAAAAAGTTTAGATCATTTGCCGTTAACACAAAACCGGGAACACTTAAAAAGCTTAAAAAAGACAATTCCTTCGTGCTGCTGGTCAAATGTCATTGTGTTAATGATGTCTCAAGACATAACCTCAGTAGCCATGTCACTGGCAACCATGCAACATGTCATGGAAATGCTGGCTCCCATAATAATAACAAATTGCCATTGTGGTAATTTCCAGCAAAAAAAATATTTTAAATGAATGCCTTTAGATATTCTGTGGGGTAGGGGTTATTCTGAAGGAACAGTATGTCAAGAGTGTTTAGGAGGTGAAAAGAGTGTCAGACAGAGTGATGATTATGAAGCTGGAAATTGAAGATGTGATGATGAGTGTTGTTAGTACATATGCCCCACAAGTTGGGAGTGCAATGGGTGAGAAAGAAGATTTCTGGAGTGAGTTGGATGAAGTGATGGACAGGGTACACACGAGACAGAGAGTGGTGATTGGAGCGAATTTCAGTGGACATGTTGGGGAAGAGAACAGAGGGGATGAGGAGGGGAATGGGTAGGTATGGTGTCAAGGAGAAGAATGAAGAAGATCAGATGTTAGTAGATTTTGCAAGAAGGATGGACATGGCCATGGTGAATACATATTTTATGAAGAGGGAGTAACACAGGGTGATGTACTAGAGAGGAGGAAGATGCACGCAGGTAGATTATATCCTATGCAGGAGGGTCAATCTGAAGGAGATTGAAGACTGCAAAGTGGTGGCAGGAGAAAGTGTAGTTAGGCAACATAGGATGGTGGTCTGTAGGATGACATTATGAAATCAAGAAGAGGAGGAAAGTGAGGGCAGAGCCAATGATTAAATGGTGGAAGTTGTTGAAAAAAGAAGACTGCACGGTTGAGTTTAGGGAGGAGTTAAGACAGGCACTGGGTAGCAGTGAAGAGTTACCAGACAGCTAGGCAACTACAACAGAAGTACATGTAGTAAGGGTGACAGTAAGAAGGGTGCTTGGCGTGACATCTGCACAGAGGAAGGAGAAAAAGAAAACCTGGTGGTGGAATGGGAAAGTACAGGAGAGTATACAGAGGAAGACGTTGGTGAAGAAGAAGTGGGATAGTCAGAGAGATTCAGAAAGTAGAAAAGACTACAAGGAGATAAGGCGAAAGAGAGGTGGTGAAGGTTAAAGAAAAGATGTATGATGAGTTGTATGAGAGGCTGGACACTAAGGAGGAAGAAAAGGTCCTGTAATGATTGGCTAGACAGCGTGACAGATCTGGGAAGGATGTGCAGCAGGTTAGGGCGATAAAGGATAAAGATGGAAGTGTACTTACAAGTGAGGAGGGTATGTTTAGCCGATGGAAGGAGTACTTTCAGAGGCTAATGAATGAAGAGAATGACAGAGTGAGAAGGTTGGATGATGTGGAGATAGTGAATCAGGAAATGCACGAATTACCAAAGAGGGAGTAAGGACAGCTATGAAGAGGATGAAAAATAGAAAGATCGTTGGTCCAGATGACATACCTGTGGAAGCATGGATGTGATTAATTTTTAACAAGATTGTTTAATGGAATCTTGGAAAGTGAGAGGTTGTCTGAGGAATTGAGAAGAAGTGTACTGGTACCGATTTTTAAGAATAAGGGGGATGTGCAGAGCTGTGGTAACTACAGGGGGATAAAATTGGTGAGCCACAGCATGAAATTATGGGAAAGAGTAGTGGAAGCTAGGTTAATAAGTGAGGTGATGATTAGTGAGCAGCAGTATGGTTTCATACACAGATGCAAAGTTTGCTCTGAGGGTGTTGATGCAGAAGTATAGAGAAGGCCAGAAGGAGGTACGCTGCGTCTTTGTGGCCCTGCAGAAAGCATATGACAGGGTGCCTCGAGAAGAGTTGTAGTATTGTATAAGAGAGTTAGGAGTGGTGGAGAAGTATGTAAGAGTTGTGCAGGATATGTACAAGGTAAGTATGACAGTGGTGAGGTCTGCGGTAAGAGTGACGGATGCATTCAAGGTGGAGGTGGGATTACATCAGGGATCAGCTCTGAGCCCCTTCTTATTTGCAATGGTGATGGACAGGTTGACATACAAGTTTAGACAGGAGTTCCTACAAACTATGATGTTTGCTCATGACATTGTGATCTGTAGTGAGCAGGTTGAGGAGACCCTGTAGAGGTGGAGATATGCTGTAGAGAGGAGAGGAATGAATGTCAGTAGGAACAAAACAGAACATGTGTGTAAATGAGAGGTAGGACAGTAGAATGGTGTGAATGCAGGTAGTAGAGCTGTTAAAGGTGGATGAGTTTAAATACTTGGAATCAACAGTACAGGGTAACGGGGTGTGTGGAAGAGAGGTCAAAAAGAGAGTGCAGGCAGGGTGGAATGATTGGAGAAGAGTGTCAGGAGTCATTTGTGACAGAAGAGTATCACCAAGAGTGAATACGAAGATCTACAGGATGGTAGTGAGACCAGCTTTGTTATATGGGTCAGAGATGGTGGCCAAAAAACAGGAGACAGAGCTGGAGGTGGCAGACTTAAATGAATGTTTATGGATGTGGTGAGAAAGGACTTGCAGGTGATGGGTATGATGGACAAGCAGAGGTGGGTAGAGTAGCCAAAAATTGTACTCAAGTAAGAGTAGCATTACTTCTAAATAATATTATTGAAGCAGAAGTAAAATGGCACACAGGCGCTCAGCAGTTAGAATTGCTAGCCAAGCATTGGATTAGATAGCCAAAGACAACTGGAGGCTTGTATAGTCAGCTTAAACACAGGTTAGGCTATTTCTGTCCTCTATCAGCACAAGTCTTCTTTCCTTATTGGGAGAATGAGAATCGGCATGTAAGCACTATGATATTTCTGTATTTTGTGGGGGAGGAATTCAGCCCTTGTTTGGAGACGGAGAAGACCAGCAAGTGAAGCAAGACATTATAAAGGCTTGGGCAACAGCCAGACCCTTAGGGGCGGAATCGACAAAGCTCGAAGAAAAACCTCCCAGCGTGGTGACGTGAAAAGGGCTGACTGTGTTGATCCAGATTTCCCACCTGGATTAAGTCTGTCCATGCGCCTCTCCGTCTGTAACTGCGTTAACCGTCAGTAAATGTAAGCTAAAAGATATTGTTTCTCATGTGATTCTTGTACCGCCGTAATCACGATGGGAGGGATATCGCCGTTTCTGGTATATTATGATATTGTTTAATTATTTAATATGCCACAATATTAAAAGAACACATTTCCAAGAGAGCTAATGCCTCTTCAGGAAACAGTAGTCCACCAAAAACTTAAGTAAGTGTAAAAAGGTTCTTGGTGAAGAGACTACTGAAGTACTGAGTAACTGTTTGAACATAATAAATTATTTATTTTTTAGTAATTTTGTATTAAGACAGACAAAAATATAAAATAATGTGCAAATTCTGCTATTTCCAAATAATAAAATAAAAAAATGAGTAAAAATAAATCACATCTTTACAAAATAAAGATGCACAAATAACACAAACTTCCAAATCTCAGTTTTTCACAACAAAACTTTTGAAGCCAATACCTACAGTAGGTAACATGTATGTTTGAACAGTGCAACTTACAGTGACAAGATATCCTGTACACTGACCACATAATACTGCATATGCACTGTGTGGTGTAGCCGGTCCGCAACTTCAAAAAAAAACAAAAAAAAAAAGGCCAGTTTCAAATCCATAAAACCGTGTCACTCTTCGTGTGCGCAATTGCACGACCACGGGGAGTTAATGAGGTAGTTGGAGTAAGTCGCACTTGCGGGTCCAATCATTCTCAATTGATTTATTGGCTTCCTGCAGCGTCTGATTAAGGCCCATGGAGATGGGAGTGTATATATACGGGTAAGCACAAAAAAGAAGGGGGAAATCAAAGAAAAGGAGAAAAGACATGAAGTTAAAAGACACGAAAGACAGGCTTGGGAATGATGATCTGGTTTTTGCAGTGAAGCAGTGAGCGTTTAGCAATGAAAAGGAGACCTGCATGACTAAAAAATCCCCCACAGGCTACAAGACGCAGGAAGTTTGTGTATGGTCATGTGACTGCATGGCTACGTCTGATTATTTAAACAGTCATGCAGTAGATCCACTGGCAACTTCTCTCTTGCAAAAATTTAGTTTAATGTATAAATGGAAAAAAGTAACAAGTCGAGTGTTGCCCAATGTAGTGGAGTAAGAGTAGCGTTTCTTTTTCACAAATGTACTCAAGTAAAAGTTAAAAGTATGGTGCAGTAAAACTACTCTTAGAAGTACAATTTTTTTAAAAAGTTACTCAAGTAATTGTAACGGAGTAAATGTAACTCGTTACTACCCACCTCTGCAGACAAGATGCAGAGAACAGAAAGATATGGAAGAAAATGATCTGCAGTAGCAACACCTAACAGGAGTAGCCTAAAGTAGAAAACATTGAGATATTCTGCATTTACATTATTATGCTTTACATAAAGAACATTTGGAGAAACTTTTCTTTCTTATTTTTTGCAGCAGGCATTATTTTCCTCTCTTTATTGCAGGCAGAATGGTGGCTCTGAGGCTAGGGATTTGCACTGGCAAATGGAAGGTTGTCGGTTCAAATCCCGTAAACGACAAAAGTGACTCTATTTCGTTGGGCCCTTGAGCAAGGCACTTAACCTGTAATTGCTCCTTCTTGGGTATGACATTAATCTGCATCACAGCCTCCATGTAGGCCCTCCAACCTGCAGGGAAAAAACCTGGAGGTTGGTGACGGAATTGGCACTCCAGCCACTATAAAAAAACCCAAAAACATCACACTGTTCCAATCCATCTGAACTAGTGTGGTGCTGAGGTGTCACCCATTGCATGGCTGCACTTGGGTCCTAATTTGGGATCCTGAGTTGGTTTGTCCTGTGGTGGGTGCGGCAACACACTGTATCAGTGCATCCTCCTAACCTCTTTATTGCTCAAGGAATAATTATTTACAACTACATTTCTGGTAGTGAAATGGCCTAACATCACAAATCTGAAAGCCCCAATGGGCAGATAATGTGTTGGGGAGGCGTATAAGTAGGTTAGTCGATGATTGTTTAAACTTGGGTATGAGGGGGCAGGGAGTTAGAATTCGCCTGGTTTAGAACTGTACATGAAGGAACATGCATATAAAAATGCACAGCAACATAAATTCTAACTCAATGTTTAAATATAAAAGTAAAATGAGTAACACATTCAAAGTAGCTTACCTTAATGTTAGATATATCACAGATTAAGCAAGTGACTTGAAATTCTATGTAGCAGAACATAATTATGATATTATAGCAATAACAGAAACTTTGCTAAATAACAAAGGCAGAGATGAGCATAACATAGAGGGAAACACAGTTTTAGGAAGGATAGTCAGAACAGAAAAGGAGGTGGGGTGGCAAAAAAAATTTAAATGTAAGTCCTCTTCATTTGAATGATAAATCCCATCTTAGTGAGGACATGTGGCTTTGTCTGAAAAGCATTAGGGAAACAGGTCTTATTTTAGGAGTGTGTTATAGACCACCCAATTCAGACAGTAATTTCAATGCACATATTTTTAATAATATTAAAAAGGCAAGTTTACAAGGGGATGTTACAATCATGGGGGACTTTGACTTCCCAATATTAAATGGAATTAACATTGCAAATAGCAGAGCATAAGCACTGGAGTTTTTAGAAGTAATCAGTGACCATTTTTTTAACACTGTATGTTAAAGCACCAATGCAGGGAGACCCCTGTTTAGATTTATTATTTTGTAGTAATAGAATTGAGGGAGTAGAGGTGATTGAACCATTATGGTCAAACGATCGTAACATAATACAGTCCCTAAGTGTTCTGGAAAAGGGAAAATACAAAGACTAAAACTGTTAAGTTTAACTTTGGTAAAGCACATTTTAAGCAGATGTGACAAAGTCAAAGGAGGATAGCTTTTAAGTGTGGAGACAGTTAAGGAGCAGTGGAAAAGGTTTTAAAATGTTTTACATATAATGCAGGACAGGTATATTCCTAAATTTTGAAGTAGTAAGAAATTTTAAAAAACTCAGCAGTGAGTTAATAAAGAGTTAAAAAAATAAGAGGAAAAGGAAAAAAAAAACAGCTTTATAAGACATATAACACAAATAACTCCAAAGCGAATCGTAGTGTGTATGAGAACATGAGGGCAACCATTAAGAAGGATATTAGGAAGGCTAAACAACAGTTGGAGAGGAATATAGCAGATAAGGCGAAAGATGATCCAAAGAGATTCTTTCAGTATTTTAGTAGTAAAAGAACAGTTAAGGAGGAGGTGAAGTGCATCAGGAAGTGTAAAGGGAAATTAAAAAATACAGACAGTGAAACAGCAAATGCTCTAAACTCATATTTTTCTGATGCTTTCACATGTGAGGAAATTGGATAATCTACCAGTGGTAAAAGGGATTACTAAGGAGGTACTCATTGATCTGGAAATTGCAGAAGGAGAAATACTGCATAAATTAAATAGGCTGAAATCAAACAAATCACCAGGACCAGATAATATTTACCTTCAGGTTCTTAAGGAGGTTAGCAAGTACATATGTAAACCCTTGATACATATTTTTAGGAAGCATGCACACTGCACACTGGAGAAATTCCAAATGAGTGGAAAAGAACAAGTTGGTTAAGTTTGCAGATGATACCAAGCTCGATAGATTGGCAGGTAATCTGGAATCCATTGAATCATTACAGAGGGACTTGGATAGCATACAGGCTTGGTTGGATTTATGGCAGATGAAATTTAATGTAAGTAACTGTAAAGTATTACATGTTGGAAGTAAAAATGTTAGGGTTGAATACACAATGGGAAATGAAAAAAACTAAAGTGCGTCTCATGATGTGTAGAGTACATGTCCAAGGAGGTTATGATGAAGCTTTATAATGCACTGATAAGGACTGTGTATAGATATGGTCTCCAGGCTACCAGAAAAACATAGCAGCACTAGAAAAAAGTAAAGAGAAGAGTGACTAGACTGATTCCAGGGCTACATGAGATGGATTATGAGAAAAGATTAAATAAGATGGACTTTTTTTCAGTTTTAAGCAAAAGAAGATTAAGAGGAGAAATGATTGAAGTATTTAAAATTATGAAGGAAATTAGTACAATGGATCGAGGCTGTTATTTTAAAATGAGTTCATCATGAACAACTAGACATAGTTGGAAACTTGTTAAGAGTAAATTTCACACAATCATTAGTAAATTTTTAAAAGTAGGCTTGATGTTTTTTTAGAAGAATTAAGTGGTTAGCATTGGTAAGCTTTGTTGGGCTGAATGGCCTGTTCTTGTCTAAATTGTTCTAATATTCTAACAGTTCTGACTGAAAACTGACACTCACCAATCAGCAATTTGTTTTTTGAGGTCAACATAAAGTGTTCATTAAAGTTGTTACTTCATGATGATATAATTATCCATCCCTTATCCAACTCACTATATCCTAACTACAGGGTCACGGGGGTCTGTTGGATCCAAACCCAACCAACACAGGGCACCAGGCAGAAAACAAACCCCGGGCAGGGCGCCAGCCCACAGCAGATGATATAATTATAAAAAGTTAAAGTGTTTATAAGCAGCTATGCTCTCGATGTGTATATTTTTTTGTCATTTCTAAAACAGAATAAAATAGCTCACTTTACTTTAATCAATACTCTTAAATATGTAGTTAAAAAGTATAACATGATGGACTAACACTAGCCCTAACACTAACCCTAATGCTAATCACTTACAAAATGAATTCTTGAAGAGTAGTGCTTCACTGAGTATACACTTTATGTAATCAAAGCTCTTGAATTTAATTTATATGAGAATAGTTTTCAACCTTAAAAAAAAAATACTTTTGAAGCTTTTCATGAGACTTGATAGATATCTATTGTGTAGTTTTTAGTGATAACAAACCAAACAGACAACACCTTTTTGTTAAACTTGGCTGTATGATGGAACAGTGGATAGCACTGCTGCCTCACAACTCCAGTGAGTAGAATATAATGTCAAGCTAAACCTTGACTTGCCTTAAGAGAAGTGCAGTAGTCATCTTCTTAACTAGAAACTGATTTTGCTTCTCCTCTTTTTCTCCTTATCCTTCATTTCTCTCAGTTGGGTTCAGGTCACTGCATTAAATTTAAACTTGGCCTCTAATTACCAGAAACACCTGAGTCAGACTGGTCACATGAATTCCCATGAGCCCCCTGAATAAAGAAGATTTCATCCCTCTCCATCACTTAGGCTGAAAGTAATATTTTAAAATGTGAACACCTCTGTGTTTCAATTGACATTATTACTTTTTTTATAATGCTATTTCTGTAACATGCCTTTTAGCTTTCAAAAAGACATAAAGTATTGGAATTCAAAATGTGTTTTTTTTGATAAAATATTAAATACTGCAATAACTTACAATAGTTTTTTGTTGTTGTTTTTGTTGAGCAGATAGCAATCTATTACCACTCTTCCTTTTCCAATTAGCATCTCTCTATGGTTTTCAGTATTGTTTTCAAAGACAGCTTGATTAATATAAAATCAGTAAGTTAATTCTGCATAAAATTGTTTATAACAATACCAAATTAATTAATAAAGGTAGCTAAAGGTTTTCTGTTAGTTACCGGATTTCTAAAGGACTATCTCTATTTGTTATCTGCTAGGATTACTGTTTACATTTTTAATTCTCAGATGGTCTTAGACTGGAAACTTCTTCATTCTGCTGGCAGATTGGCAACATAAATAATTTACAACAGTTATTTATTTTTCACATACTGTGCTCACACTCTGCAAATTAGCAAAAAAAGGTGTTGCATTACTTTAAAGGCAATGGAATTATTTTAACTAACTAACTCTCAAGAATGGCATACAGTATATGCCGAGGCTCACAATATGGGTGGTGCTTCCCAAACCAAATGAAAAATACATATTTACAGAATGTCCTCATGTTTATTTTAAATGAAGCCGGGATAATCAGTAATATGTATATAGGTAAAAAAGACTGAATGTGGTATAGTGGATAAGACTTACAATAACTAAGATGCCACTTCAATTCCTTTATCTAAATAGCTTTAATATACTTGTCCTCAAATTACAAAAATATTTGTTATTTACTCTAGGCATTATATCTTAATCTTGTAACTTGCCTTTGCTGACAGTGTCTGTAAATATACAATGATATATGGTGTTATTAGTACTTTAGAATGATTATAGATGGGGTTATGTCATATGCATTACTTATGGCAGATTCTCATTGCAGAAATGTTTCCTTTCCTAATTTCAGTTCTTCTTTGGAGAACACCATCAACTTTATATCAGTTTTGAGTGAATGAATAATTGTAATGGTAAAACCAAGCTTTGAATCCAAGTTGAATATAATTCTTCTTTACCAACCATTTCTTTACTGTATAAATAATCTAATTCTTCTTCTTCCTTATTCATTCTTTCTGCAGTGACCACTTATATTTTTAGACATACAGGAATCAAAGGCTACCCTTCACCAGCTATATATTGCCTTTGATTTCTGTGTGTCTAATCATTTTCCTCTGATGATGACACCTGGCAGGTTGTAGAAAGCTTAGGAATAAACAAATATTTTTTGTAAGATATGTGACTCATTTTCTCCCTTTGTTATTCTCTAGCTACAAATATATACAGTATATCTATAATAATAAAAGGCAAAGCCCTCACTGACTGACTGACTGACTCACTGACTCACTCACTGACTCATCACTAATTCTCCAACTTCCCATGCAGGTAGAAGGCTGACATTTGGCAGGCTTATTCCTTACAGCTTACTTACAAAGATTAAGCAGGTTTCATTTCGAAATTCTACACGTAACGGTCATAACGGTCGATAAAGGTCGACAACGTCCGCCATGTTGAGCTTTCTTATTTATGGCCCCATCTTCATGAAATTTGGTAGGTGGCTTCCCTGTGCTAACTGAAACCGATGTACTTATGTATTTCGATGGTATGACGCCACTGTCGGCCGCCATATTGAACTTTCCAACGTCACCAATTCTCCAACTTCCCGTGTAGGTAAAAGGCTGAAATTTGGCAGGCCCATTCCTTACAGCTTACTTACAAAAGTTAAGCAGGTTTCATTTCGAAATTCTATGCGTAACGGTCATAACGGTCAACAACGTCCACCATATTGAACTTTCTTATTCATGGCCCCATCTTCACGAAATTTGGTAGGCGGCTTCCTTGCACTAACCGAAACCAATGTACATACTTATTTCGGTGGTATGACGCCACTGTCAGCCGCCATATTGAACTTTCCAACGTCACTAATTCTCCAACTTCCCGTGTAGGTAGAAGGCTGAAATTTGGCAGGCTCATTCCTTACAGCTTACGTACAACAGTTAAGCAGGTTTCATTTTGAAATTCTACGCGTAACGGTCATAACGGTCAACAACGTCCGCCATGTTGAACTTTCTTATTTACGGCCCCATCTTCACAAAATTTGGTAGGTGGCTTCCTTGAGCTAACCGAAACCAATGTACGTACTTATTTCGGTGGTATGATGCCACTGTCAGCCGCCATATTGAATTTTCCAACATCACTAATTCTCCAACTTCCCGTGTAGGTAGAAGGCTGAAATTTGGCAGGCTCATTCCTTACAGCTTACGTACAACAGTTAAGCAGGTTTCATTTTAAAATTCTACGCGTAACGGTCATAACAGTCAACAACGTCCTCCATGTTGAACTTTCTTATTTATGGCCCCATCTTCTCGAAATTTGGTAGGCGGCTTCCTTGAACTAACCAAAAACCAATGTACGTACTTGTTTCGGTGGTATGATGCCACTGTTGGCCGCCATATTGAACTTTGTTACTTATGGGCCCTTCTTCAAAAAATTTGGTACACGGGTTCCCAACGCTAACTGAATCCTACTTACGTACATATATACGTCCATAGCCTGCACCTCGATCACCGTGTGAGGTGGCGTTGGGTCCCCCATCCCAACGTCTCCCACGTTGTTGGCTGCCTGCCTATATAAGGCCGTCCGTCACTCCGGTCTCTACATTCCCTTCCTTGCTTCGCCATGGGATTCACGTCTCCCTACTGATAACTACAGCCTTTTTGTTTAATCCACGGCTTCTCTTCTGTTTTATTGGTTATTACAATTATATTTATTGTGTAGGTATTTTAGACTTACTTTACATTGCTCAGGTACATATTTCCTTTACCGTTCCAACCCCCATTACCATGTCTATCGAGATGATCACTATCAATCAAAGAACTGTCACTTACCGATTGGTTTCCATGCCCAGAGATGGCACCTACCTTTTCCATTCTCTTTGTTACATATTGCACGGTCATATCAGGCTCACTCTTGATATCCGGAGGAACATTCTGTCTTATGTATTGAATGGCTGGGACAGGTTCAAGGTGTGGACTAATGACGGTACAGGAGATAATTATACTACACAGGAGCACTATAAGAGTGAAATGCTTAAGCCCTTCACCTATGGTTCTGCATGTGAGTTGATGGCTGCTGCTGAATTGTTCGGTTGTCGCTTTCAAGTGTACCGAAATGGCCAAATATTTTACACCTTTCAAAACCGCCAATGCCTCTTAAACATCTTAGATTGACAGGTGACGATTTCAGTAGTGGACACTTTGATGTTTATGAATGTTTAAACTCTCAAAAGCTGGATGTGATTTTATCGATGAAACCGGTTGTGTGCTTACAACGCTTGACAGATGCTGAATGTCTCTTCAACACAAGTCCTACAAATACTGTCGTAATTGAAACAAACCATGAAACTCAAACCGATTATGACAGCAGCAATCCAAGCTGTGAGATTTGAGACAAGATTACTGTTCACATGGCCAACTGTAAGTTGCATGCTCAAGAGTAAGCTCAGCGCACAGCTTGGTCATGTTACAACCGGAGTGCCGAACTGACAACATGGTATACAAAGAGATCCTTAACAAATAATTATTGGCATATTTTCCCTCAGTTTAAAAAGGTCTAATTTTCTTCTTAATAAAAATTTGAATGCAGTACTTCGCCGCTGCGAAGCACAGATATTTTGCTAGTATATATATTATATATACCTGTATATATTGTCAGCAACTCCACACAGAGCTATAGTAAGGTTTGGGGCAGCCACCCGTATAATTTGTATCCTGGCTGCAAAATCATGAATATATTAAACAACACTGATGCGCACAAAACCGAGTCCAAAACAGAACTGATGGAATAAGGAAAAGGTGGAGGCTTTTAAAGGGGAATACAAGAAGTGAAGTCAGAGGGGTCGGGCTCATTAGGGTCTTCAGCCATTGGCAAGGTCTTCCTTCATAGGCTCGGACCCGGAAGTGACATCAACAGGGCCAGGTGGACTCTCCCATGGATGGTCTGCAGGAAAGCAAGAAAAAGAATCAGTGCACTCTGCCACATCCCGGTCTGACTCGGAATTGACCTTACTCAAGCCCTTTAGCTGCCTCACATGCGTACGTGTGTGACTATATATATTGTCGCATCCGGCTGGGGGTCCAGGGCTCCAAAAGCATTGGGGCGCCCCCTGGAGGTGACCACGGGCCCCTACAGGGTTGGGCTTCCAATCCCTCAACCCGTGGCCCCCAAAGCAACCAGGGTGGCAGCCCCCATGTGATCCCAGATGGGTGCACACCCACTTCCGGTCCCTTAAGGCGTCCCAGCCGGGTCGTCGCCCCTGGCATCCCTGACACTATATATATATATATATATATATATATATATATATATATCTGTATACTTCTGACTTGGCAGTTTCAGTGAGGCATTATGCAGATATATTTAACTTTAATAGGCCCAAAAAAATGCATTGACAAAGAAAAACTAGGTAGATGCACAATTTATTCACTTAGCAGACACTTATCCAATTTGAATTACGAAACAGGTCAACATAATTGAGAAAACATCAGTTTAGGAACAAGTGTTAAAGGACAGGTTACAAAATTGATCATCACAAGTAAAGAACTTTAAATCACATAGAACCCAAAACTTGTTAATTTTTGCATAGTTGCAAGAACCTTCTAGAACCTTTTAACAATTAGATATTCACAGAATAAGAGAATCGTCAAATGTTTCCTTAACACATTGAGAGAGCCAGCAGTTCAGATGGAGATGGGCAACTCGTTCCACCAGCTAAGAGCTACACCTAAAAGAAGAGTCTGGATTGAGATTTGATGCCATCACCAGGCTGTTTGCTAGTAGACATGAGTAGTTGAGAAGAAGTATAGGACCTCACAAGTGTCTCCATATACATAGGTGCTGAAACACTGGCTACACTTTATTAACGTATCAAGGATAGGAATGTAATATGTGTTACCACAGGGAGCCAATGTAACTTTTACCCGTCTTCGTAACTAGGACTGCCAGATGCAGGATTTTGCTCTGTCTATTAGTAAACACTTTTTGTAGTCTTCCCTCACTCTTAATTGATCTCTCCGGTGCGGTCTGTCCTATCTGGCAGCAATTTATCCTCACCAGTAATTATGTGCCTAGAAAACATTGTTGAGGTCAAATAACACACAGGTCGTTTGATTTCCCAGGTACCTTTTTTGTTTTTTTCTTTATTGTTTCTATTCATGTTCATTATTATAGTTGATTCCTGTTGGTAATTTTTTTAAGTAAAAAGTGTAAGTTACTTAGAAGTTTTTTCTCCTTCCTACTAGAGTTACTTCTAACACCATGAATATCAACAAAATTGTTGTGCACTTCCTTCAGATTCTGATAATGGCAAGCACTTGCTTTCAGTCAATAAGAAAACATCCAAATCGGCATTCATTTATTGTTATAACCTAAATTTGATGGTGGAGAGTGAGCAGTGTTGATATTGTACTGCTGGTCCTGGTCCGTGTGTAACATGTAACTAAAAATTCTATTGTACAGTATAATTGAAATTCTAGTTAAGTTATCCAAAGCTCGTGACGTAGCACTGCTCTAAGAGCCATAATACAAATTATGATTGACACAGAGTTTATTGTTCTGATATACTAATCAGAGTCCTTCTGCACATATCAAAAATCAGGCACAGTATTTCTGGTGGTTACTATCAGCTCTCAGGGGGATGGAGTGACACAGATTTTGAAAATGGCTTATATATTTACAAGCTGGTCTGTAATTTTATATATACAGGGGAGGACAAAAATAGGTTAACAGTTGTAAGTACTTGAAACACTTATTATTTATTTATTTATTAATGTATTATCTAGTTGTATTATTTGTCATTTGTCTTCTTATTTGTCATCTTACTATTATTATTAAAGTGTGCTTGAGTGTAGCAAGTAGACTTTAAGGTGTAAATAATGAAGGCTGGTAATTTTAGTACTTATGAGATTACATCTAAGTGCACTGTGCCATTGTGACATTCTTTTGAGTTAATAAAGTTAATAAAGCTATTGTAATAATCATAACCTGCATGTCTTTTTCCATATTAACAACTGTAAACTTGTTTTTGCTCAACCCTGTATATACACTGTATATGTGTGTGTGTGCGTGTGTGTCAAAGCTATGATAAAATTCAGACAGGCAGTATTATAAGTATTGTACTGAGGAAACAAAAGGAAGTGCTGCATCTTCAATTCCATATTGAGTTTTAAAATGATGGAGTGTTTATGAAGACCAGACAAATAAGCTTTATAAACTGGATTCTGTAAAAGTGAATAAGCCTGCTGATAATGGACGAATCAAAGTCTCCGAAGGGCAACAGATTCAATGGTACAGAATCTTTGCCTTTTTTATTTTGTTGCATGGCCTTTTCCCTAATTTCAAGGACACATTCTTTATCAGCATATTATCTAATTATTTTCAATTGTAAAGCAATCTCATTTGTTTTGATAAAAATACTGTCATGTATTTGCATGTCACATTAGTCTAGACTGTCACGTGGTTATGAGGGATATTTGAAAAGAACAAACTCCTCATGCCAGCAAGTAGTGTCTCATGAAACCTCTAGGAAAGTGACAGTGAGAGACAGACACTGGCATAAGGGATTGCCTACATGCCATGGGAAGGCAGGAGATGCGGGGAGCAGAAGGCTGTTTCTAGTTTGTGGTGGCATAGAAAGTTTAATGTGTGGAGAGATTATTTAAGGACATTTTCATGTTAAAATACACTACCCAAAATTTTTTTTTTTTATATGTCACATAACTGTCACAGGTCCACTTTTCTCTTTGATCGAATCAGTTCCTACACAAAGAAAATCCTTATTAAATACATAAATATACTATAAATAAAATATTATTTATCTAAATAGACCACATAAAGGTAAACACAATGAATGGAAAAAAACAATGCAGACATTTAAACAGCTACTGCAGATGTGCAAAGAAAAATGTTAATATGAGGTAAATGATGTTTATGTGTTCCATGGCCAAAAGTGTTCGCGGTATAAAGTTAATTCAAGCCAAATCATTATAGAATCAACAGAATATGATGCCAACAATTCATTTTTATTAAATATTGATAAACAAGTAGTGTTTCTGGTATTTCATTGTTGGGTATGCTTCCCCAAAGCACTGTTAATATTGCCATAATGAACGCCTTGTTTGTCCTGTATGTTCATCTGTAAATTTTATCTGATAAGATCTCCCCTATCCACCATATGGGGGCATTTATTGAGCAGCATCTACTGACCAGATATAACTGCAAAGTTTTGATTTCAAAAGGTTCAATAGTTTTATTTGATTTGATCCCTCAAGGTCCCTATTCCTACCATCACTAATTATGCCACAGCAATAAGACTATAGCTCAAACCCTGGTTAAATAAGCAAACCTCAGCTGCCCGCCCTAATGACAGCACAACTGCAGGATTGAACCTGCGAGCCTCTACAACAAAAAAGTGGTCTCCCATAGACTTTCTCATATACTCATATACGGGGATGGATATTTCAGGAGTAAACTGCAAGACAATGATTATATTTTTATATTATGTACATTAAAGGACCATTAGCAACAAATCAGATCAAATTAATAATATATTGAGCAATTATTATAAAAGTAAAGTTGAATAAATTGGACTCTGCAGCTGCTTAAATACAAGGTAAAGTACCACTTCTGGTTAGCGGAAATAGCCCAAAATTTGATAGAAATCTACGTTTTGTACCTAATGCTTGTTTACAAAATTTGAAACTGAAAGCATACTCAAATTATCGTGTTTACATACACACACACACAAAGACAGTCACGCAGCCAAGGAAAGCGAGACACACAGGACTGGATTTTAATAATAATAATTAAATTATAATAATTTACTGTATATAGTGCATTTATTTTTTTTACATAAAATTGAGTAGGCCCAGGCCTATTATAGAAGTCACACTCTTGCACACCCTAGACAAATTGTGTCTCCAGTCAACCAATTAACATATTTTTGGGATTTAAAAGGAAATTTTGAGTGCACAAGGAAATGACAATACAGGGTGAAAACATGACACAGATGGTCACCAATCCTTCATTTTAAACTTTTAAAATGTGCCACCATTCCAGCCCTAGTTACTTCAAAAAAGTTTCCATATATTATTTTCTTTGATTTTTTTTTTTTTGCATATTAAAGTAGCAAAAAGCTTTGAGGGATATTTTGTGAATTATTGAAAGCACATGGTAATTACAAATTCAGTTTTTATTTAATTTATTTTTACACATTTTATTATGGCACAGCTCCCGGATAAACTTGCTTACAAGTTTATAGTTTATAACTTGAGTCATTTAGCAAGTTTTAATATTAATCTTACTCTTGAGAGCCAGAAATGTTTCTGAACTCTTTCATAAGTAAGTTGATTAATTTGAATTTCATACCGGAACCAATGCTTCCACCCAAAAAGTAGTGAGAATTTCCTTGCATACAGCTTGCTTTCAGGTACACCCAATTAAGACATGAAAACATTTCACCTCAGGGCCCCATGAATAGAATTGCAAAAAAACCTGAAACAGCAAATATGTGCTGTTCAAATAGAGCCTGTTAGTAGTGTAACCGAGTGGCTGTGCTTATATAGAAGATGAGATTGGCCGGTAACAGAGTTTGTACTGTTGCTATTTTGCACTCACTTCTGCCGAGCAAAGCACCTTCACTGGGGGACTATAGTCACTCTAAGTGGTGGATTAATGGATATAAATAAAACAAATAATTTTTTTTCAGATATTTGGAAACCACATTGAGATTAGTCTATTTGGGAGTCCTGGGGCCTCATGTATAACGCCGTGCGTAGAACTCGCACTATAACATGGCGTAAGCACAAAAGCCGAAATGTGTTTACGCACAATAAAATCCAGATGCAGGAATCTGTGCGTACTCCAACTTCCACGTTCTTCCGCTACATAAATCCCGATCAGCGTGAAAACTAACGCTCGTGCACGCGCATTATGTAACGTCCCAAATCCTCCCAGAATTACGCCTATTTGAATATGCAAATCAATATAAATCGCCCTTAAGCACAGCCTTCTGTGAAAAGACAATGGTCAAAGCACGGGGGAAAATATAAGAATTTCAGCGAAATTTTCAAGATTAAAGTTGACATTTCGTGCTTTTTTCCCCACAGTGTGCCTATTTTTTTTTTTTGTCTGTACCCTAATAAGCTTTCATATGACACTCAGACAGTGGGCTATGACTTGCCTTTTCATGGCGACTTTAATATCTGACAACTTCTTTTTTATTTTGGAGCACTGAGCGACTTTGTGAACTTGAGCTTTTGAGTTTCTCTGACACTCTATGTCACTCGATCAACTTCCTTTTGTTGTTTATACTACTGTTAAAACTAACAAATAGTAAGTTTTTCCTTGCCTCCACTTGGTATTTGCTGAAACTCTTCTATTTTCCCCCATGCTTTTGCCATTGTCTTTTCACAGAACGCTGAGCTTAAGGGCTATTTATATTGATTTGCATATTCAAAGAGGTGTAATTCTGGGAGGAGTTTGGGAGCAGCGACAGGCACGTGCATGTGCGTTACTTTACACACTGACCGAGATTTATGGAGTGGAAGAACGTGGAAGATGGCGAACACACAGATTTATACATATGGATTTTTTGTGCGTACTCACATTTCTGCTTTTGTCTTTATGGCATGTTTTAGTGTGAATTCTACACACGGCGTTACGCATGAGGCTCCAGGTTACTGAAACTGAAAAAAAGTGTGTGTGCATCCCACTGTTTAAAAGAAATAAAGCCATCTCTGTTATCACATAACCACAGTGGAAGAACTCACCATTCTCTGAATGTGGTGTTGGTAGGCCTCGGAGGCGACTTTATTCCAAGAGTGGAAAGAGGTTCTAAGCTTAGCATTTATAGGTCTTGTGGAACGGGACCCGGACACAGACAGACGGACATCGTTGTTTCACCACACACACGTTTATTTACACCAACTATATACAATATTTACAACTGCACAACCCAGTGCCTCCAGCACCAACTCCCCAAAAGTCCGGGCCTCTCACAGTCTCTTGCCCTTCTTCTGGCCGCCTCCAGTTCTCTCTCCAGCTCCGTCCTCTTCCACCCGACTTCCGCTCTCGACTGTTGGGAGGTGGCCCCTTTTATCACACCCCGGATGGGCTCTAGCTGCTTCCCGGCATTCCTCCGCGGACACGCCCCAGTGTGGCAGAAGTGCCGGCTGCACACCCAGAAGCCCTCCGGGAGTCCCCTGTCTTCTTCCCCCCAGCACTTCCTGGTGTGGCGGAAGTGCTGGGCTCCACGGTTCTTCAGGTACCGGGGGGCCACCTGGCGGTGGCCACAGGCCCCTACAGGGTCGGGCTTCCAAGCCCCCTACCCGAGGCTACCAACAAAACCAGGGTGGTCGCCCCCTCGTGGTCACCAGCCCTCCTCTGGTCTCCTCGGGCGTCCCAGCTGGGCTCCACCCCCAGTGGCCTGTGACAGTCTTCATCAGCTCTCCCCTGGCTTCAGCACTGTCGCTTTTGTTTCTAGTATTTGTTCATATAACAGA